>NC_090735.1:160376000-160713279 GCF_036898095.1 Palaemon carinicauda | reverse complement strand
CTTGCACATGGTATCCGTTGACTTTTAATGTATATATCCGGGTCTGGATGTACTCCCCGGATACGACAAAAATGGACAATGGTAGTTTTACTTGTCGAGAACTTAAATCCATTCATGTCAGCCCACTGGATAATTTTATCAATAGAGAGTTGGATTTTTCTCTCAACCATTGCCATTCTGGCTCCAGCAAATGATATGGAGAGATCATCCACAAATAATGTTGCAAGAACATCCGGGGAATGACTGAGGATACCCCATTAATTGCTGGTGCAAAAAGGGTTACACTCAGCACACTACCCTGAGGAACTCCTTCTTCCTGGCATTTACTCTGTGATAGAGCTTCCCCAACTCTCACTTGGAAAACTCTATGTGAAAGAAATGACTGGATGAATAGTGGTAGCTCACCTCTCAATCCGCACTCATGGATTCTTTCAAGTATACCGTATCTCCATGTGGTATCATATGCCTTTTCAAGATAAAAAAAAACTGTCACATGGTGCTGTTTGGAAGCAAATGCTTCACAAATAAAGGACTCAAGTCGTATCAACACATCAGTCGTTGAGTGCATTTTCCTGAATCCACATTGAATGGGTGATAAAATATTCTTCTTTTCAAGGTACCAAATCAGTCTTGCATTGACCATCTTCTCCATGATTTTACATAAACAAGATGTCAATGCAATAGGTCGGTAGTTTGCTGCTAAAAACTTGTCCTTACCGGGTTTTAAAAAGGCTAAAATAATGGCTAGTTCCCAAACACTTGGATAACTATGATCATGCCATATTCTATTAAAATGCTTAAAATAAATAACTTTGTATTAAAAGGTACATGTTTAATCATTGCATATGGAATTCCATCGGGTCCAGGGGCTGTATTGTTACAAGTAGCAAGAGCAGAATCAAATTCTCTTTCAATAAAAGGAGAATTGTATGACTCTTGCTTTCTTGTTGCGAAGTTTAAAACTTTCTTTTCTTCATTGCTCCTATACTGGTGACCAGGAGCTGCTTCACACTTGCACGATACATTTGAGAAATGGTCAGCCAGGGCATTGCTAACTTCGGTTGCTCCAGTCATATACTGGCCATTTATCTTTAACACTGGTGGTGGGTTTGGGGTGAATTTTCCTGCTATCTTTTTGACTTTCCTCCACACAGATGATGTTGGTGTTCTACTATTAATGGAGGAAACAAAGGACATCCAAGACTGGCGCCTAGCTTCTTTCATGGCACGGCGGAACTGTGCTCTACATTTCTTGTATATGACTAAATTCTCCTCATTACGGCGCATGCGCAATCGAGTTAAAGACTTTCTTGTGGCTCTGTGCAGGGCAGTTAGTTCTGACGACCACCAGGGAACTGGTCGTCGTCTGAATATCCCAGTTGTTTTGGGAATGGAATTCACTCCTGCTGTGTGAAGAGTTCCATTAAGTAAGTCTATGGCATCATCAACACTTTCAAACTGTTCTGCATTTCCTTCAATTTCACTTAACTCCCGAAATCTATTCCAGTCCGCCTTATCAAGATTCCATCGAGGTGATCTTTGTAAAGGTGGACCATTGTTGGTGTTTATAATGATTGGTGCATGATCACTAGTATGCCAATCATCTAATGTTCTCCAATTAAAATCGAGAAGACAGTTAGAGCTTGCAACTGATAGGTCAATGCAGGACAAGGTACCTGTCTGTACATGAAAATGTGTGGGCTCTCCTGTATTGAGGAGTCCGACATCTTCATTCTCCAAAATTGACGATATAATATTACCCCTTGCATTTGCTAAAACATCACCCCATAAGGGATGTCTACTATTAAGGTCTCCTAGTAAGAGAAAGGGTTGTGCGAGTTGTTTAATCACCTCTACTATATTATCATATGAGATGTTATCATTTGGAGGCAAGTAAAGAGAACAGATTGTGTATTTTCTCCCTATATCAATCTGTACAACCACTGCCTGCAGAGGGGTACAGATAGACAAAGATATTTGGGGAACATCTCGACGAACGTATATAAGACTTCCCCCATGGCTCCCTGCTCGTTGATCATATGGTGTCCTATAGCTAACATACTCTCGAGGACAAGGAGTATTAGCATCGAGCTTGCTTTCTTGTAGACATACTTTTATAGGGGAGTGCTCACGTATGAGGAGCTTAAGTTGTTCATATTTCGCCCTTAAACCCTGGCAATTCCATTGCAGAATGGAGGAAAAAACTATGTTTTATTTTTTGGAAGACACCTTAGATGAAGTCTTCCCATTAGCAATATTTGATCTAACAATGTTTCCCGGAGGTAACTCTAGAGAGTATCTTGATATAGTGGGTTTTGTGTTTCTCTTTTTCTATGTGTCCTTTTGATCTAATTGTTGAGGAGGATGGTGGACCTCAACTTGAATTTCTGATTGGTTCAATTTACCTTCTAGTTGTTCAGAAACATCAGCAGACAAGATATCATATTTATTGGAAGTCGTGACTTTAATGTTTCTTATGGTAGGAGGAGAGAGGGAGGGATTGATTGATTGATTTAAAGTTTTCAGGCATCCTGACATCTGAGGTCATTGACGCCGGTAACATTTAATTTATGTATACAAAAATAAAAGATAAAATAAAATAAAAAATAAAAGAGTATTCAATTAAAATCATAAAAGTTGAATGTAATAAAAGTTAAATATTTTTCAGAAGACCTGCTTCTGAAATAAATCTAAAAATGCCACTTGCATGGTAGGACACATCATTTCCAAGAATCTTGGCAAGGATGAACCTGCCACCCTCACCTCGAGCCTCAAATAAATACCTATTCCGCAAGTTGTTATAATTGGGGCATTCGGTCAACAAATGCCTTACTGTTAGAGGTACTAAGCAGTCATCACAATACGGTTGGTGTTGGCCCTTCAGCAGAAACTCGTGTGTCAACCGAGTGTGACCAATACGGAGACGACAAAGAGACGTCTCCCATTTTCGGGGCATCATATTATACCTCCAAGGAGATATGTCATTTGTTATCTCTCGCATTTTATTGCCATCTTGACTATCCCATTGCTGTTGCCATTTATTGCAAACCAAGTTCTTGATGACAGGTAAGAAATCATTACAGGCAATGGGATACCTTCTTGGCAGCAACTCGGATGCAGCCTCCTTAGCCAGTGAATCTGCCTTCTCATTCCCAGACACACCTACATGTGCTGGAACCCAACAAAATTGAATTGTTATACCTCTCCGTCCAATAATGAGAAGCCATTCTAAAATCTTTAAAACTAGAGGGTTATTAGAATTAAAAACTTCCATAGCTTGAAGGACACTCCTTGCATCACTAAAAATTGTAAAATTACCCTCCTTCTCCAATGCTATTTTCTCAATAGCGGTTAATATGCCATACAGTTCGGCAGTAAATATGGAAGCGGTCAGAGGAAGTGCACCTCTACAATTAAAACCATTACTATGTACTCCAAATCCAACGCCAGCATCAGATTTGGAGCCATCAGTATAGATAAAAGTTGATCCTCTATGTTCTTTAACATGTTCATTAAAAAGAGACCTGGCTTCTAGGTCTGACATATTCTTCTTATCTCCAATAAAATATTTACAAAAAGATATCTCTGGTAACTTCCATGGAGGCGTTGATGATACCTTGAATGGAAGTACCTTATTTCTAATTATATCCAGACTATTTAATAATCGTTTCACCCGAAAGCCATAGGGTTGAGGAGATTTTGGGTGCAACTCAAAGTATGATGCGTGTCTTACAAGGCTTGCAGTCTGAAAGGCTAGAGAGTTAGGGAGTCTTTGCAATCTAAACCAATACCGAAGAATGGAAGACATTCGGTAAAGGTCTAGAGGTAACTCTCCAGCATCAACAAGGAGACTTGGGATAGGCGAGGTTTTAAAAGCTCCAGTAGATAATCTAATACCTGCATGATGTATCGAGTCTAATATTTTTAACCGGCTTGGGGTGGCTGAAGAATATACCTCACAACCATAACTAATTTTGGAAAAAATCAAGGCCTTGTATAATTTTAAAATAGTACTGCGGTCTGCCCCCCATGATGTATGGGATAATACTTTTAAGATATTCAGAGCTTCAACATATTTAGCTTTTAATGCTTTTAAGTGAGAAACCCATGTAAGCCTACAATCAAATATCAAACCTAAAAATTTAGCTTCTCTTGCACATGGTATCCGTTGACTTTTAATGTATATATCCGGGTCTGGATGTACTCCCCGGATACGACAAAAATGGACAATGGTAGTTTTACTTGTCGAGAACTTAAATCCATTCATGTCAGCCCACTGGATAATTTTATCAATAGAGAGTTGGATTTTTCTCTCAACCATTGCCATTCTGGCTCCAGCAAATGATATGGAGAGATCATCCACAAATAATGTTGCAAGAACATCCCGGGGAATGACTGAGGATACCCCATTAATTGCTGGTGCAAAAAGGGTTACACTCAGCACACTACCCTGAGGAACTCCTTCTTCCTGGCATTTACTCTGTGATAGAGCTTCCCCAACTCTCACTTGGAAAACTCTATGTGAAAGAAATGACTGGATGAATAGTGGTAGCTCACCTCTCAATCCGCACTCATGGATTCTTTCAAGTATACCGTATCTCCATGTGGTATCATATGCCTTTTCAAGATAAAAAAAAACTGTCACATGGTGCTGTTTGGAAGCAAATGCTTCACAAATAAAGGACTCAAGTCGTATCAACACATCAGTCGTTGAGTGCATTTTCCTGAATCCACATTGAATGGGTGATAAAATATTCTTCTTTTCAAGGTACCAAATCAGTCTTGCATTGACCATCTTCTCCATGATTTTACATAAACAAGATGTCAATGCAATAGGTCGGTAGTTTGCTGCTAAAAACTTGTCCTTACCGGGTTTTAAAAAGGCTAAAATAATGGCTAGTTCCCAAACACTTGGATAACTATGATCATGCCATATTCTATTAAAAATGCTTAAAATAAATAACTTTGTATTAAAAGGTACATGTTTAATCATTGCATATGGAATTCCATCGGGTCCAGGGGCTGTATTGTTACAAGTAGCAAGAGCAGAATCAAATTCTCTTTCAATAAAAGGAGAATTGTATGACTCTTGCTTTCTTGTTGCGAAGTTTAAAACTTTCTTTTCTTCAATGCTCCTATACTGGTGACCAGGAGCTGCTTCACACTTGCACGATACATTTGAGAAATGGTCAGCCAGGGCATTGCTAACTTCGGTTGCTCCAGTCATATACTGGCCATTTATCTTTAACACTGGTGGTGGGTTTGGGGTGAATTTTCCTGCTATCTTTTTGACTTTCCTCCACACAGATGATGTTGGTGTTCTACTATTAATGGAGGAAACAAAGGACATCCAAGACTGGCGCCTAGCTTCTTTCATGGCACGGCGGAACTGTGCTCTACATTTCTTGTATATGACTAAATTCTCCTCATTACGGCGCATGCGCAATCGAGTTAAAGACTTTCTTGTGGCTCTGTGCAGGGCAGTTAGTTCTGACGACCACCAGGGAACTGGTCGTCGTCTGAATATCCCAGTTGTTTTGGGAATGGAATTCACTCCTGCTGTGTGAAGAGTTCCATTAAGTAAGTCTATGGCATCATCAACACTTTCAAACTGTTCTGCATTTCCTTCAATTTCACTTAACTCCCGAAATCTATTCCAGTCCGCCTTATCAAGATTCCATCGAGGTGATCTTTGTAAAGGTGGACCATTGTTGGTGTTTATAATGATTGGTGCATGATCACTAGTATGCCAATCATCTAATGTTCTCCAATTAAAATCGAGAAGACAGTTAGAGCTTGCAACTGATAGGTCAATGCAGGACAAGGTACCTGTCTGTACATGAAAATGTGTGGGCTCTCCTGTATTGAGGAGTCCGACATCTTCATTCTCCAAAATTGACGATATAATATTACCCCTTGCATTTGCTAAAACATCACCCCATAAAGGATGTCTACTATTAAGGTCTCCTAGTAAGAGAAAGGGTTGTGGGAGTTGTTTAATCACCTCTACTATATTATTATATGAGATGTTATCATTTGGAGGCAAGTAAAGAGAACAGATTGTGTATTTTCTCCCTATATCAATCTGTACAACCACTGCCTGCAGAGGGGTACAGATAGACAAAGATATTTGGGGAACATCTCGACGAACGTATATAAGACTTCCCCCATGGCTCCCTGCTCGTTGATCATATGGTGTCCTATAGCTAACATACTCTCGAGGACAAGGAGTATTAGCATCGAGCTTGCTTTCTTGTAGACATACTTTTATAGGGGAGTGCTCACGTATGAGGAGCTTAAGTTGTTCATATTTCGCCCTTAAACCCTGGCAATTCCATTGCAGAATGGAGGAAAAAACTATGTTTTATTTTTTGGAAGACACCTTAGATGAAGTCTTCCCATTAGCAATATTTGATCTAACAATGTTTCCCGGAGGTAACTCTAGAGAGTATCTTGATATAGTGGGTTTTGTGTTTCTCTTTTTCTATGTGTCCTTTTGATCTAATTGTTGAGGAGGATGGTGGACCTCAACTTGAATTTCTGATTGGTTCAATTTACCTTCTAGTTGTTCAGAAACATCAGCAGACAAGATATCATATTTATTGGAAGTCGTGACTTTAATGTTTCTTATGGTAGGAGGAGAGAGGGAGGGATTGATTGATTGATTTAAAGTTTTCAGGCATCCTGACATCTGACGTCATTGACGCCGGTAACATTTAATTTATGTATACAAAAATAAAAGATAAAATAAAATAAAAAATAAAAGAGTATTCAATTAAAATCATAAAAGTTGAATGTAATAAAAGTTAAATATTTTTCAGAAGACCTGCTTCTGAAATAAATCTAAAAATGCCACTTGCATGGTAGGACACATCATTTCCAAGAATCTTGGCAAGGATGAACCTGCCACCCTCACCTCGAGCCTCAAATAAATATCTATTCCGCAAGTTGTTATAATTGGGGCATTCGGTCAACAAATGCCTTACTGTTAGAGGTACTAAGCAGTCATCACAATACGGTTGGTGTTGGCCCTTCAGCAGAAACTCGTGTGTCAACCGAGTGTGACCAATACGGAGACGACAAAGAGACGTCTCCCATTTTCGGGGCATCATATTATACCTCCAAGGAGATATGTCATTTGTTATCTCTCGCATTTTATTGCCATCTTGACTATCCCATTGCTGTTGCCATTTATTGCAAACCAAGTTCTTGATGACAGGTAAGAAATCATTACAGGCAATGGGATACCTTCTTGGCAGCAACTCGGATGCAGCCTCCTTAGCCAGTGAATCTGCCTTCTCATTCCCAGACACACCTACATGTGCTGGAACCCAACAAAATTGAATTGTTATACCTCTCCGTCCAATAATGAGAAGCCATTCTAAAATCTTTAAAACTAGAGGGTTATTAGAATTAAAAACTTCCATAGCTTGAAGGACACTCCTTGCATCACTAAAAATTGTAAAATTACCCTCCTTCTCCAATGCTATTTTCTCAATAGCGGTTAATATGCCATACAGTTCGGCAGTAAATATGGAAGCGGTCAGAGGAAGTGCACCTCTACAATTAAAACCATTACTATGTACTCCAAATCCAACGCCAGCATCAGATTTGGAGCCATCAGTATAGATAAAAGTTGATCCTCTATGTTCTTTAACATGTTCATTAAAAAGAGACCTGGCTTCTAGGTCTGACATATTCTTCTTATCTCCAATAAAATATTTACAAAAAGATATCTCTGGTAACTTCCATGGAGGCGTTGATGATACCTTGAATGGAAGTACCTTATTTCTAATTATATCCAGACTATTTAATAATCGTTTCACCCGAAAGCCATAGGGTTGAGGAGATTTTGGGTGCAACTCAAAGTATGATGCGTGTCTTACAAGGCTTGCAGTCTGAAAGGCTAGAGAGTTAGGGAGTCTTTGCAATCTAAACCAATACCGAAGAATGGAAGACATTCGGTAAAGGTCTAGAGGTAACTCTCCAGCATCAACAAGGAGACTTGGGATAGGCGAGGTTTTAAAAGCTCCAGTAGATAATCTAATACCTGCATGATGTATCGAGTCTAATATTTTTAACCGGCTTGGGGTGGCTGAAGAATATACCTCACAACCATAACTAATTTTGGAAAAAATCAAGGCCTTGTATAATTTTAAAATAGTACTGCGGTCTGCCCCCCATGATGTATGGGATAATACTTTTAAGATATTCAGAGCTTCAACACATTTAGCTTTTAATGCTTTTAAGTGAGAAACCCATGTAAGCCTACAATCAAATATCAAACCTAAAAATTTAGCTTCTCTTGCACATGGTATCCGTTGACTTTTAATGTATATATCCGGGTCTGGATGTACTCCCCGGATACGACAAAAATGGACAATGGTAGTTTTACTTGTCGAGAACTTAAATCCATTCATGTCAGCCCACTGGATAATTTTATCAATAGAGAGTTGGATTTTTCTCTCAACCATTGCCATTTTAGTGCCAGCAAATGATAGTGAGAGATCATCCACAAATAATGTTGAGAGAACATCCTGGGGAATGGCTGAGGATATCCCATTAATTGCTAGTGCAAAAAGGGTTACACTCAGCACACTACCCTGAGGAACTCCTTCTTCCTGGCACTTACTCTCTGATAGAGTTTCCCCCACTCTCACTTGAAAAACTCTACGTGAAAGAAATGCCTGAATAAATAGTGGCAGCTCTCCTCTCAATCCCAATTCATGAATGGTTTTTAGAATACCATATCTCCATGTGGTATCATATGCCTTTTCAAGGTCAAAAAATACTGTAACATGGTGCTGTTTGGAAGCAAAGGCTTCACAAATAGAAGACTCTAGTCGTATCAACACATCAGTCGTTGAGTGCATTTTTCGGAATCCACATTGAATCGGTGATAAAATACCTTTCTTTTCAAGGTACCACACCAGCCTTGCATTGACCATCTTCTACATGATTTTACATAAACAAGATGTCAATGCAATTGGACGATAGTTTGCTGCTAAAAACTTGTCTTTACCGGGTTTTAAAAAGGCTAAAATAATGGCTAGTTCCCAAACACTTGGGTAACTATGATCATGCCATATTCTATTAATAATACTTAAAATAAATAGCTTTGTATTAAAATTTACATGTTTAATCATTGCATATGGAATTCCATCGGGTCCAGGGGCTGTATCATTGCAATGAGCAAGTGCGGAATCAAATTCTCTTTCAGTGAAAGGAGAATTATACGACTCTTCCCTTCTTGTTGCAAAATTTAAAATTTTATTTTCTTCAGTGCTCCTATACTGGTGACCAGGGGCTCCTTCATACTTGCTGGATACATTTGAAAAATGATTAGCCAAGGCATTGCTAACTTCATTTGCTTCAGTTACATACTGGCCATTCACCTTCAACACTGGTGGTGGGTTGGGGGTGAATTTGCCAGCTATCTTTTTTACTTTCCTCCACACAGCAGATGGTGGTGTCCTACTGTTAATGGAGGAAACAAAAGACATCCATGACTGGCGCCTTGCTTCTTTCATGGCACGACGGAACTGTGCTCTACATTTCTTGTACATAATTAAATTCTCATCAGTTCTGCGTCTACGCAATCGTGTTAGAGATCTTCTTGTGGCTCTGTGGAGGGCAGTTAGTTCTGAAGACCACCACAGGACGGGTCGTCGTTTGAATAACCCTGTTGTTTTGGGAATTGAATTGACTCCTGCTCTATGGAGAGTTCCATTCAGTAAGTCTATGGCATCATCGATATTTTCAACTTGTCCTGCATCCCCCTCAATTTCGCTTAGTTCACGAAATTTATCCCAGTCCGCCTTGTCAAGATTCCATCGTGGCGATCCCTGTAAAGGTGGACCATTGTTGGTGTTTATAATGATTGGTGCGTGATCACTTGTATGCCAATCATCTAATGTTCTCCAATCAAAGTCGAGAAGGCAATTAGAGCTTACGATTGATAGGTCAATACATGACAAGGTACCTGTCTGGACATGAAAGTGTGTGGGCTCTCCTGTATTAAGGAGTCCCACATCTTCATTTTCCACAATTGATGATATGATATTTCCCCTCGTGTTTGCTAAAACATCACCCCACAAAGGGTGTCTACCATTCAAATCTCCAAGTAAAAGGAAAGGTTGAGGGAGTTGTTGAATCACCTCCACTAAGTTGTCATACAAAATGTTATCATTTGGAGGCAAGTACAGAGAACAAATTGTATATTTTCGCCCTATGTCGATCTGTACAACCACTGCCTGCAGAGGTGTACGAATAGACAGAGAAACTTGGGGAACATCTCGACGAACGTATATGAGACTTCCGCCATGGCTCCCCACTTGGTGATCATATGGTGTCCTATAACTAATGTATTCGCGAGGGGAAGGGGTATTATGATCAAGTTTGCTCTCCTGTAGACAAATAATTATGGGGGAATGCTCATGAATAAGGAGCTTAAGTTCTTCATATTTGGCCCTTAAACCCTGACAATTCCATTGCAAAATGGAGGAAAAAACTATGGTTTATAATTTGGTAGACCCCTTGGATGGAGTCTTCCCATTAGCAGTGTTTGATCTAACACTATTTTTTGGTGGTTTTATTAAAGAGGGTCTTGATAGATTGGGTTTAGAATTTATGATTTTCTTTTTGTCTTTTTGATCTGATTGTTGATGAGGTTGGTGGACCTCCACTTGAATTTCCGATTTATTTAAATTGACTTCCAGATCAGAAATATCAACTGACAAATCATCATACTTATTTGACGTCGTAATTTTGATATTTCTTATGGAGGGGGGCGAGAGAGATGGAGGTCTCTCTCTTTTCCGATTAGTAGGTTTTGAGCTACCAGGTTTTTGCACCTTCCCCAATACAGGTGCACCTGGTAACTTGGTGTCAGGTGGCATCTCCATCAAATCAGGCAAGGACATAGCCTGGGAGAGGTTAGTACTATTGCTGGTAATGGGGGACGAAGGCTGTACAGAAATGGGCAATGACCCATTTTTAATACGCTGTGGCAAAGCCTCAGAAGGCGATATGATTACCTTGTCATGCAGTACTTTATTATCAGAGGTTGTATTTCTTTTCTTAGGATTACTGGCAGTGCTAGGTGGGGTTGCTGTCTCCTGTGGTAAATTTACCTTTGATTTTAAGGCCTTTGCATAGCTGGTTGATTTATTCAACAATCTTTTTGCATGTCCCACACTTATGTGTTCTAAACTTGATTTGTTTAGGGCAGCTTCCTCCAACTTATACAGTTCGCATCTCCTATCAGTTGATTTATGATTCAAATTGCAATTTGAACACCTGGCCTCAAGTGTACATTCTCTATGATAAGTTTTGGAGCAAATACCACACAATTTCCCATTTTTACAAACTTTGGATGGGTGTCCAAATTTAAAACAATTAAAACATTGCAGGGGCTTTTGTTTAAAAGGCCGAACTTTAATCCTTTCATTTTCAATAAAAATATGGAAAGGTACATCAGCATCCTGGAAAGTGAGTATAATCATTGAAGTTCCAGGAATCTTATGCACTTTCCATACATTTAATGGACACATAGAAAGTATCTCCTCCTCTGTAAATTCGTATAGGTCCTTATTAAAGACCACTCCCCTTCCATAACTAAAATTAAGATGAGGTTTCATTTCCAATGTAATTTCATCACTGCCTGTCTGTAAGTTAGACAGTATTGCAGACTGAGTCGAAGATTTGGCATGGATGAGATAACTGTTCTTCCCAAAACGAGATATATCTCCAGGTGCTATGGTTCCTACTTTTTTTTGGATAAACTTACATATCTTAAAATAATTCCCTATTATCCCTTTAGGTTCAGCTAAGAGCCACATTGGTGGTTTGGGTTTTCTCTGTGAAGGCATGGGTACATTTCTATCTTTTTCAAACCAATCAGCAGGTTTGTACACATCCAATTCCTTTGGGACCTTATCACAAAGAGCTCCCATGATGTTCAATTCGTTAATTTTGATACTACTAATATTACTTATGGCATTAAACGCCTCATCGTGACTTTCAAAAGATATCCAAGAGTCCCATTTTTCATCTCCAAGTCTCATCCTTATTTCCTTTATCAATCCATAGCACTCAAATGCTCTATATATATCATCATAATTTGTCTCTAATGGGATTTGGGAAACATGAAGGAATCGTAGTTTCCCTGTGTTACCCAAATTGCTAGATTTTTTAACATCAGTAGAGTGGTCCTTTTTAGTTCGAAGGTCGTCAACAGAGTTTTCCTTAATTACAGTAGCAGAAGTCGTCAACAGTGCCGGGGGGGAGTCAGCAAATCCAGGGGATGGGGAGTCAGTATTTGAAGGGTCCATATTTAAGGATGGGATTTTCAGGTTTTTTGTTGTTTTGTTGGGGTACCTGCTTGAGAATTATAAGAAAGTATCATACGTTGGAAAGGAAATTTGCATTCTCCACTATCGGCACAATGAGAGTATATTTCCCCGAAGGTCCACTCCATACCCTACCCGAAGGATAGCATCAAAACAGATATAGAGGCACAGGTGTAAGCTAAACCCGCCTGTTAGGACTGAGACCAAAGTAATATGGAATCATCCTCCCCATATCTGTAATGATGGGCTTCCGGCCAAAAGCCAAGAGTCCCACCTCAAGGATTGGATCCCCCTGGATTCCGATGACCCAACCCTTGAGAGTAGTTCTGCCAAAAAGGTCCAAACCATCTTTGGGATGGCTGAGATCATCCAATACTCTCATATATAGCTTTGAATGCCAATACCTCCCAACCGTGATCCCTTCTCCCATTCATCTAAGCAGGCAGTAATAACGAATGTGGAAATATCCACGCCATTTAAATAAAATAGAAAAAAAAAATAGATAAATAAATAAATGAACAAATACAATAAATAAATATATATATATATGCATACATCTACATATATATATAACTAAGAAAAATAATAATCATAGAGATAGGACTGCAAGATGAAAGAAAGTTGATAAAATTAAGAGAAGGTCGAAGTAATATTAAGCAGAAGAAAAAGATGAAAGAGAGAAATTTAGATTCGAACTGGGGGAGCAATTTCCCGAAGTTCGAGAGCCCTCTTGCCCGTCACCAAGATTCAGCACGGGAATGAAATGCCGTGCTGAAGCTCAATGACTTCATCAAGGCATTCTCTCATTAAGAGGGGAGAGGGAGGGAGGTCTCTCTCTTTTTCGATTAAAAGGTTGTGATCTGTCAGGTTTTTGCACCTTCCCCACTACGGGTTCACCAGGTAAATTGGTTTCGAGTGCAACCTCCATCAGATCAGGCAAGGAAACGGCCTGTGAGAGGTTTGTACTATTGTTTAAAATCGGAGTAGTTGGCTTTTGAATAATTTTCAGATCTTTAAGTGTCCGTTTTGATTTTTCCACAATTTCTGGATATAGATTTTCGATGGGACTTTCAACCTCTTTAACTACTTTCATTTGTTTCTTTATCTTAGAAGTAGAGATATAATTTTCGTCAGTGTGGTTTGGCAAGTTTTTCCTCAGAACCATTGAAAAAGGTTGCCCTGGTCTTATTTGCTTTTCAAGAGCTCTTTTACGAGCCTCTTTAAAAGTAACCCTTTCCATGGTCCTAATGGCCTGGATTTCTTTTTCAAAAATAAACTTTACACAGCTTTTAGATGTAGCTGGGTGTGCTTCCCCACAATGTATGCAATTAGGGTTTTCTATGCATACTCCATGACTACTTTTTCCACAGTTGGCACAAACAGCTGGCTTATTGTTTAGTTTTTCTTTACATTTCTGGCTTAAATGGCCATACATTTGGCAATGATAACATCGCAATGGTGAAGGGATATATGGTTTTACCTTCAAAGATAGCCAACCAGCTTTTATAACATTTGGTAATCGGCATTGATCAAATGTTATAATCAGAGTAGCAAGAGGGATACGTTGTTCTCCAACTCTCTTTCTCATTCTGACTACTTTAACTACTCCTTGATTTTTCAGTTCATCCTCTATTTCTTTTTCCTCTATATCCAACAATTCTGGAGCATATATCACACCTCTACTCTGGTTGAAAGTAGGGTGCGAAACGCATTTTACGCTATGACCATTCAATGTTGTAAGTGTTTTTAACCTTTCACCTTGTAATGGGGACAGTGTCTCTTTCAAGAGACTTCCATTTCCATGGGGTAAAATTTTTGGCTGCCCTCCACATAAAGTAACTATTTCCCTATTAGCTTTAAAAACATTTATACGCTCATTTCTTCCGTTTTCAAATTCCAAGATAAAAATTTTTTCATAATTCACTACTTCATAGTGACCAGGTAATACTTCTACTTTTCTATATCTTTCTGTACTGTCATAATTTTTCACTCTCTCTCTCTTCTTCTCTAGCGTTTTATTATTCACATGACGTGAATAAGGTTCTAACGTTACAATGTTAGAACCCGAGTTGGAGCTGTCTGTACCGAGGTCCATGTTTGTATTTTCCAGGTCGTCAACAGAGGGGTGGGTTTTTTGGTTGTGAGCAAGCCGGGTTATCCACCTCTTATCGGAGGATGTCAGTCCTCCTATCCCATGTGGCCCAACACGAGAAGAGGCTTCAGCGGGGACCAGTCCTCTATTAGAGAGGGGCTGCCTCTCTTAAGGTGGGCGTACACTGGTCAGTGGGGGTAGTTAGCCCCTCCCACCGTCGACTCCAATGCCTGGCGTCACCCATTACCCGCAAATATGGGTGACTTAAGACCGGATCACTGGAGCCCGACTCTTAACAGACTTGGTCTGCACCCAATGGGGTCTGCCAGAGGGTGATGGCTTCTAAATTGGCACAGGTTGAGATAGAATGCAGTCCATCCCACACACTGCCAAATCCAAAGCAGCATCCAAAGTAAAATCGAACATGCCAAAGTCGTCAACAATATCGAGCCCAAAAGGAAGAGATGGGAGAAAAAAAGAAATAATCAAAAGTAAAAGAGAAAGTGCTGACTGATTTAGTTGAATCGACAGCTGGGCACCGAGGTCCAATGGGAAGTAGTTCCCACTGTTCATTAGAGCCCAGCTGCTAATCCCTAAGCCCCCCATCCTCATCAAGGCTTCAGCATCTGGGGGGACCTGCTTCTGAAATAAATCTAAAAATGCCACTTGCATGGTAGGACACATAATTTCCAAGAATCTTGGCAAGGATGAACCTGCCACCCTCACCTCGAGCCTCAAACAAATATCTATTCCGCAAGATGTTATAATTGGGGCATTCGGTCAACAAATGCCTTACTGTTAGAGGTACTCAACAGTTGTCACAATACGGTTGGTGTTGGCCCTTCAGCAAAAACTCATGTGTCAACCGAGTGTGACCAATACGCAGACGACAAAGAGACGTCTCCCATTTTCGGGGCATCATATTATACCTCCAAGGAGATATGTCATTTGTTACTTCCCTCATTTTATTGCCATCTTGACTATCCCATTGCTGTTGCCATTTATTGCAAACCAATTTCTTGATGTCAGGTAAGAAATCATTACAGGGAATGGGATACCTTCTTGGTAGCAACTCGGATGCAGCCTCCTTAGCCAGTGAATCTGCCTTCTCATTCCCAGACACACCTACATGTGCTGGAACCCAACAAAATTGAACTGTTATACCTCTCCGTCCAATAAGGAAAAGCCATTCTAAAATCTTTAAAACTAGAGGGTTATTAGAATTAAAAACTTCCAAAGCTTGAAGGACACTCCTTACATCACTAAAAATTGTAAAATTACCCTCCTTCTCCAACGCTAATTTCTCAATAGCAGTTAATATGCCATACAGTTTGGCAGTAAATATGGAAGCGGTCAGAGGAAGTGCACCTCTACAATTAAAACCATTACTATGTACTCCAAATCCAACGCCAGCATCAGATTTGGAGCCATCAGTATAGATAAAAGTTGATCCTCTATGTTCTTTAACATGTTCATTAAAAAGAGACCTGGCTTCTATGTCTGACATATTCTTCTTATCTCCAATAAAATATTTACAAAAAGATATCTCTGGTAACTTCCATGGAGGCGTTGATGATACCTTGAATGGAAGTACCTTATTTCTAATTATATCCAGACTATTTAATAATCGTTTCACCCGAAAGCCATAAGGTTGATGAGATTTTGGGTGCAACTCAAAGTATGATGCATGTCTTACAAGGCTTGCAGTCTGAAAGGCTAGAGAGTTAGGGAGTCCTTGCAATCTAAACCAATACCGAAGAATGGAAGACATTCGGTAAAGGTCTAGAGGTAACTCTCCAGCATCAACAAGGAGACTTGGGATAGGCGAGGTTTTAAAAGCTCCAGTAGACAATCTAATAACTGCATGATGTATCAAATCTAATATTTTTAACCGGCTTGGGGTGGCTGAAGAATATACCTCACAACCATAACTAATTTTGGAAAAAATCAAGGCCTTGTATAATTTTAAAATAGTATTGCGGTCTGCCCCCCATGATGTATGGGACAATACTTTTAAGATATTCAGAGCTTCAACACATTTAGCTTTTAGTGCTTTTAGGTGAGAAACCCATGTAAGTCTACAGTCAAATATCAAACCTAAAAATTTGATTTCCGATACACATGGTATCCGTTGACCTTTAATGTATATATCCGGGTCTGGATGTACTCCCCGGATACGACAAAAATGCACAATGGTAGTTTTACTTGTCGAGAACTTAAATCCATTCATGTCAGCCCACTGGATAATTTTATCAATAGAGAGCTGGATTTTTCTCTCAACCATTGCCATTCTAGTGCCAGCAAATGATATGGAGAGATCATCCACAAATAATGTTGAGAGAACATCCTGGGGAATGGCTGAGGATATCCCATTAATTGCTAGTGCAAAAAGGGTTACACTCAGCACACTACCCTGAGGAGCTCCTTCTTCCTGGCACTTACTCTCTGATAGAGTTTCCCCCACTCTCACTTGAAAAACTCTATGTGAAAGAAATGCCTGAATAAATAGTGGCAGCTCTCCTCTCAATCCCAATTCATGAATGGTTTTAAGAATACCATATCTCCATGTGGTATCATATGCCTTTTCAAGGTCAAAAAATACTGTAACATGGTGCTGTTTGGAAGCAAAGGCTTCACAAATAGAAGACTCAAGTCCTATCAACACATCAGTCGTTGAGTGCATTTTTCGGAATCCACATTGAATCGGTGATAAAATACCTTTCTTTTCAAGGTACCATATCAGCCTTGCATTGACCATCTTTTCCATGATTTTACATAAACAAGATGTCAATGCAATAGGACGATAGTTTGCTGCTAAAAACTTGTCTTTACCGGGTTTTAAAAAGGCTAAAATAATGGCTAGTTCCCAAACACTTGGGTAACTATGATCATGCCATATTCTATTAATAATGCTTAAAATAAATAGCTTTGTATTTAAATGTACATATTTAATCATTGCATATGGAATTCCATCGGGTCCAGGGGCTGTATCGTTGCAATGAGCAAGTGCGGAATCAAATTCTCTTTCAGTGAAAGGAGAATTATACGACTCTTCCCTTCTTGTTGCAAAATTTAAAATTTTTTTTTCTTCAGTGCTCCTATACTGGTGACCAGGGGCTCCTTCACACTTGCTGGATACATTTGAAAAATGATTAGCCAGGGCATTGCTAACTTCATTTGCTTCAGTTACATACTGGCCATTCACCTTCAACACTGGTGGTGGGTTGGGGGTGAATTTGCTAGCTATCTTTTTTACTTTCCTCCACACAGAAGATGGTGGTGTTCTACTGTTAATGGAGGAAACAAAAGACATCCATGACTGGCGCCTTGCTTCTTTCATGGCACGACGGAACTGTGCTCTACATTTCTTGTACATAATTAAATTCTCATCAGTTCTGCGTCTACGCAATCGTGTTAGAGATCTTCTTGTGGCTCTGTGGAGTGCAGTTAGTTCTGAAGACCACCACGGGACTGGTCGTCGTTTGAATAACCCCGTTGTTTTGGGAATTGAATTGACTCCTGCTGTATGAAGAGTTCCATTCAGTAGGTCTATGGCATCATCAACACTTTCAAACTGTTCTGCTCTCCCTTCGATTTCATTTAGCTCGGAAAATTTAACCCAGTCTGCCTTGTCTAGATTCCAACGTGGCGATCTTTGCAAAGGCGGACCCTTGTTGGTGTTTATAATGATTGGTGCATGATCACTAGTATGCCAATCATCTAGTATCCTCTAATCAAAATCAAGAAGGCAGTTAGAGCTTGCAATTGAAAGGTCAATGCATGACAAAGTACCTGTCTGAACATGGAAGTGTGTGGGCTCTCCTGTATTAAGGAGTCCCACATCCTCATTCTCCACAATTGATGAGATAATATTGCCCCTTGTGTTTGCTAAAATATCACCCCATAAAGGATGTCTACCATTCATATCTCCCAGTAAGAGAAAAGGTTGAGGGAGTTGTTGAATGACCTCTGCTAAATCATCATATAAAATATTATCATTTGGAGGTAAGTACAGAGAGCATATTGTATATTTTCTCCCTATATCAATTTGTACAACAACTGCCTGCAGGGTTGTACGTATAGACATGGGTATTTGGGGAACATCTCGATGAATGTACAAGAGACTTCCGCCATGGCTCCCTGCTTGATGATTATATGGTGTTCTATAGCTAACATACTCTCGAGGACTAGGAGTGTTAGAATCAAGCATACTTTCCTGTAGACATACAATTATGGGGGAATGCTCATGAATTAGGAGCTTAAGTTCTTCATATTTCGCCCTCAAACCCTGACAGTTCCATTGCAAAATGGAGGAGAAAACTATGGATTATTTCTGGAAGACATCTTGGATGAGGTCTTCCCATTAGTAGTTTTTAATGTAACATTATTACCTGTAGGTTTCTTCAGAGGTGGTCTTGTTATGTTGGGTTTTACGTTGGTGTTTTTCTTTGTATCTTTTTTATCTATTTGTTGAGGGGGATGGTGGACCTCAACTTGAATTTCTGATTTATTTAAATTATCTTCTGGTTGATCGGCAACATCAACAGACAAAACATCATATTTATTTGATGTCATAATTCTAGTATTTCTTATGGAAGGGGGTGAGAGAGATGGAGGTCTCTCTCTTTTACGATTAGTAGGTTGTGAGTTACCAGGTTTTTGTACCTTCCCCACTACAGGTACACCTGATAACTTGGTGTCAGGTGGAATCTCCATTAAATCAGGCAAGGATATGGCCTGGGAGAGGTTAGTACTATCCTTTGTAATGGCGGACAAAGGTTTGATAGTGGTGGGCAATGTCTTTTGGTTGATACTCAATGATAAATCTTTAGGAGGAGATGTTCTTGTCTTATGCAGCACTTTATCAATAGATGGTGAATTCCTTTTTCGAGAACTACCTACAGTAGTAGGTGGGTGAGATGATTCCCGAGGAACTTTTTCTCCTGTTTTTAATGTCTTTGCATAAGTATTAGATTTATTTAATAATCTCTTGGCATGCCCCACGCTTACATGTTCAATAATTGATTTATTGAGGGCAGCCTCTTCTAACTTATAAAACTGGCAGCTCCTATCATTAGATTTATGATTAGAGTTGCAGTTTAAGCACCTTGCCTCAAATGTACATTCCCCATGGTAAATATTGGAGCAAGTATTACAAATTCTTTCACTAATGCAAACTTTGGAAGGATGTCCAAATTTAAAGCAATTATAACATTGCAGTGGCTTTTGCTTGAAAGGTTGAACTCTGATCCTTTCGTTTTCTATGTCTATGTGGGAAGGTACATCGGCATCCTGGAAAGTAAGAACAATCATTGATGTTCCAGGTACTTTATGTACTTTCCACACTGATAGAGGACACATAGTCAATATCTCTTCTTCAGTAAATTCATACAGATCCCTATTAAAAACCACTCCCCTTCCATAGCTAAAGTTTAGATGAGGTTTGATGTCCAATTTTATATCATCATTTACTGTCTTCAAATTGGACAGTATAACAGACTGTGTGTATGACTTGGCCTTTATCAAGTAACTTTTCTTACCGAATCGAGATATATCTCCAGGTGCGATCGTACCTACCTTCCTCTGAAGAAATTTGCAGACCTTGAAATAATTTTCCGTACCTCCTACAGATTGAGCAAGAAGCCACAATGGTGGTTTTGGCTTTCTTTGGGATGGCATATCCGCCTCTATATCTTTATCAGCCCAGTCTGCTGGTCTGTAGACATCCAGATCTTTAGGTGCCCCATCACACAGAGCACCCTTAACACTCATATTACCTACTTTAATATCAACAATATTACGGCTTGCATTAAATGCTTCTTCATGACAATTAAATGATAACCAAGATTCCCAATTATCATCTTGAAGTTTCATTCTAATTTCTTTTATTAATCCATAACACTCAAATATTTTATGTAGCATATCATAATTAGTTTCTAATGGGATTTGGGTAATGTGCAGGACATTCAATTTTCCTGTGTTGCCCAAATTACCCTTTTTCCGAGTGTTTAAAGAATAGTCCTTTTTAGTTCCTACGTCGTCAACGGAGTTTTCTTTAAATGAATTGCCAGAGGTCGTCAACAGTGCCGGGGGCGAGTCAGCATATCCAGGGGAGGTGGGGTCATTTTCACAAGATTCCATCATAAAAAAGAAGAGAGAAGAGTGATTTTTTGAAGTTTGATTTACCTGCTTGAGAACATTAAGGCATCACATGTTGGGAAGGAAATTTACACTCTCCACTACCGGCACAGTGAGAGTATACTTCCCAGATGGTCCACTCCATACCCTACCCGAAGGATAGCATCAAAACAGATATAGAGGCACAGGTGTAAGCTGAACCCGCCTGTTAGGACTGAGACCAAGAAACTATGGAATCATCCTCCCCATATCTGTAATGACGGGCTTCCGGCCAAAAGCCGAGAGTCCTACCCCAAGCGTTGGATCCCCCTGGATTCCGAAGACCCAACACTTGAGAATAGTTCCGCCAAAAAGGTCCAAACCATCTTCGGGATGGCTGAGATCATCCAATACTCTCACATATAGCTTTGAGCACAAACACCTCCCAACCGTGACACCTTTCCCATTCATCAAAGCAGGCAGCAATACCGAATGTAGAAACATCCGCCCAAGTGTCAATAACAGATGTAGAAACATCCATGCCATAAAAAGAGAAAAAAAAATAAAACACACATATATATGTAAATATATACACACACATATGGGAAATTTTACTCATAGGGTTGGGACAGCAACATGAAGGAAAGTTTATAATATTAGGAGAAGGTTGAAGCCATATAAAGAGGAAAAAAAAGATGAAAGAGAGAAATTTAGATTCGAACTGGGGGAGCAATTTCCCCAAGTTCGAGAGCCTTCTTGCCCGTCACCAAGATTCAGCACGGGAATGAAATGCCGTGCTGAAGCTCAATGACTTCATCAAGGCATTCTCTCATTAAGAGGGACGGAAGTTCGAACAATCGAGCATTCACTCCCGGGGCAGAAAGAGGCTACGCCCTTATAGCTCTACTCAATTCCGCCAACCTCTTCAAGTAGTCCAGTCGGTCCTGGTCTCTCAGGGCATCCAGCCCTCTACCTCCAAGTCTCAGCCCCAAGAGAAGTATGTCCTCGTCCCTGAGAGCCAAGTGGCCTCGAACTCGTTTACCTCTCCTGTTTATAACCCGGTCTATGAGTCCCGGGTTTCCTCCCAAGGATACCAACGAGGCAAGGGCCCCGGTTCGAGAGGTTCTTTTCAGAACAGAGGCAAAGGGAGATATTTCTCCCGTGGAAAAGGGTCACGTGGTGGCCGAGGCGGTAAAACCTCCAACTACTGAAGATCTTCAGGTAGGAGGGAGACTTTATGTGTTCCGGAGTCGCTGGAGGTTCAGTCCTTGGGCCTTCAGCATAATCTCCAAGGGCCTGGGGTGGAGTTGGATAGAAGGGCCTCCTTCACCGAACAAATTCCATCAACCCTCGACACCGGACCTACTTCTGTTTACCCAAGATCTTCTTCGCAAGAACGCGATCAAGGAAACAAAGCATCTGAAGTTTCAAGGTAGCTTATTCAGCGTTCCGAAGAAAGACTCCGACAGCCGGAGGGTCATCCTCAATCTGTCCCGACTAAACTTGTCCATTCAATGCAACAGGTTTCACATGCTTACCGTCTCGCAGGTGCAAACCTTGCTTCCCCGTGGGGCCGTCACCACCTCCATCGATCTTACCGATGCTTACTATCACGTTCCAATAGCGAGACACTTCCGCCCATTCCTAGGATTCAAACTGGACGACAAGGCTTACACGTTCAAAGTGATGCCTTTCGGGCTCAACATCGCGCCCAGAATCTTCACGAAACTGGCGGAATCGGTCATTCAGGAACTCCTATCCCACGGAATCCAAGTTGTCGCATACCTGGACGATTGGCTAATCTGGTCAGACAACGTCGAGGATTGTCTCAAGGCAACAAACAAGGTGATCCAGTATCTTCAGTTTCTGGGATTCCAAATAAACTTCGGAAAGTCTCGTCTGACACCAGAGACCAGATTTCAGTGGCTGGGATTACGGTGGGACCTACGTTCTCACACTCTATGTCTCCCCAGGTCCAAGAGGATAGAGATTGCGAAAAATACCAAACGCTTTCTCGGGGAAAAGATAACTTCCAGAAGGAACCAGGAGAAGATTCTAGGGTCCCTACAATTCGCTTCAGTGACAGACCTCCTTCTGAAAGCGAAACTGAAAGACATCAACCGAGTTTGGCGCTCCAGAGCGAACAACAAACGTCGAGACAAGAAGACACGCCTTCCTCCCATTCTTCGGAAGAGGCTTCTCCCATGGACAACCGCCAAGAGCCTATCAAAGTCGGTTCCGTTGCAGTACCCCCCTCCAAGGATAGTCATCCACACGGATGCCTCCCTATCAGGTTGGGGAGGCTACTCCCAACACAGAAAGGTTCTGGGCCTTTGGTCCACAATGTTCCAACAATTTCAAATAAACGTCCTGGAGGCCATGGCTGTCTTACTAACCTTGAAACGTCTTTCCCCGGCCAAGAAACAACATCTGAGGATAGTCCTCGACAACGAAGTCATAGTCCTTTGTCTAAACAGAGGGGGCTCCAAGTCAGGTCCCATCAATCACGTGATGGTGGCAATCTTCTCCCTGGCGGCCTCAAACCAATGGCACCTATCCGCCGTCCATCTGGCTGGAGTTCGGAACGTTGTGGCAGACGCACTCTCCAGGACGGTACCGTTGGAGTCAGAATGGTCACTAGATCGCAAATCCTTTCAATGGATCCTCTCCTAAGTGCCGGATCTCCAGGTAGACCTCTTCGCGACGGAATCCAACCACAAGCTGAAATGTTATGTGGCCCCCAACCTGGACCCT
This sequence comes from Palaemon carinicauda, assembly GCF_036898095.1. Classification (NCBI taxonomy): domain Eukaryota; kingdom Metazoa; phylum Arthropoda; class Malacostraca; order Decapoda; family Palaemonidae; genus Palaemon; species Palaemon carinicauda. Next base: position 160,689,966 of record NC_090735.1, on the reverse strand, counting down.
CGGGCTTACGCCACGGATGCCATGTCTCTCGACTGGAACACCTGGGAAAGGATTTACCTTTTCCCACCGGTGAACCTACTGATGAAAGTGCTGGACAAACTTCGAACCTTCAAAGGTCAAGTAGCCCTGATGGCCCCCAATTGGCCCAAGAGCAATTGGTTTCCTCTTTTACTGGAGCTGAATCTCCACCCTCACCAGATTCCCAACCCGACTTTGACCCAGATAGTACAAACGTGCACTGTGTTCGCTTCCTCAAACATTCAGAACACCCTAACTTTATGGACTTCATGAAGTTTGCGGCACACAAAGGGGCTAACATAGACCCCAGAATACTTTATTCTTAGAATCTGACAAGAGAGACTCCACTCTTCGTCAATATGACTCAGCGGTCAAAAAACTAGCAAAGTTTTTGAAGGATTCTAATACTGACTTTATGACACTAAACCTAACGGTAACCTTTTTTAGAACCTTGTTTGAGTCGGGCTTAGCAGCTAACACTATTACTACCATCAAGTCTGCCTTGAAGAAGATTTTTCTAATCGGCTTTAATATAGATCTAACAGATTCATTGCTAGCTTCGATCCCAAGAGCCTGTGCCAGACTGAGACCATCTTCTCGTCCTAGCTCGATTTCCTGGTTTCTCAATGATGTTCTTAAACTAGCGTCAGAAACCGTCAACGATTCATGCGAGTATATCCCTCTACTCAGAAAAACTCTCTCGTGAGTTTAGCATCTGGCGCCAGGATTTCAGAATTAGCTGCCTTATCAAGGGACCCAGGCCACATAAAGTTCCTTCCGTCAGGAGAGGTCCTCCTCTCCCCAGACAAGGTCTTCTTGGCCAAAAATGAAGACCCTCAGAATAGATGGTCCTCCTGGAAAATTATCCCTCTCCCTCAGGATCCTTCCCTATGCCCGGTTACCACTCTAAAGTCCTTTCTATCAAGGACTTCCTATAAGACCTCGGGACCCTTGTTCATCAGGGAGCGGGGAGGGACTATAACTTTGAAAGGGATCAGACAACAGATCTTGTATTTCATTAAACAGGCCAATCCAGAGTCTTTTCCTCACGTCCACGACATTCGGGCGGTAGCGACCTCAATAAATTTTTTCCATCATAGGAACTTTACAGATCTCTCTAAATATACCGGATGGAAATCCCCCTCAGTGTTCAAGCGGCACTATCTTAAATATTTAGAGGCCCTTCAACTCGCTACCGTAGCCGCAGGGAGCGTGGTATCCCCCGGACAAATTCCTTCTAACTAATTCCTGAATCCGATATCTTCCACCTTCTTCCTCTTACCTGCCTCACTTACAGTTCCTACCTGAGTTCGGTTTGTTAAATCACACCCATGGGTGTTCCCATTTTGTAACATTGCTTATTTTATTATCATTGATCAATTTACTTTTACCATACGAACTGTATTTCTTTAGTGTCCAAGTTTATATAGTTTGTTCCAGTGTTTGACCTTAATTGGTTTTATTTCAAGTTTAATGTTCATTTGTCTTCCCTTCCTGGGATATTATACCTTATCATGCTGATGTTATTAAAGACGACCGTCTTCTACGTTAACTTTTGATTAAACCACTGTTTGTTATGTTGATTTTAATTTGTTCCCTTATAGTTAATGAAGTTTGGGTTCGTTTTCTCTAGTACTATTTCACTGGGCGGCACAGGGATTGAGCCCAGAAAAGGGATTTTGACGAAGGAAAAATCTATTTCTGGGCGAGAGACCTGTGCCGCCCAGTGAACCCACCCTAGTTGCTCCCCCCCTGATCAGACCCCAAACTTAAGGGTGCTGTAAGGAGTGATGGGCAAGCGTGGGTAGAGTTAGTAGTACTGGTCTGCGAGGCAGGGGAGGTTGAACTGCACCTCACTATTGAGGGATTTCGAAGAGAAGTCTAAATGGTACGAGACCTCTGGTATTTCGCCCCAGTCTATACCGACACCATTAGGTGAGCGAGCTAGTTCAACCTAGCATTCCTATACATTTTTTCTCTGGTAATATTAGCAGTTATATTCCTTTGAAATGGTGCTTTAGGAGCATTTCACTGGGCGGCACAGGTCTCTCGCCCAGAAATAGATTTTTCCTTCGTCAAAATCCCTATATATATATATATATATATATATATATATATATATATATATATATATATATATATATATATATATATATATATATATATATTTTCCAGGATCACAAACAGCTCGATACACACCTGTACTCAGAGGAGGTCAGGTTGCAGAGTTCCTCAGATGCTGAACCCCAGAGAGGGAAGAATGAAATAGTAGGTGGCTAGTCACTCACATTCATTCTAGTATTACTGGTGGGTAACATCTGCCCTCAACCAACTGCTACTTGTCCTACAAGGGAGTTGAGGTGTTAACTGACCAAGCCCCACAGGGCCTAAGGTGAACATGTCAAGGTTCCTGTGGGTTATGTCTTGCAGGTAGCGGGTGGTGAACGTACTTTGTCGTTTACACATGCCAGCTTGTAACACTTGTGTCAGAGAGAAATTCTCCTTAAACACTACGGATGTATTGATAACATTGATGTCTTGGGCACGGGGATGGCAACTGGAATCAGTGTTTTAGTTGAATGGCTCTCTGAATTACCTGCCTCATCCAAGCAGAAATTGAGTTCTTTGTGATCTTCCTTTGATTGTTCCCCGTGCTTACAAAGAGCCTGCTAATTTACAGGTGGGCTTTTTTGGTTCTTTTCAAATATTTCCTCAGCACCCTATCAAGGAAGAGTAACAGTTGATCAGAATCACCTGTTACGGACCAGAGAATCTCAATCCAGAAGGGCCCAAATCTAGGATCTGATACAGCCAGATTTTGAGTCTTAGATACGAACTCAGAGACGAAACTAAGTATCACTTGCCCGTCTTCAGGGTCAAGTCTCGTTCTGAGGCCTGACCAAGAGGTTTGTAAGAGGCTCCTTCCAGTGAATGTAGAACCTTGACTACATTCCAAGGTGGTCTGACTTCTGATTGAGGGCATGCTCGCTTAATATTCCGTATAAGGAGAGACAACTCTGTCGAGGAGGAAATATCTTTATCCAGCTTCAAAACAAGGCTCAAGGCTGAGCGATAGCCTTTCACTGCTGATACTGAACAAAGTTTTTCCTCCATGAGGTACAATGAGAACTCCGCTATCTTAGAATAGTGGCACTGAGAGGAGCGATACCCCGTCCATGACACCAACCACAAAAGAAGGATTGATTGATTGATTGAAAGTTTTCTGGCATCCTGACATCTAAGGTCATTGACGCCGATACCATTTACTGTATATGAAAATTAAAAGAGAATTCGATTAAAACCATAAAAATTAAGAAGTCATTAAAATAGTTAAATAGTTTTCAGAAGACCTGCTTCTGAAATAAATCTAAAAATTCCGCTCGCATAGTAAGACACATCATGTCCAAGAATCTTGGCAAGGATAAACCTGCCATCCTCACCTCGAGCCTCAAACAGATATCTATTTCTTAAGTTAGTAAAATTAGGGCATTCGGTCAACAAATGCCTCACTGTTAAAGGTACTAAGCAGTCCTCGCAATACGGTTGGTGTTGGCCCTTCAGCAGAAACTCGTGTGTCAACCGTGTGTGACCAATACGGAGACGACAAAGAGTCGTCTCCCATTTTCGGGGAATCATGTTATACCTCCAAGGTGATATGATATTTTTTACTTCCCTCATTTTATTGCCATCTTGACTGTCCCAGTGCTGTTGCCATTTATCACAAACCAATTTCTTGATGTAAGGTAGGAGATCGTTACATGGAATGGGATACCTCCTTTGTAGCAACTCGGATGCCGCATTCTTCGCCAGTAAATCTGCCTTCTCATTCCCAGACACACCTACATGTGCTGGAACCCAACAAAATCGAACAGTTATACCTTTCCGTCCAATAATAAAAAGCCATTCTAAAATCTTTAAAACTAGAGGGTTACTAGAATTAAAAACTTCTAAAGCTTGAAGAACACTCCTTGCATCACTAAAAATTGTAAAATTACCCTCCTTTTCCAAAGCTATTTTCTCAATAGCGGTTAATATGCCATACAGTTCGGCAGTAAATATGGAAGCTGTTAGAGGAAGTGCACCTCTACAATTAAAATCATTACTATGTACTCCAAATCCAACGCCAGCATCAGATTTGGAGCCATCAGTATATATAAAAGTCGATCCCCTATGTTCTTCGACATGTTCCATAAAAAGAGACCTGGATTCTAAGTCAGTCATATTCTTCTTAACTCCAATAAAGTATTTACAAAAAGATATGTCAGGTAATTTCCATGGAGGCGTTGATGATACCTTGAATGGAAGTACCTTATTTCTAATTATATCCAGACTATTTAAAAATCGTTTCACCCGAAAGCCATAAGGTTGAGGAGATTTTGGGTGCAACTCAAAGTATGATGCGTGTCTTACAAGGCTTGCAGTCTGAAAGGCTAGAGAGCTAGGGAGTCTTTGCAATCTAAACCAATACCGAAGAATGGAAGACATTCGGTAAAGGTCTAGAGGTAACTCTCCAGCATCAACAAGGAGACTTGGGATAGGCGAGGTTTTAAAAGCTCCAGTAGATAATCTAATACCTGCATGATGTATCGAGTCTAATATTTTTAACCGGCTTGGGGTGGCTGAAGAATATACCTCACAACCATAACTAATTTTGGAAAAAATCAAGGCCTTGTATAATTTTAAAATAGTATTGCGGTCTGCCCCCCATGATGTATGGGACAATACTTTTAAGATATTCAGAGCTTCAACACATTTAGCTTTTAGCGCTTTTAGGTGAGAAACCCAGGTAAGTCTACAGTCAAATATCAAACCTAAAAATTTGGTTTCCGATACACAGGGTATCCGTTGACCTTTAATGTATATATCCGGGTCTGGATGTACTCCCCGGATACGACAAAAATGGACAATGGTAGTTTTACTTGTCGAGAACTTGAATCCATTCATGTCAGCCCACTGGATAATTTTATCAATAGAGAGTTGGATTTTTCTCTCAACCATTGCCATTCTAGTGCCAGCAAATGATATTGAGAGATCATCCACAAATAATGTTGAGAGAACATCCTGGGGAATGGCTGAGGATATCCCATTAATTGCTAGTGCAAAAAGGGTTACACTCAGCACACTACCCTGAGGAACTCCTTCTTCCTGGCACTTACCCTCTGATAGAGTTTCCCCCACTCTCACTTGAAAAACTCTACGTGAAAGAAATGCCTGAATAAATAGTGGCAGCTCTCCTCTCAATCCCAATTCATGAATGGTTTTAAGAATACCATATCTCCATGTGGTATCATATGCCTTTTCAAGGTCAAAAAATACTGTAACATGGTGCTGTTTGGAAGCAAAGGCTTCACAAATAGAAGACTCAAGTCGTATCAACACATCAGTCGTTGAATGCATTTTTCGGAATCCACATTGAATCGGTGATAAAATACCTTTCTTTTCAAGGTACCATATCAGCCTTGCATTGACCATCTTCTCCATGATTTTACATAAACAAGATGTCAATGCAATAGGACGATAGTTTGCTGCTAAAAACTTGTCTTTACCGGGTTTTAAAAAGGCTAAAATAATGGCTAGTTCCCAAACACTTGGGTAACTATGATCATGCCATATTCTATTAATAATGCTTAAAATAAATAGCTTTGTATTAAAATGTACATGTTTAATCATTGCATATGGAATTCCATCGGGTCCAGGGGCTGTATCGTTGCAATGAGCAAGTGCGGAATCAAATTCTCTTTCAGTGAAAGGAGAATTATACGACTCTTCCCTTCTTGTTGCAAAATTTAAAATTTTATTTTCTTCAGTGCTCCTATACTGGTGACCAGGGGCTCCTTCATACTTCCTGGATACATTTGAAAAATGATTAGCCAAGGCATTGCTAACTCCATTTGCTTCAGTTACATACTGGCCATTCACCTTCAACACTGGTGGTGGGTTGGGGTTGAATTTGCCAGCTATCTTTTTTACTTTCCTCCACACAGAAGATGGTGGTGTTCTACTGTTAATGGAGGAAACAAAAGACATCCATGACTGGCGCCTTGCTTCTTTCATGGCACGACGGAACTGTGCTCTACATTTCTTGTACATAATTAAATTCTCATCAGTTCGGAGTCTACTCAATCGTGTTAGAGATCTTCTTGTGGCTCTGTGGAGTGCAGTTAGTTCTGAAGACCACCACGGGACTGGTCGTCGTTTGAATAACCCTGTTGTTTTGGGAATTGAATTGACTCCTGCTGTATGAAGAGTTCCATTCAGCAGGTCTATAGCATCATCAATACTTTCAAACTGTTCTGCTCTCCCTTCTATTTCACTTAGCTCAGAAAATTTAACCCAGTCTGCCTTGTCTAGATTCCAACGTGGCGATCTTTGCAAAGGTGGACCCTTGTTGGTGTTTAAAATGATTGGTGCATGATCACTAGTATGCCAATCATCTAATGTCCTCCAATCAAAATCAAGAAGGCAGTTAGAGCTTGCAATTGAAAGGTCAATGCATGACAAAGTACCTGTCTGAACATGGAAGTGCGTGGGCTCTCCTGTATTAAGGAGCCCCACATCCTCATTCTCCACAATTGATGAGATAATATTGCCCCTTGTGTTGGCCAAAACATCACCCCATAAAGGATGTCTACCATTCATATCTCCCAGTAAGAGAAAAGGTTGAGGGAGTTGTTGAATAACTTCTGCTAAATCATCATATAAAATATCATCATTTGGAGGTAAGTACAGAGAGCATATTGTATATTTTCTCCCTATATCAATTTGTACAACAACTGCCTGCAGGGTTGTACGTATAGACATGGGTATTTGGGGAACATCTCGACGAATGTACATGAGACTTCCGCCATGGCTCCCTGCTTGTTGATTATATGGTGTTCTATAGCTAACATACTCTCGAGGACTAGGAGTGTTAGAATCAAGCATACTTTCCTGTAGACATACTATTATGGGGGAATGCTCATGAATTAGGAGCTTAAGTTCTTCATATTTCGCCCTCAAACCCTGACAGTTCCATTGCAAAATGGAGGAGAAAACTATGGATTATTTCTGGAAGACGTCTTGGGTGAGGTCTTCCCATTAGCAGTTTTTAATCTAACATTATTACTTGTAGGTTTCTTCAAAGATGGTCTTGTTATGTTGGGTTTTACGTTGGAGTTTTTCTTTGTATCTTTTTTATATATTTGTTGAGGGGGATGGTGGACCTCAACTTGAATTTCTGATTTATTTAAATTGTCTTCTGGTTGATCGCCAACATCAACAGACAAAACATCATATTTATTTGATGTCATAATTCTAGTATTTCTTATGGAAGGGGGTGAGAGAGATGGAGGTCTCTCTCTGTTACGATTAATAGGTTGCAAGTTACCAGGTTTTTGTACCTTCCCCACTACAGGTACACCTGATAACTTGGTGTCAGGTGGAATCTCCATTAAATCAGGCAAGGATATGGCCTGGGAGAGGTTAGTACTATCCTTTGTAATGGGGGACAAAGGTTTGATAGTGGTGGGCAATGTCTTTTTGTTGATACTCAATGATAAATCTTTAGGAGGAGATGTTCTTGTCTTATGCAGCACTTTATCAATAGATTGTGAATTCCTTTTTCGAGAACTACCTACAGTAGTAGGTGGGTGAGATGATTCCCGAGGAACTTTTTCTCCTGTTTTTAATGTTTTTGCATAAGTATTAGATTTATTTAATAATCTCTTGGCATGCCCCACGCTTACATGTTCAATAATTGATTTATTGAGGGCAGCCTCTTCTAACTTATAAAACTGGCAGCTCCTATCATTAGATTTATGATTAGAGTTGCAGTTTAAGCACCTTGCCTCAAGTGTACAATCCCCATGGTAAATTTTGGAGCAAGTATTACAAATTTTTCCATTATTGCAAACTTTGGAAGGATGTCCAAATTTGAAGCAATTATAACATTGCAGTGGCTTCTGCTTAAAAGGTTGAACTCTGATCCTTTCGTTTTCTATGTCTATGTGGAAAGGTACATCAGCATCCTGGAAAGTAAGAACAATCATTGATGTTCCAGGTACTTTATGTACTTTCCACACTGATAGGGGACACATGGCCAATATCTCCTCTTCAGTAAATTCATACAGATCCCTATTAAAAACCACTCCCCTTCCATAGCTAAAGTTTAGATGGGGTTTGATGTCCAATTTTATATCGTCATTTACTGTCTTCAAATTAGACAGTATAACAGACTGTGTGTATGACTTGGCCTTTATCAAGAAACTTTTCTTCCCGAATCGAGATATATCTCCAGGTGCGATCGTACCTACCTTCCTCTGAAGAAATTTGCATATCTTGAAATAATTTTCCGTACCTCCTACAGATTGAGCAAGAAGCCACATTGGTGGTTTTGGCTTTCTTTGAGATGGTATATCTGCCTCTATATCTTTATCAGCCCAGTCTGCTGGTCTGTAGACATCCAGATCTTTAGGTGCCCCATCACACAGAGCACCCTTAACACTTATATTACCTACTTTAATATCAACAATGTTACAGCTTGCATTAAATGCTTCCTCGTGACAATTAAATGATAACCAAGATTCCCAATTATCATCTTGAAGTTTCATTCTAATTTCTTTTATTGATCCGTAACACTCAAATATTTTATGTAGCCCATCATAATTAGCTTCTAAAGGGATTTGGGTAACGTGCAGGACTTTCAGTTTTCCTGTGTTGCCCAAATTACCCTTTTTCGGAATGTTTAAAGAACAGTCCTTTTTAGTTCCTACGTCGTCAACAGAGTTTTCTTTAAATGAATTGCCAGAGGTCGTCAACAGTGCCGGGGGCGAGTCAGCATATCCAGGGGAGGTGGGGTCATTCTCACAAGAATCCATCGGAATAAAGAAAAGAGAAGAGTGATTTTTTGAATAGTTTGATTTACCTGCTTGAGAACATTAAGGCATTACATGTTGGGAAGGAAATTTGCACTCTCCACTACCGGCACAGTGAGAGTATACTTCCCAGATGGTCCACTCCATACCCTACCCGAAGGATAGCATCAAAACAGATATAGAGGCACAGGTGTAAGCTGAACCCGCCTGTTAGGACTGAGACCAAGAAACTATGGAATCATCCTCCCCATATCTGTAATGACGGGCTTCCGGCCAGAAGCCGAGAGTCCTACCCCAAGCATTGGATCCCCCTGGATTCCGAAGACCCAACACTTGGAATAGTTCCGCCAAAAAGGTCCAAACCATCTTCGGGATGGCTGAGATCATCCTATACACTCACAAATAGCTTTGAGCACAAAGGCCTCCCAACCGCGACACCTTTCACATTCATCATTGCAGGCAGCAATACCGGATGCAGAAACATCCGCCCAAGTGGCAATAACAGATGTAGAAACATCCATGCCATAAAGAGAGAAAAAAAAAAGATAATAAACATACATATATATGTAAAAATATACACATACATATGGAAAATTTTACTCATAGGGTTGGGACAGCATCATGAAAGAAAGTTTATAATATTAGGAGAAGGTTGAAGCAATATAAAGAGGAAGAAAAAGATAAGAAAGAGAGAAATTTAGATTCGAACTGGGGGAGCAATTTCCCCAAGTTCGAGAGCCCTCTTGCCCGTCACGAAGTTTCAGCACGGGAATAAAATGCCGTGCTGAAGCTCAGTGACTTCATCAAGGCATTCTCTCATTAAGAGGGACAAAAGGAGGATCACTTTGCCTGATATATAGAGGTAGATGACTCCCTGAAGTATCCAGCTATTTTCTTTGCAACTGGTCTCGAAAAGCCTATCGTTGCGAGCAGTGGTGGGATAACTTCCAGATGTCAAGACGAAGCGATGCAATCGCTAGATGAAATGTTTTTACGTGTGGTTGTCTGAGTAGATCGGGAAGTGTGGGGAGCTCTTTCAGTGCCTCTGTGAGCAGATGCAGAGGGTTGGGAAATAATTCTGCATGATGCCACAGCAGAACTATTAGGGTTATCAAAAGATCTTGAAATGCCATGAATTCATTAAAAAACCTCTTTACAAGGCAAAAGAGAGGGGGGAACTCATAGATGTCCATCCTGTCCCATGAATGTTGGAAGGTGTCTTGCCAGAACGCCTGTAGGTCCGGTACTTGACAGCAGTACACTGGATGCTTCCGGTTGAGGGACGTCACAAACAGGTTGATGTCGGCAAATCCCACAAAGTCAAAACTTTGTTGGCTATCTGATGTTTTAAAAACCAATTGGAGCTTACTATCTGAGTCCTGCTCAGATTATCCGCTGGAACTTCTTCCCCAGTATGAAACGGGCTGAAAGAGCTACCAAATATTTTTCTGTCCACCTGAGGATTTCTACAGCCAGCTGGCATAGGGGCTGTGATAAGGTAACGCCTTGCTTGTGCATGAGTGACACTACCACCGTGTTGTTGTTGCTCATCAACACAATGGAGTGCCTTGAAAAGAGCCGATGGAAGTGCTTGAGGGCTAGAAAGGCTTCCCTCTTTTCCAGGAGGTTTATGTGGCACTGCTGTTCTGATTCAGACCACAGTCCGGATACCGTGAGGTGCAACAGATGAGCACCCCCCCCCCACCCTTCTTTGGAAGCATCTGTGAAGAGCAACAAATCCTGAGGAGGAGAGAGAAGGTCTACTCCCCTAAGCAGGATGATGTCTAATACCTACCATCTCAGGTCTCTCTTTTGCTCTTGACCTACTGGTACTGGATTACTCAGTGAGTCCAAGTGCTGAGACCACTGAAGAGATCTGATGCAGAGACGACCATTGGGGACTAGCTTCTATAGAGAAGTCAAGTGCCCCAGTAGCCTTTGCCACTGATAAGCTGGCAATTTGTCTTGTGAGAGAAAGATCTAGGCTAGCTCTCTGTCTCTTTATTTGTTCCCCAGAAGGATAGATCTTGCCTAGTTTGGTGCCAGATATACAGTCTTGAGTTAGTTACAGGCGGGACTTCTCATAATTTACCATGATCCCAAGATCTTGGTTGATTGATTGATTAATTGATTTGGAGTTCTCTGGCATCCTGACATCAAAGGTCGTTGACGGCAATATCGTTTATTATAAATAAAGATTAAAAGAATATTCAATTAAAACCAGAAAAGTAAATATGTTATAAAAGTTATATAGCATTAAGAAGACCTGCTTCTGATATAAATTTTAAAATGCCACTATCATTGTACGACACATAATGTCCTAGGATCTTGGCAAGGATGAACCTGCCATCTCCACCTCGAGCCTCTAACAGAAATCTATTCCTTTCTGTGCTATAAGTGGGGCATTCAGTCAACAAATGCCTCACAGTCAAGGGTATTAAATAGTTGTCACAATATAGTTGGGGTTGGCCAGCCAGCAGAAACCCATGTGTCATCCGTGTGTGACCAATGCGGAGACAACAAAGAGTAGTTCCCATTTTCAAGGCATTCCATAATATCTCCAAGGGGATATAACAACTGCAATGTCTCTCATCTTATTTTCGCTTAAACTATCCCAATGCTGTTGCCAATTGTTATGAATAAAATTCTTAATTGCTGGTAAAAAATCATTACAAAGAATGGGATACCCTCTTGGTAGCAACTATGCTGCAGCAATCTTTGCCAGTGAATCTGCCACTTCATTTCCAGACACACCTGCAAGAGCCGGATTGATTGATTGATTGATTTAAAGTTTTCAGGCATCCTGACATCTAAGGTCATTGACGCCGATATTATTTAGTATATATATATATATATATATATATATATATATATATATATATATATATATATATATATATATATATATACAAAAATTAAAGAATATTCAATCAAAACTACAAATATTGAATGTCATTATAAAAGTTAGATAGTTTTTAAAAGATCTGCTTCTGAAATAAATCTAAAACTGCCACTTGCATAGTAGGACACATCATGTCCAAGAATCTTAGCAAGGATGAACCTGCAACCCTCACCTCGAGCCTCAAACAAATATCTATTCCTTATTCTTTAAGTTATTATAATTGGGGCATTCGGTCAACAAATGCCTCACTGTTGGAGGTACTAAACAGTCGTCACAATACGGTTGGTGCTGATCCTTCAGCAGAAACTCATGTGTTCACCGAGTGTGACCAATATGGAGACGATTAATTGATTGATTTAAAGTTTTCAGGCATCCTGACATCTAAAGTCATTGATGCCGATATCATTTAGTTTATATATATAAAAAAATAAAGAATATTCAATTAAAGTCATAAAGTCATTATAAAAATTAGATAGTTTTCAAAAGACCCGCTTCTGAGATAAATCTAAAAATGCCACTTTCATAGTAGGACACATCATGTCCAAGAATCTTGGCAAGGATGAACCTGCCACCCTCACCTAGAGCATCAAACAAATATCTATTCCGCAAGTTATTATAATTGGGGCCTTCGGTCAATAGATACCTCACTGATAGAGGTACCAAACAGTCGTCACAATACGGTTGGTGTTGGCCCTTCAGCAGTAAACTCGTGTGTCAACCGAGTGTGACCAATACGGAGACGACAAAGAGAAGTCTCCCATTTTCGGGGCATCATGTTATACCTCCAATGAGTTATGACATTTGTTACTTCTCTCATTTTATTGCCATCTAGACTATCCCATTGCTGCTGCCATTTATTGCAAACCAATTTCTTGATGTTAGGTAGGTAATCATTACAGGGAATGGGATACCTTCTTGGCAGCAACTCAGATGCAGTATTCTTTGCCAGTGAATCTGCCTTCTCATTTCCAGACACACCTACTTGTGCTGGAGCCCAACAAAATCGAACCATTATTCCTTTTCGTCCAATAATAAAGAGCCATTCTAAAATCTTTAAAACTAGAGGGTTACTAGAAATAAAAACTTCTAAAACTTGAAGGACACTCCTTGCATCACTAAAAATTGTAAAATTACCCTCCTTCTGCAATGGTATTTTCTCAATAGCGGTTAATATGCCATACAGTTCGGTAGTCAATATGGAAGCTATTAGAGGAATTGCATCTCTACAATTAAAATCATTACTATGTACTCCAAATCCAACACCAGCATCAGATTTTGAGCCATCAGTATATATAAAAGTCGATCCTCTATGTTCTTCAACATGTTCCATAAAAAGAGACCTGGCTTCTAGGTCAGTCATATTCTTCTTAACTCCAATAAAGTATTTACAAAAAAATATCTCTGGTAATTTCCAAAGAGGCATTGATGATACTGTGAATGGAAGTACCTTACTTCTAATTATATCAACACTGTTTAATAATCATTCACCCGAAAACCATAAGGTTGATGAGATTTTGGATGCAACTCAAAGATTGATGCGTGTCTCACAAGGCTTGCAGTCTGAAAGGCTAAAGAGTTGGGGAGTCTTTGCAATCTAACCAATCCCGAATAATGGAATACATTCGGTAAAGGTCTAGAGGTAACTCTCCAGCATCAACAAGGAGACTTGGGATAGGCGAGGTTTTAAAACCTCCTGTAGATTGGTTGATTGATTGAAAGTTTTCTGGCATCCTGACATCTAAGGTCATTGACGCCGATACCATTTACTGTATATGAAAATTAAAAGAGAATTCGATTAAAACCATAAAAATTAAGAAGTCATTAAAATAGTTAAATAGTTTTCAGAAGACCTGCTTCTGAAATAAATCTAAAAATTCCGCTCGCATAGTAAGACACATCATGTCCAAGAATCTTGGCAAGGATAAACCTGCCATCCTCACCTCGAGCCTCAAACAGATATCTATTTCTTAAGTTAGTAAAATTAGGGCATTCGGTCAACAAATGCCTCACTGTTAAAGGTACTAAGCAGTCCTCGCAATACGGTTGGTGTTGGCCCTTCAGCAGAAACACGTGTGTCAACCGTGTGTGACCAATACGGAGACGACAAAGAGTCGTCTCCCATTTTCGGGGAATCATGTTATACCTCCAAGGTGATATGATATTTGTTACTTCCCTCATTTTATTGCCATCTTGACTGTCCCAGTGCTGTTGCCATTTATCACTAACCAATTTCTTGATGTAAGGTAGGAGATCGTTACATGGAATGGGATACCTCCTTGGTAGCAACTCGGATGCCGCATTCTTCGCCAGTAAATCTGCCTTCTCATTCCCAGACACACCTACATGTGCTGGAACCCAACAAAATCGAACAGTTATACCTTTCCGTCCAATAATAAAAAGCCATTCTAAAATCTTTAAAACTAGAGGGTTACTAGAATTAAAAACTTCTAAAGCTTGAAGAACACTCCTTGCATCACTAAAAATTGTAAAATTACCCTCCTTTTCCAAAGCTATTTTCTCAATAGCGGTTAATATGCCATACAGTTCGGCAGTAAATATGGAAGCTGTTAGAGGAAGTGCACCTCTACAATTAAAATCATTACTATGTACTCCAAATCCAACGCCAGCATCAGATTTGGAGCCATCAGTATAGATAAAAGTCGATCCCCTATGTTCTTCGACATGTTCCATAAAAAGAGACCTGGATTCTAAGTCAGTCATATTCTTCTTAACTCCAATAAAGTATTTACAAAAAGATATGTCAGGTAATTTCCATGGAGGCGTTGATGATACCTTGAATGGAAGTACCTTATTTCTAATTATATCCAGACTATTTAAAAATCGTTTCACCCGAAAGCCATAAGGTTGAGGAGATTTTGGGTGCAACTCAAAGTATGATGCGTGTCTTACAAGGCTTGCAGTCTGAAAGGCTAGAGAGCTAGGGAGTCTTTGCAATCTAAACCAATACCGAAGAATGGAAGACATTCGGTAAAGGTCTAGAGGTAACTCTCCAGCATCAACAATGAGAATTGGGATAGGCGAGGTTTTAAAAGCTCCAGTAGATAATCTAATACCTGCATGATGTATCGAGTCTAATATTTTTAACCGGCTTGGGGTGGCTGAGGAATATACCTCACAACCATAACTAATTTTGGAAAAAATCAAGGCCTTGTATAATTTTAAAATAGTATTGCGGTCTGCCCCCCATGATGTATGGGACAATACTTTTAAGATATTCAGAGCTTCAACACATTTAGCTTTTAGTGCTTTTAGGTGAGAAACCCATGTAAGTCTACAGTCAAATATCAAACCTAAAAATTTGATTTCCGATACACATGGTATCCGTTGACCTTTAATGTATATATCCGGGTCTGGATGTACTCCCCGGATACGACAAAAATGCACAATGGTAGTTTTACTTGTCGAGAACTTAAATCCATTCATGTCAGCCCACTGGATAATTTTATCAATAGAGAGCTGGATTTTTCTCTCAACCATTGCCATTCTAGTGCCAGCAAATGATATGGAGAGATCATCCACAAATAATGTTGAGAGAACATCCTGGGGAATGGCTGAGGATATCCCATTAATTGCTAGTGCAAAAAGGGTTACACTCAGCACACTACCCTGAGGACTCCTTCTTCCTGGCACTTACTCTCTGATAGAGTTTCCCCCACTCTCACTTGAAAAACTCTACGTGAAAGAAATGCCTGAATAAATAGTGGCAGCTCTCCTCTCAATCCCAATTCATGAATGGTTTTAAGAATACCATATCTCCATGTGGTATCATATGCCTTTTCAAGGTCAAAAAATACTGTAACATGGTGCTGTTTGGAAGCAAAGGCTTCACAAATAGAAGACTCAAGTCGTATCAACACATCAGTCGTTGAGTGCATTTTTCGGAATCCACATTGAATCGGTGATAAAATACCTTTTTTTCAAGGTACCATATCAGCCTTGCACTGACCATCTTCTCCATGATTTTACATAAACAAGATGTCAATGCAATAGGACGATAGTTTGCTGCTAAAAACTTGTCTTTACCGGATTTTAAAAAAGCTAAAATAATGGCTAGTTCCCAAACACTTGGGTAACTATGATCATGCCATATTCTATTAATAATACTTAAAATAAATAGCTTTGTATTAAAATGTACATGTTTAATCATTGCATATGGAATTCCATCGGGTCCAGGGGCTGTATCATTGCAATGAGCAAGTGCGGAATCAAATTCTCTTTCAGTGAAAGGAGAATTATACGACTCTTCCCTTCTTGTTGCAAAATTTAAAATTTTATTTTCTTCAGTGCTCCTATACTGGTGACCAGGGGCTCCTTCACACTTGCTAGATACATTTGAAAAATGATTAGCCAGGGCATTGCTAACTTCATTTGCTTCAGTTACATACTGGCCATTCACCCTCAACACTGGTGGTGGGTTGTGGGTGAATTTGCCAGCTATCTTTTTTACTTTCCTCCACACAGAAGATGGTGGTGTTCTACTGTTAATGGAGGAAACAAAAGACATCCATGACTGGCGCCTTGCTTCTTTCATGGCACGACGGAACTGTGCTCTACATTTCTTGTACATAATTAAATTCTCATCAGTTCGGAGTCTACGCAATCGTGTTAGAGATCTTCTTGTGGCTCTGTGGAGTGCAGTTAGTTCTGAAGACCACCACGGGACTGGTCGTCGTTTGAATAACCCTGTTGTTTTGGGAATTGAATTGACTCCTGCTGTATGAAGAGTTCCATTCAGTAGGTCTATGGCATCATCAATACTTTCAAACTGCTCTGCTGTCCCTTCAATTTCACTTAGCTCAGAAAATTTAACCCAGTCTGCCTTGTCTAGATTCCAACGTGGCGATCTTTGCAAAGGCGGACCCTTGTTGGTGTTTATAATGATTGGTGCATGATCACTAGTATGCCAATCGTCTAATGTCCTCCAATCAAAATCAAGAAGACAGTTAGAGTTTGCAATTGAAAGGTCAATGCATGACAAAGTACCTGCCTGAACATGGAAGTGTGTGGGCTCTCCTGTATTAAGGAGTCCCACATCCTCATTCTCCACAATTGATGAGATAATATTGCCCCTTGTGTTGGCCAAAAGATCACCCCATAAAGGATGTCTACCATTCATATCTCCCAGTAAGAGAAAAGGTTGAGGGAGTTGTTGAATGACCTCTGCTAAATCATCATATAAAATATTATCATTTGGAGGTAAGTACAGAGAGCATATTGTATATTTTCTCCCTATATCAATTTGTACAACAACTGCCTGCAGGGTTGTACGTATAGATATAGGTATTTGGGGAACATCTCGACGAATGTACATGAGACTTCCGCCATGGCTCCCTACTCCGTGATCATAAGGTGTCCTATAACTAATATATTCACGAGGACAAGGGGTATTAGCATCAAGCTTGCTCTCCTGGAGACATACAATTATGGGGGAATGCTCGTGAATTAAGAGCTTAAGTTCTTCATATTTGGCTCTTAAACCCTGACAATTCCATTGCAAAATGGATGAAAAAACTATGTATTATTTTCTGGAAGACATCTTTGATGAGGTCTTCCCATTGACAGTTTTTGATTTGACAATATTTTCTGTAGGCTTTTTAAGTTTGGGTCTTGATAAATTAGGTTTTATATTAGACTTTTCAGTGTTGTTGTTACCTAATTCTTGTGGGGGATGGTGGACCTCCACTTGAATTTTTGATTGATTCAAGAAGTTTTCCTGTTGATCTGAAATATCAACAGGCAAAACATCATATCTATTTGATGTCATAACTTTGGTATTTTTAATGGATGGGTGTGAGAGAGATGGAGGTCTCTCTCTTTTCCTATTGACAGGTGGTGATTTATTAGGTTTTGATGTTTTCCCCACTACAGGCGCACCTGATAAATCTTTCATGTGGAACCTCCATCAAATCAGGCAAAGATATAGCCTGAGAGAGGTTAGTATTATCCTTTGTAGTGGGGGACAAAGGTTTACTAGAGGTGAGAAAAATCTTACGTGATATTCTTGCGTTATCCTCTAGAATTCTATCAGAAGATGGCAAATTTCTGTTCTGGGGAATAGAGGCAGTATTAGGTGGGTTGGATGTCTCCTGCCTCATTTTTTCTCCCGATTTCAATACTTTTGCATAACTTGCTGATTTACTCAACAGTCTCTTGGCATGCCCCACACTTATGTGTTCGATACTGGATTTATTGAGAGCAGCCTCTTCCAATTTATATTGCTGGCAGTTCCTATCCGTAGATTTGTGATTCACTTTGCAGTTTATACAATTGGCCTCTAGTGTACAGTCTCCATGGTAAACATTAGAGCATGTACTACACATTTTATCATTCTTGCATACTTTAGATGGGTGCCCATATCTAAAGCAATTAAAACATTGCAGCGGCTTCTGCTTAAAAGTTCGCACTTTAATATGTAAATGTGGAAAGGCACATCAGCATCCTGGAAAGTCAGGATAATCATTGACGTTCCAGGGACTTTATGCACTTTCCATACAGTTAAAGGACACATGGCCAATATCTCCTCTTCTGTGAATTCATATAAGTCTCTATTAAAAATTACTCCCCTTCCATAACTGAAGTTTAGATGGGGTTTCACATCCAGCTTTATGTCATCGTTCTCTATATTTAAATAAGAAAGTATAACCGATTGAGTTTCTGATTTGGCACTTATTAGGAAACTGTTCTTTCCAAACCGAGATATATCTCCTGGTGCGATAGTACCTACTTTCTTTTGAAGAAATTTACATATTTTGAAATAATTTCCAGTACTCCCTTTTGATTGAGCAACAAACCACTTTGGTGGTTTTGGCTTTCTCTGGGAAGGTACAACTACCTCTATACCTTTATCAATCCAATCTGCAGGCCTACATACATCCAGATTCTTAGGTACCCGATCACAAAGAGCACCCTTGAAATTCAAATTACTGATTTTAATATTTATGATATCATTGATTGCGTTGAATGCTTCATCATGGTTATCAAATGATATCCATGAATCCCATTTGTCACCTTCAAGCCTCATCCTAATTTCCCTGATGTGACCATAACATTGAAATAATTTATATAGAACATCATAATTGGTTTCAATGGGGATCTGAGTGACGTGAAGGATTCGCAAATTCTCCATGTCACCCAAATTAATTTGTTTTTGAACAATAGTAGAATGGTCCTTTAGAGTTTCTGGGTCGTCAACAGAGGAGTTAGTTTTAGGAGTAGAAGCAAGCCGGGTTATCCACCTCTTATCGGAGGATTTCAGTCCTCATATCCCATGTGGCCCAACACGAGAAGAGGCTTCAGCGGGGACCAGTCCTCTATTAGAGAGGGGCTGCCTCTCTTAAGGTGGGAGTACACTGGTCAGTGGGGGTAGTTAGCCCCTCCCACCGACGACTCCAATGCCTAGCGTCACCCATTACCCGCAAATATGGGTGACTTAAAACCGGATCATTGGAGCCCGACTCTTAACAGACTTAGTCTGCACCCAATGGGGTCTGCCAGAGGGTGATGGCGTCTAAATTTGTACAGGTTGAGATGGCATGACATCCATCCCACCCTGCGCCAAATCCAAAGCAGCAGTCAAAACCTAAGTCGTACAAGCTAAAGTCGTCAACAAGTTCATGCCCAAGAGGAAGAGATGGGAGAAAATAAGAAGTAATCAAAGGAACGGAGAGAAAGTGCTGACTAATTTAGTTGGATCAACAGTTGGGCACCGAGGTCCAGTGGGGAAGTAGTTCCCATTGTTCATTAGAGCCCAACTGATAGTCCCTAAGGCCCCCATCCTCATCAAGGCTTCAGCATTTGGGGGGCCACCACTTGAATTTCCCATTTATTTAAATTGACTTCCAGTTGATCAGAAACATCAACAGAAAAAGCATCATATTTATTTGACGTCGTAATTTTGATATTTCTTATGGAAGGGGGCGAGAGAGATGGAGGTCTCTCTTTTCCGATTAGTAGATGGTGAACTACCAGGTTTTTGCACCTTCCCCAATACAGATGCACCTGGTAACTTGGTGTCAGGTGGCATCTCCATCAAATCAGGCAAGGACATGGCCTGAGAGAGGTTAGTACTATTGTTGGTAATGGGGGACAAAGGCTGTACAGAAATGGACAATGGCCCATTTTCAATACACTGTGGTAGAGCCTCAGAAGGCAATATGATTACCTTGTCCTGCAGTACTTTATTATCAGAAGTTGTATTTCTTTTCTTGGGATTACTGGCAGTGCTAGGTGGGTTTGATGTCTCCTGTGGTAAATTTCCCTTTGATTTTAAGGCCTTAACATAGCTGGTTGATTTATTCAACAGTCTTTTTGCATGTCCCACACTTATGTGTTCTAAACTTGATTTGTTTAGGGCAGCTTCCTCCAACTTAAAGAGTTCGCATCTCCTATCAGTTGATTTATGATTAAAATTGCAGTTTGAACACCTGGCCTCAAGTGTACATTCTCCATGATAAGTTTTGAAGCAAATACCACAAATTTTTTCATTTTTGCAAACTTTGGATGGGTGTCCAAATTTAAAACAATTAAAGCATTGCAGGGGCTTTTGTTTGAAAGGCCGAACTTTAATCATTTAATTTTCAATAACAATATGGAAAGGTACATCAGCATCCTGGAAAGTAAGTATAATCATTGAAGTTCCAGGAACCTTATGCACTTTCCATACATTTAATGGACACAGAAAGTATCTCCTCCTCTGTAAATTTGTACAGGTCTTTATTAAAGACCACTCCCCTTCCATAACTAAAATTTAGATGAGGTTTCCTTTCCAATGTAATTTCATCACTGCCTGTCTGTAAGTTTGATAGTATTGTAGACTGAGTCGAATATTTGGCATGGATGAGATAACTATTCTTCCCAAAACGAGATATATCTCCAGGTGCAATGGTTCCTACTTTTTTTCTGAATAAACTTACATATTTTGAAATAATTCCCTATTAGGTTCAACTACAAGCCACATTGGAGGTTTGGGTTTTCTCTGTGAAGGCATGGGTAAATTTCTATCTTTTTCAAACCAATCAGCAGGTTTGTACACATCCATTTCCTTTGGGACCTTATCACAAAGAGCTCCCATGATGTTCAATTCGTTAATTTTGATACTACTAATATTACTTATGGCATTAAACGCTTCATCATGACTATCAAAAGATATCCAAGAGTCCCATTTTTCATCTCCGAGTCTCATCCTTATTTCCTTTATCAATCCATAGCACTCAAATGCTCTATATAGGCCTATATCATCATAATTTGTCTCTAATGGAATTTGGGAAACATGAAGGAATCGTAGTTTCCCTGTGTTATCCAAATTGCTAGATGTTTTTAACATCAGTAGAGTGGTCCATTTTAGTTCAAAGGTCGTCAACAGAATTTTCCTTAATTACAGTAGCAGAAGTCGTCAGTAGTGCCGGGGGACAGTCAGCAAATCCAGGGGATGGGGAGTCAATATTTGAAGGGTCCATATTTAAGGGTGGGATTTTCATGTTTTTTGTTGTTGTTTTGTTGGTTTACCTGCTTGAGAATTTTAAGAAAGTATCATAAGTTGGAAAGGAAATTTGTATTCTCCACTATCGGCACAATGAGAGTATACTTCCCAGATGGTCCACTCCATACCCTACCCGAAGGATAGCATCAAAACAGATATAGAGGCACAGGTGTAAGCTAAACCAGCCTGTTAGGACTGAGACCAAGGAAATATGAAATCATCCTCCCCATATCTGTAATAATGGGCTTCCGGCCAGAAGCCAAGAGTCCCACCTCAAGGATTGGATCCCGCTGGATTCCGATGACAAAACCCAAGAGAGTAGTTCCGCCAAAAAGGTCAAAACCATCTTTGGGATGGCTGAGATCAACTAATACTCTCATATATAGCTTTGAATTCGAATACCTCCCAACTGTGATCCCTTCTCCCATTAATCTAAGCAGGCAGTAATAACGAAATAACGGAATGGGATACCTTCTTGGCAACAACTTGGATGCAGCGCTCTTTGCCAGTGAATCTGCCTTCTCATTCCCAGATACACCTACATGTGCTGGAACCCAACAAAATCGAACCATTATACCTCTCCGTCCAATAATAAAAAGCCATTATAAAATCTTTAAAACTAGAGGGTTATTAGAATTAAAATCTTCTAAAGCTTGAAGGACACTCCTTGCATCACTAAAAATTGTAAAATTACCCTCCTTCTCCAAAGCTATTTTCTCAATAGCGATTAATATGCCATACAGTTCGGCGGTAAATATGGAAGCTGTTAGAGGAAGTGCACCTCTACAATTAAAACCATTACTATGTACTCCAAATCTAACGCCAGCATCAGATTTGGAGCCATCGGTATATATAAAAGTCGATACTGTATGTTCTTCAACATGTTCCATAAAAAGAAATCTGGCTTCTAGGTCAGCCATATTCTTCTCCACTACAATAAAATATTCTACAAAAAGATATCTCTGGTAATTTCCATGGAGGCGTTCATGATACCTTGAATGGAAGTACCTTAATTCTAATTATATCAAGACTGATTAATAATCGTTTCACCCGAAAGCCATAAGGTTGAGGAGATTTTGGGTGCAACGCAAAGTATGATGTGTGTCTTACAAGGCTTGCAGTCTGAAAGGCTAAAGAGTTAGGGAGTCTTTGCAATCTAAACCAATACCGAATAATGGAAGACATTCGGTAAATGTCTAGAGGTAACTCTCCAGCATCAACAAGGAGACTTGGGATAGGTAAGGTTCTAAATGCTCCTCTGGACAATCTAATGCCAGCATGATGTATTGAATCTAATATTTTTAACTGGCTTAGGGTGGCTGAAGAGTATATTTCACATCCATAACTAATTTTGGAAAGAATCAAGGACTTGTATAATTTTAAAATAGTATTGCGGTCTGGTCCCCATGATGTATGGGACAATACTTTTAAAAGATTCAGAGCCTCAACATATTTAGCTTTTAAAGCTTTTAGGTGAGAAACCCATGTAAGTCTACAAACAAATATCAAACCTAAAAATCTAGCTTCCCCTGCACATGGGATACATTGACCTTTAATGTATATAACTGGGTTTGGATGTGCTCCCCGGATACGACAGAAATTTAAAATAGCAGTTTTACTTGGAGAGAACTTAAATCCATTTATATCAGCCCACTGGATAATTTTGTCAATTGAGAGTTGTAATTTTCTATAACCCATTGCCATTCTAGCTCCAGCAAATGATATGGAGAGGTCATCCACAAATAACGTTGAGAGAAAATCCCGGGGAATGGCTGAGGATACCCCATTAATTGCTAGTGCAAAAAGGGTTACACTCAGCACACTACTCTGAGGAACTCTTCTTCCAGGCATTTACTCTCTGATAGAGTTTCCCCAACTCTCATTTGAAAAACTCTATTTGAAAGAAATGCCTGAATAAATAGTGGCAGCTCTTCTCTCAACCCCACGTCATGAATTGTTTTAAGTATACCATATCTCCAAGTGGTATCATATGCCTTTTCAAGGTAAAAAAAAGACTGTCACATGGTGCTGTTTGGAAGCAAACGCTTCACAAATAGAGGACTCAAGTCTTATCAACACATCAGTCGTTGAGTGCATTTTTCTGAATCCACATTGAATCGGTGATAAAATACCCTTCTTTTCAAGGTACCATATCAACCTTGCATTGACCATCTTTTCCATAATTTTACATAACCAAGATGTCAATGCAATAAGTCGATAGTTTGCCGCTAAAAACTTGTCCTTACCGGGTTTTAAAAAGGCTAAAATAATGGCTAGTTCCCAAACACTTGGATAACTATGGTCATGCCATATTCTATTAATAATGCTTAAAATACAGTAGACCCCCGGGGTACGGCGTCCCCAGCTTACGTTTTTCTTACATTACGGTGTGGAATACGATGTTTTTTCGTCCACTCGCTAAGACATTTTCCCCCACCTTACGGCATCGAATTCCAAAACTCAAACTTGGCGTTTTTTATGAGTACGACTGTGCGAGTCACTAGCTTACCACCACGCTCATACGTCACTGCATACGTCACTAAGAAGCTGGTCTGCTATTGGTCGGTGTCACGGCGTCACTAAGATGCCGATACGCTATTGGCCGAAATCCCTCCCACAATGCCTGAGAGAGATGCTGCCTCTCCCTCTCTCTCTCTCTTTGTTATACGCGCGCTCAGTTCAGAACCTCGTGTGCATTTCGTAAAGACTTGATCTCGTGTGAGTGCTTGCGATATCGTATTTTTTTGCATTTTAGTGCTTAATTATAACTTTAATTCATTAGCCATGGGTCCCAAGATTGCTAGTGATGTTAAAGGGAGAAGTAAGAAGATGATTACTATGGAAACGAAGCTGGAGATCATAAAGAAATATGAAGAAGGCATGCGCATCGTTACCCTCGCTAGTATGTATGGCCGTAACCAGTCTACGATTGATACAATCATCAAGAATAAGGAAGCCATTAAAGCAAGTAAGTCTTCTAAAGGCATGACTGTCCTTGCCAGTGGAAGGACCTCGATCAGCGACGAGATGGAGAGACTCCTTCTATGGATTAAAGAGAAGGAAATCGCTGGTGATACACTCACGCAATCGGTAATTTCGCACAAGGCGAGCGCCATCTTTGCCGATCTCGTGGAAGCCCAGAGAGACGGCGGAGACAAAGGAACGTCACAGCAAGCCCCCCAAGAGTTCAAGGCTTCTCATGGGTGGTTTGATTGCTTTAGGAAGAGGACTGGTATTCACTCAGTCGTGAGGCATGGAGAGGCGGCCAGTTCTGACAAGAAAGCAGCAGAAGAATTCCTCAAGAAGTTTGAGAAAGTAATTTCCAGAGAAGGCTACATTCCTCAGTAAGTGTTTAACTGTGATGAAACTGGCCTTTTCTGGAAGAAAATGCCCCGCCGTACATATATCACAGCTGAAGAAAGGAAACTTCCTGGCCATAAACCGATGAAGGACAGACTTACCCTCGCATTTTGTGCAAATGCCAGTGGGGACTTAAAAATTAAGCCCCTACTGGTATACCACTCAGAGAATCCTCGTGCCTTCAAGGCACAAAATATCACAAAGGAGAGGCTCTCGGTATTTTGGAAGTCTAATGCCAAGGCCTGGGTCACGAGGACTATATCTATTGAGTGGGTAAACGTCTGCTTCGGTCCTACTGTCAAGAACTTTTTAGAAGAGAACAATCTTCCTCTCAAATGTCTCCTGGTACTGGACAATGCCCCTGCTCACCCTCCTGGCCTCGGGGACATCATTCATCCTGACTTCTCCTTCATCAAGGTTCTTTATCTGCCATCGAACACCACCTCTCTCCTCCAGCCTATGGACCAGCAAGTGATTGCTAACTTTAAGAAGCTTTACACGAAGCATCTGTTCAAAAGATGCTTCTAAGTGACTGAAAGCACTCAACTCACCTTCCGTGAATTTTGCAAGGGGCACTTTGACATCATTCAATGCCTGAGGATGATCAACAAAGCTTGGAATGAGGTTTCACGGTGCACCTTGAACTCCTCATGGAAGAAATTGTGGCCAGCTACTGTTGCAGAACGACACTTCAAAGGTTTCGATCCCTCAACCGAAGACGAGGCTGTTTATGATCCTGCCCCTGAGGGTGATGTTGAGGAAATAATTTCAATCGGGAGGTTCATGGGGCTTGTTGTCGATGAGGCTGATGTCCATAACCTTATCAAGGAGCACAGGGAGGAGCTTATGACTGAAGACTTAAAGGAGTTGGAGGCAATGCAGTTGACCATCATTCAAGAAGAACACAACTAGTGGTGGCGAGGAAGGGGGGGGGGGGGAGAGACTAAAGAAATGACATCTGCAGAAATAAGGGAAGCTATCGGTTGGTATGAAAACCTTACGAGTTTCATTGGAAAGAAACAACCAGAAAAACTTCACAAGTCGTCTTATGGATAGTGTTGATGACAAGTGTATGAGTCATTTTAGAAATATGTTGAGGAATCGTCAGAAACAGGCTTCTTTGGATAGATATTTCTCCAAAAGAGAAGTGTCAGAAAGCAAAGATGATAATAGTGATTCTATCAAAAAAGCTAAAAAAGAGTAATTTTTTAAGTTCTAAAAAAAAAATCATAAAAAAAATTTCAAAAGACAAAAATAATAAAAAAAGCATTTTTAATTTTAAGTGTTTAATAGTAAGAATAAATTTATTATTAAGTGTATATAACATAATTAGCATTGATACGATTATATATCTACCGTCTCGTCCCCCCTCTGCCTCACCCACTAACAGCTCAAGTCACGTCACTCCGAAGGTAAATAAAATTAAATTTTTCCTTTACAGTACTGTACAGGATATAATTTTCATTTATCCTGAAATGTTTTTTAATTATATACTGTACAGTACATGTATATTATATATAAGTATACTGTAGTACAGTGCTCACTATATCATTTTGTTACATACTAATTTTCAATGTTTTTACCTGGGGTTTTGCATGCATTAGCTATTCTATTGCCCGCCATACGACATTTTCACCATACGATACCAACTCCGGAATGGATGAATGTCATATGGCAGGGGCCTACTGTAAATAACTTTGTATTAAAATGTTCATGTTTAATTATTGCATATGGAATTCCATCGGGTCCAGGGGCTGTATCGTTACACGTGGAAAGTGCAGAATCATATTCTCTTTCAGTGAAAGGAGAATTAAATGACTCTTCCCTTCCTGTTGCAAAATTTAAAATTTTCTTTTCTTTAATGCTCTTTTACTGGTGACCAGGAGCTACTACACTCTCGCACGATACATTTGAAAAATGGTCAGCCAGGGCATTGCTAACTTTATTTCCTTCAGTCACATATTGACCATTCACTTTCAACACTGGTGGTGGGTTTGGGGTAAATTTGGCTACAATCTTTTTTATTTTCCTTCATACAGAAATTGGTGGTATTCTACAATTACCCATGATTGGCGTCTAGCTTTTTTCATGGTATGACAGAACTGTGCTCTACACTTTTAGTATGTTATCAAATTTTCATCTGTACGGCGTCTACGCAATCTAGTCAAGAGATTTTTTGGTGGCTCTGTGCAAGGCTGTTAATTCTGAAGACCACCACGGGACTGGTCATCTTTTGAATAGTCCTGTGGTTTTGGAAATCAAATTGATTCCTGCTGTATGAAGAGTTCCATTCAGTAGGTCTATGGCATCATCAATACTTTCAAACTGTTCTGCTCTCCCTTCAATTTCACTTACCTCACGAAATATAACCCAGTCTGCTTTGTCAAGATTCCATCGTGGCGATCTTTGTAAAGACAGACCCTTGTTGGTGTCTATAATGATTGGTGCAAGATCACTAGTATGCCAATCATCTAATGTCCTTCAATCAAAATCAAGAGGCCAGTTAGAGCTTGCAATTGAAAGGTCAATGCATAACAACATACCTGTCTGAACATGGAAGTGCGTGGGCTCTCCTGTATTAAGAAGTCCCACATGCTCATTCTCCACAATTGATAAGATAATATTGCCCCTTGTGTTTGCCAAAACATTACCCCAAAAAAGATTTCTACGATTCATATCTCCCAGTAAGAGAATAAGAGAAAAGGTTAAGGGAATTGTTGAATGACCTCTTCTAAATCATCATATAAAATATTATCATTTGAAGGTAAGAACAGAGAGCATATTGTATATTTTCTCCCTATATCAATTTGTACAACCACTGCCTGCAGGGTTGTACGTATAGACATAGGTATTTGGGGAACATCTCGACGAACGTACATGAGACTTCCGCCATGGCTCCCTGCTTGTTGATTATATGGTGTTCTATAGCTAACACACTCTCGAGGACTAGGAGTGTTAGCATCAAGCATACTTTCCTGTAGAGATACAATTATAGGGGAATTTTCATGAATTAGGAACATAAGTTCTTCATATTTCACCTATAAACCGTGACAGTTCCATTGCAAAATGGAGGAGAAACCTATGGATTATTTCTGGAAGACATCTTGGATGAGGTCTTCCCATTAGCAGTTTTTAATCTAACATTATTACCTCTAGGTTTCTTCAGAGATGGTCTTGTTATGTTGGGTTTTACATTTGTGTTTTTCTTTGTATCCTTTTGATCTATTTGTCGAGGTGGATCGTGGACCTCAACTTGAATTTCTGATTTATTCAGTTTATCTTCTGGTTCATTAGAAACATCAACAGACTAAACATCAAGTTTATTTGATGTCATAACTTTAATGTTTCTAATGGAGGGGGGAGAGAGAGATGGAGGGGGGAGAGAGAGATGGAGGTCTCTCTCTTTTACGATTAATAGATGGTGGGATTCTAGGTTTTTGCACCTTTCCCACTACAGGTGCATCAGGTAAGTTGGTTTTAAGTGGAACCTCCATCAAATCAGGCAAAGACAGCCTGAGAGAGGTTTGTACTATTTTTTGTAATGGGGGACAAAGGCTGTACAGCAATGGGCAATGCCCTAGTGTTAATACACCGTGGTAAAGCCTCAGGAGATAATATGGTTACCTCGTTATTTGACATTTTATCAGATGGTATACTTTTTTGAGCTATTGGCAGTACTAGATTGATTTGATTTTAATGCCTTAGCATATGTATTTAATTTATTTAATAGTCTTTTGGCATGGGTCACACTTATATGTTCTAAGTTCGATTTGTTGAGGACAGCTTCCTCCAACTTATATAGCTCACAGCTCTTGTCTGTGGATTCATGATTTGAGCTGCAATTTAAACACCTGGCTCCAAGTGCACACTCTCCATGGTAAGATTTTGAGTAAATACCACAAACTTTCTCATTTTTGCAAACTTTAGACGGGTGCCTAAATTTAAAACAATTAAAACACTGCAGTGGCTTCTGCTTGAATGGTCTTACTTTAATCCTTTCGTTCTCCATAATAATATGAAAATGTACATAAGCATCCTGGAACATAAGGATTATCATTGATGTACTTGGGACTTTGTGAACTTTCCATACATTTAATAGACTCATGGCCAGGATCTCCTCTGTAAATTCATACAGATCTCTGTTAAAAACTACTCCCCTTCCGTAGATAAAATTTAGGTGGGGTTTGACATCTAACTTAATATCATCATTAGATGTTTTTATGTTAGACAGTATTACAGACTGTGTACTTTATTTGGCATGAATGAGGAAACAATTTTTTCCAAAACGAGATATATCGCCCGGTGCAATAGTTCCTACTTTTTTCCTGAATCAATTTGCATATTTTAAAATAATTCCCTGTAACCCCCTTTGATTTAGCTATAAGCCACATTGGTGGTTTTGGCTTTCTCTGGGTGGGCATAACTAAATCTGCAACTTTTTCCAACCAATCGGCAGGCCTATATACATCCAAATCTTTTGGTACCTTATCGCAGAGAGCAGCCGTGTATTTCAAGTTATTAATTTTGATATTATTCATATTACTTATTGCACTAAATGCTTCGTCATAACTACAGTGAGATACCCATGATTCCCATTTTCATCTTCAAGTTTCATCCTTATTTATTTTATACTTCCATAGCACTCAAATGCTTTTATGTAAATTATCGTAGTTTGTCTCTATTGGAATTTGGGTAACATGAAGGATTCAAAGTTTCCTTGTATTACCCAAATTACTCGATTTTAGAATATTAGTAGAATAGTCCTTATCCGTTCAGAGGTCATCAACAGAACTTTCCCTATTCACATTATCAGAGGTCGTCAACAGTGCCGAGAGGGAGTCAGCAAATCCAGGAGATGGGGAGTCAGTATTTGAAGGGTCCATAGTTAAGGGTGGGATTTTCTTTGTTTTTTGTTGGTTGTTTTGTTGATTCACCTGCTTGAGAATTTTAAGAAAGTATCATACGTTGGAAAGGAAATTTGCATTCTCCACTATCGGCACAATGAGTATACTTCCCAGATGGTCCACTCCATACCTTACCTGAAGGATAGCATCAAATAAGATATAAACCCGCCTGTTAGGACTGAGACCAAGGAAATATGGAATCACCCTCCCCATATCTGTAATGATGGTCTTCCGGCCAGAAGCCAAGGGTCCCACCTCAAGGACTGCATCCCCCTGGATTCCGATGACCCAACCCTTGAGAGTAGTTCTGCCAAAAAGGTCCAAACCATCTTGGGGATGGCTGAGATCATCCAATACTCTCATATATAGATTTTGAATGCGAATACCTCCCAACTGTGATCCCTTCTCTCATTCATCTAAGCAGGCAGCAATAACGAATGTGGAAATATCCACACCATTTAAATAAAATAAAAATAAAGATAACTAAATAAATTAACTATATATATATATATATACATATATATATATATATATATATATATATATATATATATATATATATATATATATATATATATATATATATATATATATATATATATATATATATATATATATATATATATATATATATATATATATATATATATATATATATATATATATATATATATATATATATATATATATATATATATATATATATATATATATATATATATATATATATATATATATATATATATATATATATATATATATATATATATATATATATAACTTGAGAAATAATACTTATAGAGTTAGGACAGCAAGACAAATGAAAGTTGATAAAATCAGGAGAAGGTCGAAGTAATATTGAGCAGAAGAAATAGAGGAAAGGGATAGAATTTTAGATTCAAACTTAGGGAGCAATTTCCCCAAGTTAGAGAGCCCTCTTGCTCGTCACTAAGTTTCAGCATGGGAATGATATGCCGTGCTGAAGCTCAATGACTTCATCAAGGCATTCTCTCA
The DNA here is from genome assembly GCF_036898095.1 of Palaemon carinicauda. Taxonomy (NCBI): domain Eukaryota; kingdom Metazoa; phylum Arthropoda; class Malacostraca; order Decapoda; family Palaemonidae; genus Palaemon; species Palaemon carinicauda. The sequence goes on along the minus strand of NC_090735.1, from coordinate 160,659,417 downwards.
TTAAGAGGGGCTAGTTCCAGAATCCAGCAAAATTGACTGTAATACCTTTTAGGCCAATGATTAAAAGCCACTCTAAAATCTTTAAAACTAAAGGGTTACTAGAATTAAAAACTTCTAAAGCTTGAAGGACACTTCTTGAATCACTAAAAATGGTAAAATTGCCCTCCTCTTTTAAAGCTATTTTCTCAATAGCGGTTAGTATGCCATATAACTCTGCAGTAGATATGGAAGATATTGGAGGAAGTCCACCTCTATACAGTTAAAAGAACTACTATATACTCCAAATCCAATCCCAGCATCAGATTTGGAACCATCAGTATAGATAAAAAGTGGATTCCTATGTTCCTCAAAATGTTCCATAAAAAGGGACCTAGCTTCTAAGTCGTTATATTTTTCTTAACACCAATAAAATACTTACAAAAAGATATCTCAGGTAATTTCCAGAGGGGTTGATGATATCTTAAATGGAAGCACCTTACCTCTAACTATATCAACCCTGTTTAAAAATTGTTTTACCCAAAAGCCATAAGGTTGAGGAGATTTTTGGTGCAACTCAAAGTATGCAGAGTGTCTTACAAGGTTTGCAATCTGATAGGCTAAGGAGTTAGGGAGTCTTTGTAACCTAAACCAATACCGAATAATGGAACACATTTGATAATGGTCTAGAGACAACTCACTGGCATCAACAATGAGACTTGGGATAGGTGAGGTTCCAAACGCTCCTGTGGACAATCTAATACCAGCATGATGTTTTGAATCTAATATCTTTCACCGGATTGGGTTGGCTGATGAGTATATTTCACATCCATAACTAATTTTGCAAAAAAATAAGGACTTGTATAATTTTACAATAGTTTTACAGTCTGGCCCCCATGATGTATGGGACAATACTTTTAAAAGATTTAGAGCCTCAAGACATTTAGCTTTTAATGCCTTTAAGTGTGGAACCCATGTCAAGCTATGATCGAAAATTAATCCTAAAAATTTAGCTTCCCTTACACATGGGATCCGTTGTCCTTTCATGTATACATCTGGGTATGGATGTAATCCCCGGATACGAAAGAAATGGACAATATAGTTTTGCTTGTTGAAAACTTGAACCCATTCATATCAGCCCACTAAATAATTTTATCAATTGAGAGTTGTAGTTTTCTCTCAGCCATTGCCATTCTACCTCCATCAAATGATATAGAGAGATCATCCAAAAATAGTGTAGAGAGGATATCTTGGGGAATGACTGAGGATATTGCATTAATTGCTAGAGCGAATAGAGTCACACTTAGCACACTACTCTGGGGAACTCCTTCCTGACATTTATTCTCTGATAGAGTTTCCCCCAATCTCACTTAGAAAACTCTATGTGAAAGAAATGACTGAATAAATAGTGGTAGCTCTTCTCTTAATCCAAACTCATGGATTCTTTTAAGTATACCATATCTCCATGTGGTATCATATGCCCTTTCAAGATGAAAAAAAGACTGTCATATGGTGCTGTTTGGAAGCCAAGGCTTCACAAATGGAGAACTCAAGTCGTATCAACACAGCAGTCGTTGAGTGCATTTTTCTGAATCCACATTGAATGGGTGATAAAATACCCTTCTTTTCAAGGTACTGTGACGAGCCGAGAGAAGGTTTCGACTCAAAGGCAGGATGAAAGCAACTAAGTAAACTTTATTACAGAACGCTCGTTTATATATACATAAACCCCAGGCAAAAGGGGCATAGCCTACAAAACATAGCAGGCAATTTCATGTTCAACCAAAAAGCTCACCGGTTTACAGTTAACGGTGAGAAAAACACATGTTATTTCAGGTTCTTATCAGTGCGAGGGGAGAGTGAAGATACAAGCATAATACATACAAAAAATGAAATGTCGTTACTATGTACGATCGTGTGACACACGGTTGGTACATGGCTCGCCCCCCCTAAAATTGACATACTGTACATGGTAAATAGGGCGCCCTGATCTAGCTAGAGAGGTGAACTGTAGGCGTGTCATCTGGCAGGAGATAAGCAGGTTTGAGACGATCAATGCAGACCCAGACTTCTTTGCTACGAATGTTTAGTAGGAATGCTTTCGGACTGCGTTGGATCACAAGGAAAGGGCCCGTGTAAGGAGGCGTTACCGGTGGCTTGCTAGTGTCGTTGCGTAGGAAGAAGTGTGTTGCAGAGTGCAAGTCTGTCGGTATGTGATGATTCGCTGGGGGCTCGTAAGTCTGGCGGCATGGAGTAAATTTTCCCATGACGTGACGTATGCGATGGAGATCGTCGGAAGAGGTTGCAGAAGGAAAAAAATTGGCAGGGACGACCAACGGGTCATCATACACCATTTCAGCTGCCGAGACGTCCAGGGCGTCTTTAGGAGAGGTCCTTAGTCCCAGGAGGACCCAAGGAATCTGAGTAAACCAGTTGGAATCCTTACAGCGGGACATCAAAGCTGCTTTGAGGGTGCGATGAAAACGTTCAACCAGTCCATTGGCAGCGGGGTTGTAGGCAGTTGTCTGATGTAGGGTGATGCCCAGGAGATTCGCTAATGATGTCCACAATTGAGAGGTGAAAGTGGTACCCCCTGTCAGAAGTAATATGCTCAGGGATACCAAATCTTGCAATCCATCCTGAGAGTAAGGCAGATGTACATGAGGCGGACGTTGCAGTTTCCATGGGAATAACTTCAGGCCAACGGGTGGAGCGGTCGATGACGGTAAACAGGTAACGATGTCCTTGTGATGTGGGTAGGGGGCCTACAACGTCGACGCGAATGTGGGTGAAACAACGTTGAGGTTGAGGAAAGGTGCCCACTCCTGATTCCGTGTGTTGATGTACTTTGGAAGTTTGGCAAGAAGTACAGGCGCGGACCCAATCCTTAGCATCCTTAGAAATGCCGTGCCAAATGAACTTTCTCTTCAGCAGCTGTGTAGTAGTACGGCACAAGGGATGTGAAAGGCCGTGAATGATATCAAACACCTGTCGGCGCATGGGAGCAGGAATCCAAAGTCGCGGTCTATCAGTTGATTGATTGATTGATTGATTTAAGGTTTTCAGGCATCCTGACATCTAAGGTCATTAACGCCAATATCATTTAGTTTATATGTACAAAAAATTAAAGAATATTCAATTAAAACCATAAAAGTTGAATGTCATTATAAAAGTTAGATAGTTTTCAGAAGACCTGCTTCTGAAATAAATCTAAAAATGCCACTTACATAGTAGGACACACCATGTCCAAGAATCTTGGCAAAGATGAACCTGCCACCCTCACCTCGAGCCTCAAAAAAATATCTATTCCGCAAGTTATTATAATTGGGGCATTCGGTCAACAAATGCCTCACTGTTAGAGGTACTAAACAGGCGTCACAATACGGTTGGTGTTGGCCCTTCAGCAGAAACTCGTGTGTCAACCGAATGTGACCAATACAGAGACGACAAAGAGAAGTCTCCCAATTTCGGGGCATCATATTATACCTCCAAGGAGATATGACATTTGTTACTTCACTCATTTTATTGCCATCTAGACTATCCAAGTGCTGTTACCATTTATTACAAAGCAATTTATTGATGTTAGGTAGGAAATCGTTACACGGATTGGGATACCTTCTTGGCAGCAACTCGGATGCTGCATTCTTTGCCAGTATATCTGTCTTTCTCATTCCCAGACACACCTACATGTGCTGGAACCCAACATAATCAAACCATTAAACCTCTCCGTCCAATAATAAAAAGCCATTCTAAAATCTTTAAAACTAGAGGGTTGCTTGAATTAAAAAGCTTGAATTAAATACTTCTAAAGCTTGAAGGACACTCCTTGCATCACTAAAAATTGTAAAATTACCCTCCTTCTCCAAAGCTATTTTCTCAATAGCGGTCAATATGCCATATAGTTCGGCAGTAAATATGGAAGCTGTTAGAGGAAGTGCACCTCTACAATTAAAACCATTACTATGTACTCCAAATCCAACGCCAGCATCAGATTTGGAGCCATCAGTGTGTATAAAAGTCGATTCTCTATGTTCTTCAACATGTTCCATAAAAAGAGACCTGGCTTCTAGGTCAGTCCTATTCTTCTTAACACCAATAAAGTATCTACAAAAAGATATATCTGGTAATTTCCATGGAGGCGTTGATGATACCTTGAATGGAAGTACCTTACTTCTAATTATATCAACACTGTTTAATAATCATTTCACCTGAAAGCCATAAGGTTGAGGAGATTTTGGGTGCAACTCAAAGTATGATGTGTGTCTTACAAGGCTTGCAGTCTGAAAGCTAAAGACTCCCTAAAGTCTTTGCAATCTAATCCAATACCGAATAATGGAAGACATTCGGTAAATGTCTAGAGGTAACTCTCCAGCATCAACAAGGAGACTTGGGATAGGCGAGGTTCTAAATGCTCCTGTAGACAATATAATACCAGCATGATGTATCAAGTCTAATGTTTTAACCGGCTTGGGATAGCTGAAGAGTATATTTCACATCCATAACTAATTTTGGAAAAAAATGAAGGCCTTGTAAAATTTTAAAATAGTATTGCAGTCTGGCTCCCATGATGTATTGGACAATACTTTTAAGATATTCAGAGCCTCAAGACATTTAGTTTTTAATGCTTTTAAGTGAGAAACCCATGTAAGCCTACAATCAAATATCAAACCTAAAAATTTAGCTTCACTTAAACAAGGATGTACTCCCCGGATACGACAAAAATGGACAATGGTAGTTATACTTGTCGTGAATTTAAATCAATTCATATCAGCCCACTGGATAATTTTGTCAATAGAGAGTTGTATTTTTCTCTCAACCATTGCCATTCTAGTTCCAGCAAATGATATTGAGAGATCATCCACAAACAATGTTGAGAGAACATCTTGGGGAATGACTGAGGATATCCCATTAATTGCTAGTGCAAACAGGGTTACACTCAGCACACTCCCCTGAGGAACTCCTTCTTCCTGACACTAACTCTCCGATAGTTTCCCAATTCTCACTTGAAAAACTCTATGCGAAAGAAATGACTGAATAGTGGTAGTTCTCCTTTTAATCCTAATTCATGGATTGTTTTAAAGTATACCATATCTCCATGTGGTATCATATGCCTTTTCATGGTCAAAAAAAAAAAAAAAAACTGTCACATGGTGCTGTTTGGAAGCAAATGCTCCACAAATAGAGGACTCAAGTCGTACTAACACATCACCTGTTGAGTACATTTTTCTGAATCACATTGAATCGGTGATAAAATACCGTTCTTTTCAAGGTACCATATCAACCTTGCATTGACCATCTTCTCCATGATTTTACATAAACAAGAAGTCAATGCAATAGGTCGATAGCTTGCTGTTAAAAACTTGTCATTACTGGGTTTTAAAATGGCTAAAATAATGGCTAGTTCCCAAACACTTGGTTAACTATGATCATGCCATATTCTATTAATAATACTTAAAATAAATAACTTTGTATTAAAATGTACATGTTTAACCATTGCATGTGGAATTCCATCGTGTCCAGGGGCTGTATCATTACAAGTAGCGAGTGCGGAATCAAGTTCTTTTTCAGTAAAAGGAGAATTATACGATTATTCCCTTCCTGTTGCAAAACTTAAAATTTTCTTTTCTTCAATGCTCCTGTACTGGTGACCAGGAGCTGCTACACTCTTGCACAATATATTTGAAAAATGGTCAGTCAGGGCATTGCTAACTTCATTTCCTTCAGTCATATACTGACCATTAACTTTCAACACAGGTGGTGGGTTTGGGGTAAATTTTCCTGCAATCTTTTTTATTTTCCTACATACAGAAGATGGTGGTGTTCTACTATTAATGGAGGAAACAAAAGCCACCCAAGATTGGCGTCTAGCTTCTTTCATGGCATGACGGAACAGTGGTCTACACTTTTTGTATGTTATCAAATTTTCATCCGTACGGAGTCTATACAATCTAGTCAGAGATTTTCTGGTGGCTCTGTGCAAGGCTGTTAATTCTGAAGACCACCACAGGACTGGTCATCCTTTGAATAATCCTGTGGTTTTGGGAATCAAATTGATTCCTGCTGTATGGAGAGTTCCATTCAGTAAGTCTATGGCATCATCAATACTTTCAAACTGTTCTGCTCTCCCTTTGATTTCACTTAGCTCAGAAAATTTAACCCAGTCTGCCTTGTCAAGATTCCATCATGGCGATCTTTGCAAAGGCGGACCGTTGTTGGTGTTTTAATGATTGGTGCATGATCACTAGTATGCCAGTCATCTAATGTCCTCCAATCAAATTCAAGAAGGCAGTTAGAGCTTGCAATTGAAAGGTCAATGCATGACAAGTTATCTGTCTGAACATGGAAGTGCGTGGGGTCTTCTGTATTAAGGAGTCCCAGATCCTCATTCTCCACAATTGATGAGGTAATATTGCCCCTTGTCTTTGCCAAAACATCACCCCATAAAGGATGTCTACCATTCATATCTCCAAGTAAGAGAAAAGGTTGAGGGAGTTGTTGAATGATCTCTACTAAATCATCATATAAAATATTATCATTTGGAGGTAAGTACAGAGAGCATATAGTATATTTTCTCCCTATACCAATTTGTACAACCAGTGCCTGCAGGGTTGTACGTATAGACATAGGTATTTGGGGAACATCTCGATGAATGTACATGAGACTTCCGCCATGGCTCCCTGCTTGTTGATTATATGGTGTTCTATAGCTAACATAATCTCGAGGACTAGGAGTGTTAGAATCAAGCATTCTTTCCTGTAGACATACAATTATGGGGGAATGTTCATGAATTAGGAGCATAAGTTCTTCATAATTCGCCCTCAAACACTGACAGTTCCATTGCAAAATGGAGGAAAAAACTATGGGTTATTTCTGGAAGACATCTTGGATGAGGTCTTCCCATTAGCAGTTTTTAATCTAACATCATTACCTCTAGGTTTCTTCAGAGATGGTCTTGTTATTTTGGGTTTTACGTTTGTGTTTTTCTTTGTATCCTTTGATCTATTTGTTAAGGTGGATGGTGGACCTCAACTTGAATTTCTGATTTATTCAGTTTACCTTGTGGTTCAATAGAAACATCAACAGACTAAACATCAAATTAATTTGATGTCATAAGCTTAATGTTTCTAATGGAGGGGGGAGAGAGAGAGATGGAGGTCTCTCTCTTTTACGATTAATAGTTGGTGGGATTCTAGGTTTTTGCACCTTTCCCACTACAGGTGCATCAGGTAAGTTGGTCTTATGTGGAACCTCCATCAAATCAGGCAAGGACATGGCCTGAGAGAGGTTTGTATTACTTTTTGTAATGGGGGACAAAGGCTGTACAGTAATGGGCAATGCCCCAGTGTTAATACACCATGGTAAAGCTTCAGGATGTAATATGGTTACCTCGTTATTTGACATTTTATCAGATGGTATACTTTTTTGAGCTATTGGCAGTACTAGGTTGGTTTGATTTTAATGCCTTAGCATATGTATTTGATTTATTCAATAGTCTTTTGGCATGGGTCACACTTATATGTTCTAAGTTCGATTCGTTGAGGGCAGCTTCCTCCAACTTATATAGCTCACAGCTCTTGTCTGTGGATTTATGATTTGAGCTGCAATTTAAACACCTGGCTCCAAGTGCACACTCTCCATGGTAAGATTTGGAGCAAATACCACACATCTCATTTTTGCAAACTTTAGACGGGTGCCCAAATTTAAAACAATTAAAGCATTATAGTGGCATTTGCTTGAATGGTCTTACTTTAATCCTTTCGCTCTCAATAATAATATGAAAAGGTACATCAGCATCCTCGAATGTAAGGATTATCATTGATGTACCTGGGACTTTGTGAACTTTCCATATATTCAGTGGATACACAGCCAGTATCTCCTCCTCTGTAAATTCATATAGATCTCTGTTAAAAACTACCCCCCTTCCGTAGCTAAAATTTAGGTGGGGTTTGACATCTAACTTAATGTCATCAATACTTGTTTTCATGTTGGACAATATTACAGACTGTGTACTGGATTTGGCATGGATAAGGAAACTTATTTTTTCCAAAAAGAGATATATCGCCTGGTGTAATAGTTCCTACTTTTTTCTGAATCAATTTGCATATTTTAAAACAATTCCCTGTAACCCCCTTTGATTCAGCTATAAGCCACATCGGTGGTTTTGACTTTCTCTGGGAGGGCATAACTAAATCTGCGTCTTTTTTCAACCAATCGGCAGGCCTATACACATCCTAATCCTTTGGTACCTTATCGCAGAGAGCAGCCGCGACATTAAAGTTACGTATCGCACTAAATGCTTCGTCACAACTACTGTAAGATATCCCCATGTTTCAGCTTCAAGTTTCATCCTTATTTCTTTTATGCATCCATAGCATTCAAATGCTGTATATAGATCATCATAATTTGTCTCTATTGAAATTTGGGTAACATGAAGGATTCGAAGTTTCCTAGTGTTACCCAAATTACTAGATTTTGAAATATCAGTAGAATGGTCCTTTCCCGTTCCGAGGTCATCAACAGAACTTTCTCTTATCACATTATCAGAGGTCATCAACAGTGCCAAGGGGGGGGGGGGTATTCAGCAAAATATTGGCTTATTGAGAAAGTCATACAAGATTTTCGGTGATCAATCTATTCTGAAGAAGTGTTTTGAGTATTGTTCTCCTGTTTGGTGTTCAGCTGCTGATTCTCATCTTAAATTGTTGGACAGAAACTTACGGTCTATTAAATATCTTATTCCTGATCTAGATATTAATCTTTGGCACCGTCGTTCAATTAGTTCATTCTGCATGTTGCATAAGATTTTTCATAACTCTGACCATCCTTTACATTCAGATCTTCCTAGACAATTCCATCCTGTTCGTTATACTAGGCAGGCAGTTAATTCTAATAGCCAGGCCTTTTCCATCATGAGGCTAAATACTACACAGTATTCTAGAAGTTTTATTCCAGCTGTTACCAAGTTATGGAATGATCTTCCTAATTGGGTAGTTGAATCAGTAGAACTTCAAAGGTTCCAAGTTGGAGCAAATGTTTTTATGTAGACCAGGCTGACATGAGTCTTTCTATAGTTTATATGACATATCTGTTTTTGACTTTGTTAATAGTTTAAATAGGACATCTCTGTTTTGACGCTGTTACTGTTTTTTAGAATATGTTAATTTATTCTCATCATTTACTTATTTCCTTATTTCCTTTCCTCACAGGGATATTTTTCCCTGTTGGAGCTCTTGGGCTTATAGTATCTTGCTTTTCCAACTAGGGTTGTAGCTTGGCTAGTAGTAATAGTAGTAATAGTAATGGGGAGTCAGTATTTGAAGGGTCCATAGTTAAGGGTGGGATTTTCTTTACTTTTGTTGGTTTTGTTGGTTTACCTGCTTGAGAATTTCAAGAAAGTATCATACGTTGGAAAGAAAATTTGCATTCTCCACTAGCGGCACAATGAGAGTATACTTCCCAGATGGTCCACTCCATACCCTACCCGAAGGATAGCATCAAAACAGATTGATTGATTGATTTAAAGTTTTTAGGTATCCTGACATCTAAGGTCATTGACGCCGGTAACATTTAATTTATGTATACAAAAATAAAAAATAAAATAAAATAAATAAAATAAAAAATAAAAGAGTATTCAATTAAAATCATAAAAGTTGAATGTCATAAAAGATAAATAGTTTTCAGAAGACTTGCTTCTGAAATAAATCTAAAAATGCCACTTGCATAGGACACATCATTTCCAAGAATCTTGGCAAAGATGAACCTGCCACCCTCACCTCGAGCCTCAAACAAATATCTATTCCTTAAGTTGTTATAATTGGGGCATTCGGTCAACAAATGCCTCACTGTTAGAGGTACTAAACAGTCGTCTCAATACGGTTGGTGGTGGCCCTTCAGCAGAAACTCGTGTGTCAACCGAGTGTGACCAATACGGAGACGACAAAGAGACGTCTCCCATTTTTGGGGCATCATATTATACCTCCAAGGAGATATGACATTTGTTACCTCTCGCATTTTATTCCCATCTAGGCTATCCCATTGCTGTTGCCATTTATTGCAAACCAATTTCTTGATGTCAGGTAAGAAATCATTACAGGGATTGGGATACCTTCTTGGCAGCAACTCGGATGCAGCCTTCTTAGCCAGTGAATCTGCCTTCTCATTCCCAGACACACCTACATGTGCTGGAACCCAACAATATAGAGGCACAGGTGTAAGCTAAACCTGCCTGTTAGGACTGAGATCAAGGAAATATGGAAACATCCTCCACGTATCTGTAATGATGGTCTTCCGGCCAGAAGCCAAGAGTTCTACCTCAAGGATTGGATCCCCCTGGATTCCGATGACCCAACCCTTGAGAGTAGTTCTGCCAAAAAGGTCCAAACCATCTTTGGGATGGCTGAGATCATCCAATACTCTCATATATAGATTTTGAATGCGAATACCTCCCAACTGTGATACCTTCTCCCATTCATCTAAGCAGGCAGAAATAATGAATGTGGAAATATCCCCGCCATTAAAATAAAATAAAAATAAATAAATGAATAAATAAAATAAACATTATATATATACATATATATATATATATATATATATATATATATATATATAGATAGATATATATATATATATATATATATATATATATATATATATATATATATATATATATATATATATATATATATAGATATATATATATGCATACATCTACATATATTAAGAGAAATAATACTCATAACAGAAAGACAAAAGAAAGTTGATAAAATTAGGAGAAGGTGGAAGAAATATTGAGCAGAAGGAATAGAGGAAAGGGAGAGAAATTTAGATTCGAACTTGGGGAGTAATTTCCCCAAGTTCGAGAGCCCTATTGCTCGTCAGAATTCTTCAACAATATGAAGAAACCACATGACTGCGTCAGGGTATTCTCTCATTAAGAGGGTGCGAGGGGAGAGCGAAGATACAAGCATAATACAAACAAAAAATGAAATGTCGTTACTATGTACGATTGTGTGACAAACGGTTGATACAGTACCACATCAGTCTTACATTGACCATCTTCTCCATGATTTTGCATAAACAAGATGTCAATGCAATTGGCCTATAATTTTCTGCTAAAAACTTGTCCTTACCGTGTTTTAAAAAGGCTAAAATAATGGCTAGTTCCCAAACACTTGGATAACTATGATCATACCATATTCTATTAAAAATCCTTAAAACAAATTTTGTATTAAAAGGTACATGTTTAATCATTGCGTATGGAATTCCATCGGGTCCAGGGGCTGTATCGTTACTCGTAGCAAATGCAGAATCAAATTATCTTTCAGTAAAAGTAGAATTGTATGACTCTTCCTTTCTTGTTGCGAAATTTAGAATTCTATTTTTTCAATGCTCCTATACTGGTGACCAGGAGCTGCTTCACACTTGCACAATACATTTGAAAAATGGTCAGCCAGGGTATTGCTAACTTCGGTTGCTATAGTCATATACTGACCATTTACCCTTAATTGATTGATTGATTTGAAGTTTTCTGGCATCCTGACAGCGAAGGTCATTGACGCCGATATTGTTTATTATAAATAAAGATTAAAAGAATATTCAATTAAAACCAGAGAAGTAAATATGTTATAAAAGTTAAATAGAATTAGGAAGACTTGCTTCTGATATAAATTTAAAAATGCCACTAGAAGTAAATATGTCATAAAAGTTAAACAGCATTATCAATTTAAAAATGCTACTAGCATTGTACGACACATCATGTCCAAAGATCTTGGCCAGGATGAACCTGCCATACTCACCTCGAGCCTCAAACAGATATCTATTTCTTAAGTTATTATAATTGGGGCATTCAATCAACAAATGCCTCACTGTTAAAGGTACCAAACAGTCGTTGCAATACGATTAGTGTTGGCCCTTCAGAAGAAACTTGTGTGTCGACCGTGTGCGACCAATGCGGAGACGACAGAGAGATGCTCCGACTTTCGGGGCATCACGTTATATCTCCAAGAAGATATGAAATTTGTTACCTCTCTCATCTTATTGCCATCTAGATCATTCCAGTGCTGTTGCCAACAATTACAAAATAATTTCCTGATGTTAGGTAGGGAATCATTAAAGGGAATAGGATACCTTCTTGGCAGCAACTCGGATGCAGCATTCTTCACCAGTAAATCTGCCTTCTCATTCCCAGACACTCCTTCAGTGCTGAAACCCAACAAAATTGAATCATTATACCTTTACGACCAATAATAAAAAGACATTCTAAAATCTTTATAACTAGAATGTTACTAGAATTAAAAACTTCTAAAGCTTGAAGGACACTCTTTGCATCACTAAAAATGGTGAAATTACCCTCCTTCTCGAAATGCCATTTTCCCATTAGTGGTTAATATGTCATAGAGTTCAGCAGTAAATATGGAAGCTGTTAAAGGTAGTGCACCTCTACAATTAAAATCATTACTATGTACTCCAAATCCAACGCCCGCATCAGATTTGGAGTAATCGGTATATATAAAAGTCGATCCACTATGTTCTGCAATATGTTCCATATTTTTGGGTGAGATCGCCATGTCGTCCTGATGGAAGTTCCTAAAGTAACTTCCTAAGGGATATGTTACTACAGTGATATTCCCAGAGAATTAAACCTTCAGGTTCCAGAATTCTAACTTCTGGAGCGAATATCCTTAAAATTTCTCTCAAGGATATCGCATAATATTAGAGGACGTATTCTTAACACGCCACATAGCAATCTGCACCACTAATAGCGTTTACGCTTCGAGGGGAACGTGGCAAATAGAAGGAGGGCCGTAATAAGGTTACCCCCGTTCTCGTACTACTAATGACCACCACCACAGCGCCATTCCCAAGATGGCGGACATTCCTTGTAGCATTGAGCGTGGTGCTACAGATACAGTGCCTCAGGGAGGGAAACTGTGAAGATCTTTTCTTTTAGAAAAGAATTGTGGGTCCATCAGGACAACATGGCGATCTCACCCAAAAATAGATTTTTCGCTTCGCTCAAAATCTATTTTTTGGGCTCAAGCCATGTTGTCCTGATGGAAGCATCAGTGTATCTGTGGATTTTCATCAGTGCCTTAACCTTGGGACAACCTTTCTATGATTATTTGGATCAATCTTAACAAATGACGTGACCGTTATCCGTCATTCTCACTAATCATACGCGATGTTAGTGCTTCCTGCCCCCTACAGGGAAGAGTCATTCTAGACAGTAGAAAACGGGGTCTCAAGGTTAGCATATATTGTATAAACAAACATAAGTATACACTGAATGTACAAACCGTCTCGTAGTTTGTGAATATTACCATATACTTAGTGTTTCTTATATCCATTGTTTGTGAGCATACAAATATATAAAGAGTACATACTCTGGACTTTTAATCATGCAATTGTCGGGCGAATTAGGACGTAATAACATTCTAATAGACATTTATTTTCAATAAATGACTAAGTAAATTAGCAAGTAAAACGAATGTAGCATGATAACGGAATTATACATGTAACATGTACAGAGATTATCTTTCTTGGAAAGAAAGAAATGATGAGTGCCACTTTCAGATTGAAGAAAATTCATAATAAAATTTCTCTTCATAATTCCTGTACTAGTTACTTCTATCGACACTGTGTACTACGTACACACGGCACTAGTGCTATCTGTATAATTCCACACCTGAGATTTTTTAACAGAGCTAGTGTCACCATGGTAACACTTATTCAAAGGAAGTCACACTAAGAGGGATGACCCCTTCTCCCTTTAATTGACAATCCCAGTCAATTAGCTGTTCATCGTAGAATTAGACGGCAGGTTAAATACTCTACCCGACGTCACCACATACTGCTTCAGTTCATGGACTTGCTTAGCATAGTGTTTGTAGAACACTCTGGATGATTATCATCCAGTATATGAGCGAGGACATTCGAAGTCCCAAGCAATTAACTGTTTATGACAGTAATTAGGGGGGCAGGTTTTAATACACTACCTGCCGCCACTACATAGTGCTTCGGTTCATGGACCTGTTTCGCATAGTGTTTGTAAAACACTCTGGATGATTTCCATCCGGTGTATGAATGAAGACACTCAAAGTCCATATAATGAAAGAAGTTCAGTGATGAAGCAATCTTTCTCGGATCATATACTTCGGGAATACTGTCAGGATCCGCACTACGAATAAAGTAGGTGACTTTCGCCCTCAGTTGTTTTAGGGATAAGTTTGATCCAGAGGTTTCTCCTTTAAAGAGCTGACTTCCCCTGAAGTCTGAAGTTCTACGAAGATAGACCTTTAGACACTCTAACGGACATAGAGAGACATCTTCCTTCAGAGGGCAGATTTTCCAGGGACCCCACCTTTTAGTGGGTAGCTCATTCTTAGCGAGAAAGGATGGATCAGGGAAGAGATTCAGTTCTCCTGTTTCTGCGAACTGGATGTGGTCCTCATCTCTAGATAGGGCCACTATTTCACTAACTCTAGCCCCTGAGGCTATAGCGAACAGAAAAATAACCTTTTGGGTTAGGTCCTTAAGCGAACAATCTTCATTGTTCATGGATGAGGCATAATGTAGGACCTTGTCCAAAGACCAAGAGATGGACTTTGGTGGTGTTGCAGGCCTAAGCCTTGCACATGCCTTCGGGATCTTATTAAAGATCTCATTCGCCAAGTCCACTTGAAAGGCATATAGAAGAGGTCTAGTCAAGGCTGACTTGCACGTCGTTATCGTGTTGGCCGCCAAACCTTGGTTATGAAGATGGATAACGAAGGACATACAGAAGTTCATTGAAATCTTTCGGTCCTTTTGCTTTTACGAAAGCAACCCACTTTTTCCATGATGACTCATATTGTCTTCTAGTTGACTGAGACTTGTATTCTTCTAAGAATTCTATATTGCCTTTTGAGATCCCAAACCTTTTCTTAACCGCTAGGGCAAGAAAATCATGCAATGAAGGGTTTGGGTTCTCTGTGATAAATCGAAGGCAATTAATCTCTGAACCTTCCAAAGTCGTCCTGGGTTCAGAACTAGGGACAGCCTCAGCCTCCGTTCCTTCCTCAAGGATGACAGGTTGCTCTTGGGCTACTTGGGAGCCAACAGGGCTACTCCTACCTGGAAGGATCTCACCATGTTGAGGACTCTCAGCAGGTGATTGGATGGGATGAACTGGAAATCCTAAGTCTATCCCTTCCATTTCAGAGACATGATGTCTATCATTTTTGTTAGAGGATCCTCGTATGGGGCTACGCATCGAGGTAGTTCCTTGACGACGTTCATAATGAAGAGGTCGGACTGCAGTTTGGGGACTTGTTCCCATCTGGGAGAGAATAGGTCTGCGTCCGTGGACCATTCTAACTCTATCGGCTTGAGCCCGAGTAGAGCATCCACTGTCAAATTGTGGATTGGTTGTATATGAACTGCTGACAGGTGCCATCCCTTTAGATAAGGGATGGCTATCTACACCTAGACTGTATGAGACATTCTCTAGCATCGTCGATTGCAGCGTCTCGTTATCGCTTTGGAGTCCCAGATCCGCCGTAGACAATCTGATCTGCCTGGAGAGAGTTTCCCCACTCATGACTGGACCAACATGGTCTTGGGACTTTCGGGCTTTGACCTTTGTAAGGGAAGTGATTAAGGAAGGACCGATATCGGTGTTTTTAGGCCTCTTCGAGCTTTTGATGCTTGTTTTCTCCACTCTCAATGCATCTTGCAGCAGTGCTCTTAGCACTGGGCCTGTCTCTATTGTGAACTGGAGAGAGATCAGAGCTCCTCCCTGTTTGCGTTTTGGGAATCTGACCGATTACCAGAGTTTCTTGACAGACCTTGCCATCTCCTTTTACATTCCCAAAGGAAAGGAGAGTTGGTGTGACTTCAGGCTTCAATGGCTTTTTAGCCATTGCAACCTTTGAGCTGGGGAGAATCGTGACTTCTTGAAGCTTATCTTGCATCCGCGATGTTCCGGGGACCGGATAATTTCCTTGGATGTTCATAGACCAGCCACCTTGGGTGCTGTCCACCCCAGCCTCTCGTCCAGGAACATTTTTGCCTGATCTTTTCCTAGGCTTAATTATTGCGTGACTGTGTCTGCCAATTTTATGGAGATATCTAGGACTGTGTCTAGTCTGATGAGTATCTTTCCTAGGGAGTACTTTACTTTGTGTAACTTGAATCCTAGATAGGAGGGGAGAGGGTGATTGACTGGAAGTTGCCAATAGACGACTTTCAGGTCTGATGAGACTACAGGCACCTTTTTTTGCAACAGGGTTCTTATGTTCTGGAGGATAAACATTCTGAACTCGTTGTTTTGTTTGGAATTGTTGAGTGGTGACAAGTCCCAAATGACTCAGAATTTTTTTGAGTCCTTCTCATAGACACACAACGGCCTTCCTTGGAATTCGGTGGACTATAGTTTCCTTACCACCTGTATGCTCTAGAGCTCTCAGGTAAACTCCTCCAGGAGAGTTTTGGATTATAGGAGGAGTTGAGGAAATGGTGGTAGAGACATCCACACCTCTCATCTTAGTCCCATCTTGATTAGGCCATAGACCCAAGGATCGAAGGTCCAGCGATCCTAAAGGAACCTCCCTCCTACTAGAAGCATATCTATGCTTTGACTGATCAGTAGGAATATACTTTTGACCATCTGCCTGTGGCAGCGCGGTCACTTTAACTGTGGGGTGTTGTTGGACAGCTCGAAATGGATTTCCAGACCTTTCCATCTTCCTCTTAGGTTGGGGACCCACAACCTTGGAAGATTTTCTTTTTGAAAGGATGCCCCACTTTTGGAGAAGTCCTACTTTCTCAGTGGTGGCGTTCTTAATCACTTTCCTGACTACCTCGTCTGGAAAGAAGTCTTTACCCCAGATGTTGGAAGATATTATCTTCCTTGTTTCGTGTTTCGCTGTCGCGTTAGCGAACACAAACTCCCTACATGTTCTTCTAGCCTTTATAAAGGCATAAAGGTCTTATACCAATGTAGCCATATGTATTTTAGCTAAGACCTTGAGCATGTCTGGGGTATCTTGATGAGCTGAAAAGAACTCTATGTAGTTTTGTAGAGATAGGGAGGCTGCAAGTCTCTCCTTTGTTCCTTATTCATCCTGTAAGAGAAACTCAGATAATTTAGGGAGAATTTCCTTAAATTGTCGACTGGCGACATCCGCCTCAAGTCTTCCTACTGAAAAGGTTAAATGGGCTTCCTTCCAGTTATTCCCCTGTCTGGGAAAGGCTAGTGACAGAGGCTCGCACTCCTTGAGTGTAGGACACGGTTTACCAGCCTCTACTGCCTCAGTGACATATTTAAATGCCTTCCCTGTAAAGAGGAATGAAATTGAAGCAGGAGCAAGAAAGGAAGAGTGCCTGTTACCTGGTGTGAATACCTTCGACACCTAGTAACCCGCCTTTTCTATGCTACTTGATGGGATAGCCTGTGCTTTACCATGGTCGAGAATCATAACCACCTGTGATTCGGTTCCTTTTCCTGACCTTGGTTCATCCCTCAGTCTAATGAAACAGTTCGGGAAAGCGTCAAAGCTTGGCCAAAACTGGATTTTGTCCAAAGGAACCGCACCCATCTACTCCGAGATGTAGTTTGCCGTTTAAAATCAGCACCAGCTTTGCAAACCTCCAGGGATTGGTTTTGGAGCATGTCGGAAGGTCTTGATCCATGGGTCGTTTGTGCGACCCCTGAGGAGCGACAAGTGGAGCTTTGCAAGGCTCTACATTGCATTTTGCTTCCTGCTTTGTGCTCTGTTTGCACAAGTCTTCTACTAGATTCCTCACTTGGGCCTATAACTGGTCCATTCCATCTAATAGAGGGATAGAAGGCGGAGATATCGATGTCGCTGGCTCTAGAGCCGGTATGGACAGAGACAATTCCAACCTGACATTCTCCCCTTCTTCCCGTGGGTGCTTTCTGCCCTCCTTCCCAAGGGCTATCTGGCCATCGGGAGATATACCTCGTGCCTGGGGTACCACTATTTCCTTACTTGCTGTTGGAAATAGTAACCTACGCATCTTGTCATTAGGCAGGTAAGGTCCCGGAGAGATTTTCTGAAAGCCTCTCACCCTGTTGCGTAGCTTGAAACGAGCTGCATCCTTAGTCTCTACCGACTTGGGATTCTTGAAACCCTCGGACAATAAGGCGCGACATACTTTGCAGGCCTGCGGGTTCCAATACTGCAGGGGTTCGGAAATAATGTTGCAGGGGGCATGAAACCTGCATTATGTCCGTAAAAACACTTACTCTTAGTTTTGCAGAAGACTGCGACACAAGACATCTGGTGTTCCTCCTGTAAAGAAAGGAAAATAGAATGAGTATATGATTGATTCTCTCACTGATAACCAATATATCAAAAGTCATATCTTAACAGAATAGCTTAGGATAGCAAGCTATAAAGGGATAGTAGGAGACACATACTTGTGTATCCCCTGCGAGCAAATGCTGATACCTCCCCTCAGTATTAAATGTGAGGAATTCCCTTATCAAAGGGACTCCAAATAAAGAAGGGGGGTTTCTAACCCCTAGGGACAGAGAAGTGTATGCTTCACTGTCCCTTTCATTCTAAATACTGTGGGGTAAGGATGATTGATTTCTCAATCAGCTTAATGAAGAAACACTATTCCTTCAATATAAGATCGGCACCAGCATAAGCTCGCACGAGGGTACCCAAATTATGATAGAAATAACTACTGTATAATCGTAATGTAGTTTTCTATTTGCAGTATGCACTATATTGCAAATTACTGACTACTGTATAATTATATATAGTGTGATCCAGCCAATGTGCTGCCTTTATGGCAAGCATCTGATTGCACGGTCTAACTGGCATAATGCCAACTGGACTGGGAAAAAATAAAGACATATATTTGTGTATCCCACGCAACCTATTTGCTGTGACCTCCCCTACAAAGATTAAATCATAGAGTTTCCTGACCATGGAGACTCGAGGATAAGGGCTCTGGCCTTTAAGGGTTAGGAGTATAACCTCAAGTCCTTAAAAAATTTTAATATTGCAGGGTAATCTGAAGACTGATTTCTAATCAGAATATTGAAGAAATTAAATTCTTTCAATGTGAGATTGGGTTCCACAAATATTTGGGTAGGATACTCAAAATATATTGGAAAACACTACTAGTATAATATATACAGTATCTTTCTATTTGCAGAATATCCTATACTGCAAATATACTAACTATCTGTATAAACATATACTGTAGTTCCACCGGCATGTTGTCAGCATAATTAGCTATTGCTGGCATATCCAGCCTGTTAGCTAAAAGAGAGAGAGATAGCATAGAGAAAAGGCTACCTAATACTGTGTATATATACAGTAAATATGGATGTGAAAGTCTAATTTTACTTCCTTTCTCCAGAAAGAAGGTTCAACTGGAAGGGGAGAATGTAACATTCAAGCTTCCATCCAGCTACAGTACTGTCGCCGGCAAGGTCCTGTCTATACCTTGCCGGCAAGGTCCTGTCTATACCTTGCCGGC
Organism: Palaemon carinicauda; assembly: GCF_036898095.1. NCBI lineage: Eukaryota > Metazoa > Arthropoda > Malacostraca > Decapoda > Palaemonidae > Palaemon > Palaemon carinicauda. The sequence goes on along the minus strand of NC_090735.1, from coordinate 160,639,944 downwards.
CGGCAGTATCAGTACAGTCGGCGTGCTGCCGGTTGCGTCAACATCTGTGCTGGCCTGATGGGGAGTACCCCGGCAGCAGCCACTATTGCTAGCAGTCCAAGGGAGAACTGAAGAACCTTTGGTAACAGAAGAGACTTCCCACTCACAGCCAACATGGCCACCAGCTGCCGGCCGGAAGCTGCCATGACTGCCGGCCGGCAGCTGCCATGACTGCCGGCAGGCAGCTGTCATGGCTGCCAGCCAGCAGATGCCATTACTGCCAGCCGGCAGCTGTCAAGACTGCCGGCCGGCAGTTGTCATGGCTGCCTGTCACTCAAAATAGCTACTGGCAGTTGGACAACGGCTGAAGAGAGGGAGTCGGGTCGATCCCGGCAACCCACCGGCAACAGTAAGGTTGCAAGGATTCGCCAACATAAAGGGATAGAAGAGGAGGGAAAACAGGGTCCTGTAAAAGGTACAACAGGAGCCGGCCGTAAGCCTGTCCTGCCTCACCTAACAAAACTCCGTTCCTGTATTAGAACTATCCCATGTGGCTAATGAATTCTATTCCTTAGCCTAGGGTTAGATTAATACAATAAAGAGGTTGGTAGCACCTTCGCCACCACCTCTAAACGGTAAGGAAACGGGGTTCTAGTGCCAGTGTCCCCAAAGCACTTGAAGAATTCTATTCTTCAGCTTAGGGTCAACTAACAAAGGACTAGTCTGCTAGGCCACAGGGAGAAGGTATCATATCGTACAGACCCTTCAGGAGTGGCTTAGGGAGGTCTAGCCTCCTATGTCAGCCGCCTAACCTGGCAAAAGAATTCTATTCATCTTGCTAGTCAGCTACCCACCACAGACTAGATACTCTGAGATTCTGTCCTAAACCCAAAAACCTGCATCTGCGGTTACAGGGGAAGGGCAGAAAAACCGTAGGATAGCCATGCCTGAATTAAAAATTTGAGGCCGACCCACTAAGGTTGTAGCCTAAAGCTACACTCAGAGGGAAAAGGGATTACCCTTAATTCTCCTTCATGGAGACGTGTAATGTTCATCCAATTCTAAGAGATAACTATCTCTGCATGAATTGAAATCACAATACATGAGGGTGATCGGGGAAATGTCTGAACGTGTAATAAAACGCGTAGGTTAGGTTACCTAGGCGAGACGAGATCTCGGTTACCTCACTCACCGAAACTCTAACTATACGATCGACAAGGAAAGGAAAATTATGCACATTATAAATATCTTTACAAGTATAATTTGCCTAAATAGCTTACGTAACTAAATAATTAATTAATGCTATTTAAAAAACCGGACTAAATAACTCATGCCTAACGAACGACAGCGCTCATAGCGCCTCCGGTAAAGGCTACCTCTAAACAAAATAAATTACTCTAATTTCACTATGAAACAGGAGCTAAATTTTTTTCATTGTAAAGACCCAATACTCAACTTTCCGAAGGCGAAAGAAGCTGGGGAATGCATAATAAAAATCCTTGCACATCGATCGAAAAGTTCGATCAACAGGGAACACCACTGAGCAAACTCGCTGAGAAATTAGGAATGTCCGCCATCTTGGGAATGGCGCTGTGGTGGTGGTCATTAGTAGTACGAGAATTTGCCACGTCCCCCTCCAAGGGTAAACGCTATTAGGGGTGCAGATTGCTATGTGGCGTGTCAAGAATACGTCCTCTGATATTATGCGATATCCTTGAGAGAAATTTTAAGGATATTCGCTCCAGGAGTTAGATTTCTGGGACCTGAAGGTTTAATTCTCTGGGAATATCACTGTAGTAACATATATCCCTTAGGAAGCTACTTTCGGAACTTCCATCAGGACGACATGGCTTAAGCCAAAAAAAAAAAAAAAAAAAAAACAGATTTTGAAGCGAAGCGAAAAATCTATTTCTGGGTGAGATGGCTCTGTCGTCCTGATGGAAGGTTCCTATAGGTAGCTTTCAAAGGGATATTTGGCTACAGTGATATTCCCAGAAAATTGACCTTCAGGTCTCTAGAATTCTAACTCCTGGCACAAATATCCTTAAAATTTCTCTTAAGGATATCGCGTAATATCAGGGGACGTATATCTTGATACGACACATAGCAATCTTCACCCCGAATAGCGTTTTCGTTTCGAGGAGGAAGAGTGGCGAAAAACAAAAGGGGAGCCATTATCAAGGTTACCCTTCCTCCCGCACTACTAGAGTATCCAAGATGGTGCTCATTCCTTGTAGCATTGAGCATGGTGCTACAGATATAGTAGTTTCGGGAGGGATCTTAACTAAGCCATTCCTATGGAAAAGGAGGGCGGGTCCATCAGGACGACATCGCCATCTCACCCAAAAATAGATTTTTCGCTTCACTTCAAAATCCGTTTATTGGGCTCAAGCTATGTCGTCCTGATGGAAGTTTACCACAGAATTAATTACTAGAAAGTACTGTATCTGTGGATTTTCATAGGTGCCTTAACCTTGGGACAATTTTTCTATGGTCATCCGGACCATTGAGACATATGACGTTACCGTTAACCGTCATTACCACTAATCATGGACAATGTTAGTGCTTCCTGCCCCCGGCAGGGAAGATTCATACTAGACAGTAGAAAAGGGGTCTCAAGGTTTGCATATATTGTATGAACAAACATAAGTCTCAACTAGTTATACAAAAGTCTCACGGTTTGTATATGTTGTCGGAACAACTAAGTATCAACTATATCCATTGTTTGTAAGCATACAATAATATGAGGTTTACTTAGTTAACTAAGTAAGAGAACTCTGGCATATTTATTGTGCTAATTGCAGGGCGAAATAAGACGCAATTACACTCTAATAGACATTTATTTCTAATAAATGACCAAATGGAATAACAAGTATAACATGATAAGGGAATTATACGTACAAGGTATACAGAAAATATTTTCTCCCAGAAAGGGAAGAAATGATGAGTGCCACTCTGAAATTTGAAAATTTTGATAAAATTTTCTAATATAATTTTCTGTAAATGTTGTATACTATCAACACTGTACTATGTACACATGGCACAAGTGTTATCTGTATAATTACACACCTGAGATTTTGAACAGTCTTAATGTCACCATGGTGACACCCACTTAAAAGGTATCGCACTGGAAGTGTCAACACCTTTTCACCATAACTGATAGTTCCAATAAATTATCTGTTCATCGCAGCACTAGACGACAGGTTTCAATACACTACCTGCCGCCACCACGTAATGCTTCAGTTCGTGGACTTGCTTTGCATAGTGTTTGTAAAACTCTCTGGATGATTTCCATCCAGTATATGAGCAAAGAAGCTCAAAGTCCATACACTGAAAAAAAGTTCAGTGATAGCAATTTTTCTCGGATCATGACCTGCGGGTGTACTGTCTGGATCCGCTCTGCGAATAGGTGAGCTTTGCCTTCAGTTGTTTTAGGGATAAGTTTGATCCTGAAGTTTCTCCTTTGAAGAGCTGTCCTCCCCTGAAGTGTGAAGTTCTACAGAGATAGACCTTTAGACACACTATTGGACACAGAGAGACATCTTCCTTCAGAGGGCAGATTCTCCAGGGGTAGCTCATTCTTGGCGAGAAAGGTTGGATCAGGAAAGAGATTCAGTTCTCCCACTTCTGTGAACTGAATGTGGCCCTCATTTCTTAATAGGGCTACTATTTCACTAACTCTAGCCCCTGAGGCTATAGCGAACAGGAAAATAACCTACTGGGTTAGATCCTTGAGAGAGCAATCTTCATTGTTCACAGATGAAGCATAATGTAGGACCTTGTCCAAAGACCATGAAATGGGCTTTGAAGGAGCTGCAGGACTAATTCTAGCGCATGCCTTCGGGATCTTGTTAAAGATTTCTTTCGTCAGGTCAACTTGAAAGGCGTATAGAAGAGGTCTAGTCAGGGCTGACTTGCACGTAGTTATCATGTTGACAGCCAGACCATTGATTGATTGATTGATTGATTGAAAGTTTTCTGGCATCCTGACATCTAAGGTCATTGACGCCGATACCATTTACTGTATATGAAAATTAAAAGCAAATTCAATTAAAACCATAAAAATTAAGAAGTCATTACAATGGTTAAATAGTTTTCAGAAGACCTGCTTCTGAAATAAATCTAAAAATTCCGCTCGCATAGTAAGACACATCATGTCCAAGAATCTTGGCAAGGATAAACCTGCCATCCTCACCTTGAGCCTCAAACAGATATCTATTTCTTAAGTTAGTAAAATTAGGGCATTCGGTCAACAAATGCCTCACTGTTAAAGGTACTAAGCAGTCCTCGCAATACGGTTGGTGTTGGCCCTTCAGCAGAAACTCGTGTGTCAACCGTGTGTGACCAATACGGAGACGACAAAGAGTCGTCTCCCATTTTCGGGGAATCATGTTATACCTCCAAGGTGATATGATATTTGTTACTTCCCTCATTTTATTGCCATCTTGACTATCCCAGTGCTGTTGCCATTTATCACATACCAATTTCTTGATGTAAGGTAGGAAATCGTTACATGGAATGGGATACCTCCTTGGTAGCAATTCGGATGCCGCATTCTTCGCCAGTAAATCTGCCTTCTCATTCCCAGACACACCTACATGTGCTGGAACCCAACAAAATCGAACAGTTATACCTTTCCGTCCAATAATAAAAAGCCATTCTAAAATCTTTAAAACTAGAGGGTTACTAGAATTAAAAACTTCTAAAGCCTGAAGAACACTCCTTGCATCACTAAAAATTGTAAAATTACCCTCCTTTTCCAAAGCTATTTTCTCAATAGCGGTTAATATGCCATAGAGTTCGGCAGTAAATATGGAAGCTGTTAGAGGAAGTGCACCTCTACAGTTAAAATCATTACTATGTACTCCAAATCCAACGCCAGCATCAGATTTGGAGCCATCAGTATATATAAAAGTCGATCCTCTATGTTCTTCAACATGTTCCATAAAAAGAGACCTGGATTCTAAGTCAGTCAAATTCTTCTTAACTCCAATAAAGTATCTACAAAAAGATATGTCAGGTAATTTCCATGGAGGCGTTGATGATACCTTGAATGGAAGCACCTTATTTCTAATTATATCCAGATTGTTTAATAATTGGTTAACCCGAAACCCAAAAGGTTGAGGAGATTTTGGGTGCAACTCAAAGTAGGTTGAGTGCCTTACAAGGCTTGCAGTTTGAAAGGCTGAAGAATTGGGGAGTCTTTGCAATCTAAACCAATACCGAATAATAGAGGACATTCGGTAAAGGTCCAGAGGCAACTCCCCAGCATCAACAAGGAGACTTGTGATAGGGGAGGTTCTAAAGGCTCCTGTGGACAATCTAATGCTAGCATGATGTATTGAATCTAGTATTTTTAACCGGCTTGGGGTTGCTGAGGAGTATATTTCGCATCCATAACTAATTTTGGAAAATATCAAGGCCTTGTATAATTTTAAAATTGTATTGCGGTCTGCCCCCCATGATGTATGGGATAGGACTTTTAAAAGATTCATAGCTTCAACACATTTAGCTTTTAATGTTTTTAAGTGAGAAACCCATGTAAGCCTACAATCAAATATCAACCCTAAAAATTTTGCTTCACTTGCACATGGGATCCGTTGACCTTTGATGTATATACTGTATCCGGGTCTGCATGTACTCCCCGTATACGACAGAAATGGACAATTGTAGTTTTACTTGTTGAGAACTTAAATCCATTCATATCGGCCCAATGGATAATTTTATCAATAGAGAGTTGGATTTTTCTCTCAACCATTGCCATTCTGGCTCCAGCAAATGATATGGAGAGATCATCCACAAATAATGTTGCAAGAACATCCCGGGGAATGACTGAGGATATCCCATTAATTGCTAGTGCAAAAAGGGTTACACTCAGCACACTCCCCTGAGGAACTCCTTCTTCCTGGCATTTACTCTGTGATAGAGCTTCCCCAACTCTCACTTGGAAAACTCTATGTGAAAGAAATGACTGGATGAATAGTGGTAGCTCACCTCTCAATCCGCACTCATGGATTCTTTTAAGTATACCGTATCTCCATGTGGTATCATATGCCTTTTCAAGATCAAAAAAAAACTGTCACATGGTGCTGTTTGGAAGCAAAGGCTTCACAAATGGAGGACTCAAGTTGTATCAGCACATCAGTCGTTGAGTGCATTTTCCTGAATCCACATTGAATGGGTGATAAAATATTCTTCTTTTCAAGGTACCAAATCAGTCTTGCATTGACCATCTTCTCCATGATTTTACATAAACAAGATGTCAATGCAATAGGTCGGTAGTTTGCTGCTAAAAACTTGTCCTTACCGGGTTTTAAAAAAGCTAAAATAATTGCTAGTTCCCAAACACTTGGATAACTAGTATCATGCCATATTCTATTAAAAATGCTTAAAATAAATAACTTTGTATTAAAAGGTACATGTTTAATCATTGCATATGGAATTCCATCGGGTCCAGGGGCTGTATCGTTACAAGTAGCAAGAGCAGAATCAAATTCTCTTTCAGTAAAAGGAGAATTGTATGACTCTTGCTTTCTTGTTGCGAAGTTTAAAACTTTCTTTTCTTCATTGCTCCTATACTGGTGACCAGGAGCTGCTTGACACTTGCGCGATACATTTGAGAAATGGTCAGCCAGGGCATTGCTAACTTCGGTTGCTCCAGTCATATACTGGCCATTTATCTTTAACACTGGTGGTGGGTTTGGGGTGAATTTTCCTGCTATCTTTTTGACTTTCCTCCACACAGATGATGTTGGTGTTCTACTGTTGATGGAGGAAACAAAGGACATCCAAGACTGGCGCCTAGCTTCTTTCATGGCACGGCGGAACTGTGCTCTACATTTCTTGTATATGACTAAATTCTCCTCATTACGGTGCATGCGCAATCGAGTTAAAGACTTTCTTGTGGCTCTGTGCAGGGCAGTTAGTTCTGACGACCACCAGGGGACTGGTCGTCGTCTGAATATCCCAGTTGTTTTGGGAATGGAATTCACTCCTGCTGTGTGAAGAGTTCCATTAAGTAAGTCTATGGCATCATCAACTCTTTCAAACTGTTCTGCATTTCCTTCAATTTCACTTAACTCCCGAAATCTATTCCAGTCCGCCTTATCAAGATTCCATCGAGGTGATCTTTGTAAAGGTGGACCATTGTTGGTGTTTATAATGATTGGTGCATGATCACTAGTATGCCAATCATCTAATGTTCTCCAATTAAAATCGAGAAGACAGTTAGAGCTTGCAACCGATAAGTCAATGCAGGACAAGGTACCTGTCTGTACATGAAAATGTGTGGGCTCTCCTGTATTGAGGAGTCCGACATCTTCATTCTCCAAAATTGACGATATAATATTACCCCTTGCATTTGCTAAAACATCACCCCATAAAGGATGTCTACTATTAAGGTCTCCTAGTAAGAGAAAGGGTTGTGGGAGTTGTTTAATCACCTCTACTATATTATCATATGAGATGTTATCATTTGGAGGCAAGTAAAGAGAACAGATTGTGTATTTTCTCCCTATATCAATCTGTACAGCCACTGCCTGCAGAGGGGTACAGATAGACAAAGATATTTGGGGAACATCTTGACGAACGTATATAAGACTTCCCCCATGGCTCCCTGCTCGTTGATCATATGGTGTCCTATAGCTAACATACTCTCGAGGACAAGGAGTATTAGCATCGAGCTTGCTTTCTTGTAGACATACTGTTATAGGGGAGTGCTCACGTATGAGGAGCTTAAGTTGTTCATATTTTGCCCTTAAACCCTGGCAATTCCATTGCAGAATGGTGGAAAAAACTATGTTTTATTTTTTGGAAGACACCTTAGATGAAGTCTTCCCATTGGCAATATTTGATCTAACAATGTTTCCCGGAGGTAACTCTAGAGAGGATCTTGATATAGTGGGTTTTGTGTTTCTCTTTTTCTTTGTGTCCTTTTGATCTAATTGTTGAGGAGGATGGTGGACCTCAACTTGAATTTCTGATTGGTTCAATTTACCTTCTAGTTGTTCAGAAACATCAGCAGACAAGATATCATATTTATTGGAAGTCGTGACTTTAATGTTTCTTATGGTAGGAGGAGAGAGGGAGGGAGGTCTCTCTCTTTTTCGATTAAAAGGTTGTGATCTGTCAGGTTTTTGCGACTTCCCCACTACGGGTTCACCAGGTAAATTGGTTTCGAGTGCAACCTCCATCAGATCAGGCAAGGAAACGGCCTGTGAGAGGTTTGTACTATTGTTTAAAATCGGAGTAGTTGGCTTTTGAATAATTTTCAGATCTTTAAGTGTCCGTTTTGATTTTTCCACAATTTCTGGATATAGATTTTCGATGGGACTTTCAACCTCTTTAACTACTTTCATTTGTTTCTTTATCTTAGAAGTAGAGATATAATTTTCGTCTGTGTGGTTTGACAAGTTTTTCTTCAGAACCATTGAAAAAGGTTCCCCTGGTCTTATTTGCTTTTCAAGAGCTCTTTTACGAGCCTCTTTAAAAGTAACCCTTTCCATGGTCCTAATGGCCTGGATTTCTTTTTCAAAAATAAACTTTACACAGCTTTTAGATGTAGCTGGGTGTGCTTCCCCACAATGTATGCAATTAGGGTTTTCTATGCATACTCCATGACTACTTTTTCCACAGTTGGCACAAACAGCTGGCTTATTGTTTAGTTTTTCTTTACATTTCTGGCTTAAATGGCCATACATTTGGCAATGATAACATCGCAATGGTGACGGGATATATGGTTTTACCTTCAAAGATAGGCATCCAGCTTTTATAACATTTGGTAATCGGCATTGATCAAATGTTATAATCAGAGTAGCAAGAGGGATACGTTGTTCTCCAACTCTCTTTCTCATTCTGACTACTTTAACTACTCCTTGACTTCTCAGTTCATCCTCTATTTCTTTCTCCTCTATATCCAACAATTCTGGAGCATATATCACACCTCTACTCTGGTTGAAAGTAGGGTGTGAAACGCATTTTACGCTATGACCATTCAATGTTGTAAGTGTTTTTAACCTTTCACCTTGTAATGGGGAGAGTGTCTCTATCAAGAGACTTCCATTTCCCTGGGGTAAAATTTTTGGCTGCCCTCCACATAAGGTAACTATTTCTCTATTAGCTTTAAAAACATTTATACGCTCATTTCTTCCGTTTTCAAATTCCAAGATAAAAAATTTTTCATAATTCACTACTTCATAGTGACCAGGTAATACTTCTACTTTTCTATATCTTTCTGTACTGTCATAATTTTTCACTCTCTCTCTCTTCTTCTCTAGCATTTTATTATTCACATGACGTGAATAAGGTTCTAACGTTACAATGTTAGAACCCGAGTTGGAGCTGTCTGTGCCGAGGTCCATGTTTGTATTTTCCAGGTCGTCAACAGAGGTGTTGGGTTTTTTTGAAAAAGCAAGCCGGGTTATCCACCTCTTATCGGAGGATGTCAGTCCTCCTATCCCATGTGGCCCAACACGAGAAGAGGCTTCAGCGGGGACCAGTCCTCTATTAGAGAGGGGCTGCCTCTCTTAAGGTGGGCGTACACTGGTCAGTGGGGGTAGTTAGCCCCTCCCACCGTCGACTCCAATGCCTGGCGTCAACCATTACCCGCAAATATGGGTGACTGAAGACCGGATCACTGGAGCCCGACTCTTAACAGACTTGGTCTGCACCCAATGGGGTCTGCCAGAGGGTGATGGCGTCTAAATTGGCACAGGTTGAGATGGAATGCACTCCATCCCACACTCTGCCAAATACAAAGCGGCATCCAAAGTAAAATCGAACATGCCAAAGTCGTCAACAATATCGAGCCCAAAAGGAAGAGATGGGAGGAAAAAAGAAATAATCAAAAGTAAAAGAGAAAGTGCTGACTGATTTAGTTGAATCGACAGCTGGGCACCGAGGTCCAATGGGAAATAGTTCCCACTGTTCATTAGAGCCCAGCTGCTAATCCCTAAGCCCCCCATCCTCGTCAAGGCTTCAGCATCTGGGGGGTGACAGCCAGACCATGTTCATGAAGGTGGATAAAGAAGGACAGACACAAGTCTATTGAAATTTCTTTTGGTCCTTTTGCCTTAACGAAAGCAACCCACTTTTTCCAAGACAATTCATATTGTCTTCTAGTTGACTTAGACTTGTATTCTTCCAAGAAGTCTATACTGCCTTTTGAGATCTCAAATCTTTCCTTAACCGCTAAGGCGAGAAAATCATGAGATGGAGGTTTTGGTTTCTCTGTGATGAAGCGAAGACAGTCGACTTCTGAACCCGTTGAGATAGTGCTGTGTTGGTAAAGGGACCGGCCTCAGTCTCAGTTCCATCACTAGAGGGAACCCGTTGCTCTTGGGCCACTTGAAGGCCACTAAAGCTGCCGTTCCCTGGAAGGATCTCGGCTTGTTGAGGACCTATCAGCAGGAGATTGGATGGAAGGAACAGGAAAATCCGGGTCCATTCATTCCAACCGAGGGACATGGGGTCCGTTGTCTCCTCTAGAGGGTCCTCGTATGGGGCTACATATCGAGGTAGTTTCTTGTTGTCGCGAAGAGGTCGATCTGCAGTTCCGGGATTTATTCCAAGATGGAGGAGAATGAGTCTGCATCTGGGGACCATTCTGACCCTATCGGCTTGAGCCTGGATAGAGCGTCCGCTGTCACATTGCGGAACCTTTGTAAGTGAACTGCCGATAAGTGCCATCTCTCTAAACAAAGGATGGCTAATATCACATGGTTGATATGGGACGATCTTGAGCCCTGTCGGTTCAGACATCTCACTATCACTTCGCTGTCTGAGATTAGCCTGATGTGGACTGATCTGCGAGGGGAGAGTTTTCCCAACGTCAAGAGCACTGCCATGGCTTCCAAAATGTTGATGAGAAAGGCCTTGAACAGAGACGACCAAGTCCCTTGGACTTTCCTTTGATGGGTGTGAACTCCCCATTCTTCCGTTGATTGATTGATTGATTGATTGAAAGTTTTCTGGCATCCTGACATCTAAGGTCATTGACGCCGATACCATTTACTGTATATGAAAATTAATAGAGAATTCGATTAAAACCATAAAAATTAAGAAGTCATTAAAATAGTTAAATAGTTTTCAGAAGACCTGCTTCTGAAATAAATCTAAAAATTCCGCTCGCATAATAAGACACATCATGTCCAAGAATCTTGGCAAGGATAAACCTGCCATCCTCACCTTGAGCCTCAAACAGATATCTATTTCTTAAGTTAGTAAAATTAGGGCATTCGGTCAACAAATGCCTCACTGTTAAAGGTACTAAGCAGTCCTCGCAATACGGTTGGTGTTGGCCCTTCAGCAGAAACTCGTGTGTCAACCGTGTGTGACCAATACGGAGACGACAAAGAGTCGTCTCCCATTTTCGGGGAATCATGTTATACCTCCAAGGTGATATGATATTTGTTACTTCCCTCATTTTATTGCCATCTTGACTTTACCAGTGCTGTTGCCATTTATCACAAACCAATTTCTTGATGTTCTTCCGTTGAGGCATCCATGTGTCATCGATGGCAGAGGTGGTTGCAAAGGCACGGTCCTCATTAGGCTCTTTGCTTTCGAACACGGGTTGAGAAGTGATCGTAGTAAGGCCGGTATCGGTCATTTTAGATCTCTTCGAGCGTTTGATGCGTATCTTCTCCAGACTCCTGACGCATCTTTCATCTGTGCTCTTAGCACTGGGTCTGTTACTGCTGCGAACTGGAGAGAGCCCAGTACTCTTTCCTGTTGGCGTCTTGAAATCCTGTCGGATTTCATTAGTCTTTTGACAGACCCTGTGATCTCCCTCCTCTTCCCTGAGGGAATGGAGAGACGGTGTGACCTCAGGTTCCAATGGATTTCCAGCCATTGAAACCCTTGAGCTGGAGAGAGTCAAGACTTCTTGAAGTTGACCTTGCATCCCGGATGTTCCAGGAACTGGATCACTTCTTTGGATGCTTGCAGACAAGCCGTTTTGGATGCTGCCCGCACCAGCCAGTCGTCCAGGTACGCAGCTACCTGAACACCTTCTAAGCGTAGTTGTTGCACGACTTGGGGCTATGTTTAGTTCAAAGGGTATGGCTATGAGAACATACTTTATCTTCTGTAACTTGAATCCTAGGTAGGAGGAGAGGGGGCGACTGACTAGAAGGTGACAATAGGCATCTGTCAGGTCTATCGAAACTGTGAACGTCCCTTTTTCTAACAGGGTCCTTATGTGTTGAGGGATTAATATCCTGAACTTGCTGTTTTCTATGAACTTGTTGAATGGCGACAAGTCCATAATGACTCTTAGTTTGTCCGAGTCCTTCTTGGGAACACAAAACAGCCTTCCCTGGAATTTGATGGACTTTGCTTTCCTTATAACCTGTATGCTCAAGAGCTCTAAGGTATATTCTTCTAAGGCGGGGGTGGAGTGTTGGAAGAATTGAGGAAATGATGGTGGAGACTTGCTCCGTTTCCATCCTAGTCCAATCTTGATTAGGCCGTGGTCCCAAGGATCGAAGGTCCAACGATCCTGAAAATGTTGGAGCCTCCCTCCTACCAGAAGCATCTCCTTGTTTCGACTGACCGGAGGGTTTACCTCCTCGACCGCGTCCTCCCCTACCTCTTGAGGGATGTCTAGAGGAGCCCCATCTGGATCCTTTACCTTTCGACCGAAAGGAAGTGGTCTGCCTCTCAAACCCGGGGTTGAAAGTTGGTGACTGGGCAACCAGCTGTTGAGGCACCACTTGGAAGGTGGTCTGTGTTTGGGGCACCGCTGTCATGGTGACTGTGGGATGTTGTTAAGCAGGCCGAGGGGGAAGTCAAGGCTTCTTCGTCTTCCTTTTAGGTTGGGGACCCGCATCCGGGGAAGATTACCTCTTTGAAGGGATGCCCCACTTCTGGAGAAGGTTTCTATTCTACGTGATGGCTTTCTCAACTACCTCTTTGACTACTTTGTTCGGGAAGAGATCTTTACCCCAGATGTTAGAGGATATCAGCTTCCTGGGTTCATGTTTCACTGTTGAAGCAGCGAACACAAACTCCATACATGCTCTCCTAGCCTTCATGAAAGCATACAGGTCCTTTACTAGGGTGGCCATATGCATTTTGGCCAGGACCATGAGCATGTCTGGGGTACTTTTTTGGCCTGCACACATCTCTATGCAGTTTTATAGGGATAAAGATGCAGCAAGTCTCTCCTTCGTCTCTTGTTCCTTGCGCAAGAGAAAGTCAGAAAGTTTAGGGAGATTCTCGCTAAACTGTCGTCCAGTGATGTCTGCGTCCAGTTTCCCTACTGAGAAGGTTAGGTGGACTTCCTTCCATTCCTTCTCTTCCATGGGCAAGGCTAACGACAGAGGCCTGCACTCCTCTAGTGCAGGGCATGGTTTGCCTGCCTCCACTGCCTTAGCAACAGATTTAAATGCCTTCAACATAAAGGGGAAGGCTATTGAAGCCGGAGCAAGAAAGGTAGGGTGTTTCTTGCTCAAGGTGGACACTTTTGAATCCGAATAGCCCGCCTTTCTCAGGCTACTCGACAAAAGAGCCTGTGCCTTATCGTGGTCATAAACCATGACCTCCTTCGGTTCCGTCTCCTCTTTTGGCATTGGTTCATGCTTCAGTCAAATGAAGCAATCAGGGTAAGCGTTAAAGCTTGGCCAAAACTGGATGTCGTCTAAGGGGACGGCTCCCATCTTCTCAGAGATGTAGAGTTTGTAGTCAGTAATCAGCATAAACTCCGCATACCTCCAAGGATTGGTTTTGGAGCAGGTTGGGAGGTCAGGTCTTGGACTCTGGGTCGCTTGTATGACCCTTGGGAGGCGGTAAGTGGAGCTCCACGGAGCTCTCTCTCGAATCTCGCTTCCCTTGCTTCGCCTTGCTTGCGAATGTTCTCCATTAAAGCCGTAAGATGGGCCAGTGCCTGGCTCATGTTGTCCAATGGAGGGGTAGAAGCTGAAGATGTCAAGGATAACGGTTCCGGTGCTGGCACAGACGTAAGGAACTCCGACTCGACATCATCATCTTCTTCCGGAGGTAGAGTAGACTCCTCCTCGGGATCATCCTTTGATAGATCCTTTTCAGTGTCCGTAGACACTTCCGACATCCTTTCCTCCTGGTGGATGTCCATAGTTTGCAACGCCTCACTGACATCCGTCTCAATGGCAATCTGGACGCAGGGAGGCCCGGGTCGTGCTTGGGGCACAACAAAATTTCACAACCCGCTTTCGGGAACAGCAAGCTACGCATCCTATCGTTAGGTAGGTAGGGTCCCGGAGAGTTCTTTTGGAACCCTCTTACCCACTTGCGCAGCTTTTCTCGTGCCGCATCCCTAGACTCCGTTGACTTGGGGTCGTCGAAACCTTCGGTCACCAAGGTCCGGCAGATATTGCAGACTTGGGGGTCCCAGTATTGCAGGGTTTCGATAATGATGGTGCAGGGGGCATGAGACCTACACGCTTTGTGTACGTAGAAGTTCCTACTCACATGGTTGCAGAAGATTGCATCGCATTTCATCTGGGGTTCCTCCTGTAACGAAAAGAAAATTAAATGAGTATGCGATTGTTTATCTCACATGATAAACAGATATGCAAAATATTAATATTTTAACCATTATAGCTTAGGATAGTAAGCTGGAAAGAAATTAGGAAAGACACATACTTGTGCATCCTTTCCAGCCAATTCCTATGACCTCCCCCACAATATTAAGATTATAGAGTTTCCTGATAAGGGCAAACTCAAAAGAGAAGGGTTCTAACCTCTAGGGATAGAAAAGTGTACTACCACTGACCCTTCTAAAACTATTCAATATTGTGGGGCAAGTATTAAATGATTTCTAATCAGAGTATTGAAGGAATTCTATTCTTTCAATATAGGATTGGTCTCAGCAAAAGACTGTACAAGGGTACACAAGGTATGTTGGAAAATAACTACTGTATAATATATACTGTAGTTTTCTGTCTGCAGTATATACTATACTGCAAATATACTGGCTACCGTATAATCATATACTGTAGTTCAGACGGCATGTTGCCGGCAGGGCAAGCACCTGGCGGCACAGTCCGGCCTGCATGTCGCCGGCTGGACTAGAAAGAAATTAGGAAATAAACATACTTGTGCATCCTTTCCAGCCAATTGCTGTAACCTCCCCCCCTAATATTAAGACTATAGAATTTCCTGATCAGGAGAAACTCAAAAGAGAAGGGATCTAACCTCTAGGTATAGAAAAGGGTACTACCACTGACCCTTCTAAAACTATTTAATATAGTGAGCTTAGTTATTACCTGATTTCTAATCAGAGTATTGAAGGAATTCTATCCTTTCAATGTAGGATTGGTCTCAGCAAAAGACTGTGCAAGGATACACAAGGTATGTTGGAAAATAACTACTGTATAATACATACAGTACTATAGTTTTCTGTCTGCAGTATATACTATACTGCAAATATACTGGCTACTGTATAATCATATACTGTAGTTCAGCCGGCATGTTGCCGGCAGGGCTAGCACCTGGCGGCACAGTCCGGCTGGCATGTCGCCAGCTGGGTAGTACCTGGCGGTACTGGTCCAGCCGGCATGCCGCCGACTGAGTAAGTACCTGGTAGCACCGGCCCAGCGGACAGGCTGCTGGCTGGGTTAGTACCTGGTAGCACCGGCCCAGCGGACAGAGAGAGAGAGAGAAAGCATGGAGTGAAGGGCTGCCTTATTAAAATGTATGTTTACAATAAATAAGGGTGTAAGTATATAACCTTACTGCCTTCCTCCAGAATGAGAGTTCAAATGGAAAGGGAGAGTGCATCATTCAAGCTTCCATCCAGCCACAAGATCCGTTGCCGGCATTGCCGGTTTCAGGAATGTGATTGGCAGTCCAAATGAGGACTAAAGAACACTCAGCAGCAGAGGGGTCTCCCACCAACAGCCGTCACAGCCGGCACAACCTTTCCCGGAGACTTGTGTTCATAAAGGAAAGACTGAGTGACTAAACAGCTGCTTATGTAGGAGCCCGGACGGCACCGCAACCTACCCGGCAAGCGGTGAGATTGCTGGACAACGGCCACAGGATAGCGATAATAAAAAAAAGGGTTCTGTATCGAGTGTAGAAGGTGGCGGCAGGATTACCGCCACTTCCACACAAGAGTGAAACAATGTTTCAGTATCGGCGCCATCCTAGGCGGCAGAAGAATATCTATTCTTCAGCCTAGGGTCTTGCCGAATCTATCAAGTGTAGAAGAAGGCGGCAGCATTGCCGCCACTTCCACACAGGAGTGAAACAATGTTTCAGTATCGGCACCATCCTAGGAGGCAGAAGAATATCTATTCTTCAGCCTAGGGTCTGCCGAAACAGGACTAGCCTTCTAGACCGCAGGGGAGAAGGTGGCGGCAACATACTACCACTTCAAGTGCGGCCTAAGGATGCTTAGCCTCCTATGCGGGCAGCTGTAAGCCGGCAGGGGAGTGACTACTCGCCCTACTGCTCTGCCGCCGGCAGAAAGACTGAATACTCAGAGGTTCTGTCGAAAACCAAAGCCGGGATCTCGCGGGCAAAGGTGGGAGACAGAAAACCCTAGCCTAGTCAAGCCGGAGTGAACTACTCTGTGGCAACACCAGATAGGGTTGTCGCCTATGGCGGCACTCAGAGGGAAGGAGGGATTACCCTTAAATCTCCACAGGAGACAAGTATCGAGTTATATAATTCTAAGAGATGTACCATCTCCCGTTGAACAGAAAAAATGATACACAAGGGTAAACGGGATAATGTCTGAAAGTATACTACAGCGCATAGGCTAGGTAGCCTAGCGCGAGACGAGATCTCGGTTACCTAAATCGCCGAAACTCTAATGTATACGATCGACAAAAGGAAGAGGAAATTATATGAATAAAATATATATCGTTACTAGTATAATTGTGCCTAAATAGCTTTCATAATTTATTAATGCCATTACAACAGAGAAAGTCGTTCTGCTAACTAAATAACACATGCATAACGAACGACAGCGCCCATGGCGCCTCCAGTGACAGGCCTAGCTCCTTAACCCAATAAATTACTTTAATTTCACTGTGAAGCAGGAGCTAGAAATTATACACTGTAAAGAACAAATACTCAACTTTCCAGAGGCAGAAGAAGCTGGAGATTGCATATTTAATCCTCACAAAAGCGATAAAAAACATTAGATCAACAGGGAAAACCACCGTGCAAATTCAATACAAAAATAAGAATGAGCGCCATCTTGGATACTCATAGTAGTGCGGGAGGAGGGGTAACCTTGATAACGGCTCCCCTTCTGTTTTTTGCAACTCTTCCCCCTCGAAACAAAAACGCTATTCGGGGTGAAGATTGCTATGTGTCGTATCAAGATATACGTCCCCTGATATTATGCGATATCCTTAAGAGAAATTTTAAGGATATTCGCGCCAGGAGTTAGAATTCAAGAGACCTAAAGGTCAAATCTCTGGGAATATCAATGTAGCCAAATATCCCTTTGAAAGCTACCTATAAGAACCTTCCATCTGGACGACATGGCTTGAGGCCAAGAAAGAGAGACCTGGATTCTAAGTCAGTCATATTCTTCTTAACTCCATTAAAATACCTACAAAAAGATACCTCTGGTAATTTCCATGGAGGCGTTGATGATACCTTAAATGGAAGCACCTTACTTCTAATTATATTCAGACTGTTTAATAATTGTTTCACCCGAAAGCCATAAGGTTGAGGATTGATTGATTGATTGATTTAAAGTTTTCAGGCATCCTGACATCTAAGGTCATTGACACCGATATCATTTATTTTATATAAAAATTAGAAGAGATTTAGGGTGCAACTCAAAATATGATGTGTGTCTTACATGGCTTGCAGTCTGAACGGGTAAAGAGTTAGGGAGTCTTTGCAACCTAAACCAATACCGAACAATAGAAGACTTTCGGTAAAGGTCAAGAGGTAATTCTCTCGCATCAACAAGGAGACTTGTGATAGGCGAAGTTCTAAACGCTCTAGTGGACAATCTAATACCAGCAGCATGTATTGAATCTAACATCTTTAATCGGCTTGGGGTGGCTGAAGAGTATACTTCACATCCATAACTAATTTTGGAAAAAATCAAGGCCTTGTATAATTTTAAAATAGTATTGTGGTCTGCCCCCATGATGTATGGGACAATACTTTTAAAAGATTCAGAGCCTCAAGACACTTAGCTTTTAACGCTTTTAAGTGAGACACCCACGTAAGCCTACAATCAAATATCAAAACTAAAAATTTAGCTTAACTTACACAGGGGATACGTTGACCTTTAATGTATATATCCGGGTCTGGATGTACTCCCCGGACACGACAGAAATGGACAATAGTAGATGTCGAAAACTTAAATCTATTCATATCGGCCCAGTGAATAATATTGTCAATAGAGACTTGTATTTTTCTCTCAACCATTGCATTTCTACCTCCAGCAAATGATATTGAGAGATCATCCAAAAATAATGTTAAGAGAACATCCCGGGGAATAACTGAGGATAACCCATTAATTGCTAGTGCAAACAGGGTTACACTCAGCACACTACTCTAAGGAACTCCTCCTTCCTGACATTTACTCTCTGATAGAGTTTCCCCAACTCTCACTTGAAAAACTCTATGTGAAAGAAATGACTGAATAAATAGTGGTAGCTCTCCTCTTAATCCAAACTCATGGATTCTTTTCAGTATACCATATCTCCATGTGGTATCATATGCCTTTTCAAGATAAAAAAAACACTGTCAAATGGTGCTGTTTGGAAGCAAAGGCTTCACAAATGGAGGACGCAAGTTGTATCAGCACAACTGTCGTTGAGTGCATTTTTCTGAATCCTCATTGAATGGGCGATAAAATACCCTTCTTTTCAAGGTCAGTCTTACACTGACCATCTTCTCCATGATTTTGCATAAACAAGATGTCAATGCAATTGGCCTATAATTTTCTGCTAAAAACTTGTCCTTACCGAGTTTTAAAAAGGCTAAAATAATGGCTACTTCCCAAACACTTGTATAATTATGATCATACCATATTCTATCAAAAATACTTAAAATAAATAACTTTGTATTAAAAGGTACGTGTTTAATCATTGCATATGGAATTCCATCGGGTCCACGGGCTGTATCGTTACACGTAGCAAGTGCAGAATCAAATTCTCTTTCAGTAAAAGGAAAATTGCATGAATCTTGCTTTCTTGTCGCAGTTTAAAACTTTCTTTTCTTCAATGTTCCTATACCGGTGACCAGGAACTGCTTCACACTTGCATGATACATTTCAAAAATGGTCAGACAGGGCATTGCTAACTTTGGTTGCTCCAGTCATATACTGCCCATTTACCCTTAATACCGATGGTAGGTTTTGGGTGAATTTGCCTGCTATCTTTTTGACTTTCCTCCACGCAGATGATGTTGGTGTTCTACTGTTAATGGAGGAAACAAATGACATCCAAACTGGCGCCTAGCTTCTTTCATGGCACGACGAAACTGTGGTCTACATTTCTTGTATGTGAATAAATTCTCCTCAGTACGGTGCATGCGCAATCGAGTTAAAAGATTTTCTTGTGGCTCTGTGACAGGCAGTTAGTTCTGATGACCACCAGGGGACTGGTTGTCGTCTGGATATCCCTGTTATTTTGGGAATGAAATAGACTCCTGCTGTGTGAAGAGTGCCATTAAGTAAGTCTATGGCATCATCAACACTTTCAAACTGTTCTGCATTTCCTTCAATTTCACTTAGCTCCCGAAATCTATCAAAGTCCGCCTTATCAAGATTCCATCGAGGCGATCTCTGTAAAGGTGGACCATTGTTGGTGTTTATAATGATTAGCGCATGATCACTAGTATGCCAATCATCTAATGTTCTTCAATTAAAATCGAGAAGACAGCTAGAGCTTGCAACTGATAGGTCAATGCAGGACAAGGTACCTGTCTGAAAATGAAAGAGTGTGGGCTCTCCTGTATTAAGGAGTCCTACATCTTCATTCTCCAAAATTGATGATATAATATTACCACTTGCATTTGCCAAAACATCACCCCAAAAAGAATGTCTATTATTAAGATCTCCTAGTAAGAAAAATGATTGTGGGAGTTGTTTAATCACCTCTACTATATTATCATATGAGATGTTATCATTTGGAGGCAAGTAAAGAGAACAGATTGTGTATTTTCTCCCTATATCAATCTGTACAACCACTACCTGCACAGGGGTACAGATAGACAAAGATATTTGGGGAACATCTCGACGAAAGTATATAAGACTTCCCCCATGGCCCCCTGCTCGTTGATCATATGGTGTCCTATAGCTAACATACTCTTGAGGACAAGGAGTATTAGCATCGAGCTTGCTCTCCTGTAGACATACAGTTATAGGGAAGTGCTCACGTATGAGGATCTTAAGTTGTTCATACTTTGCCATTAAACCCTGGCAATTCCATTGAAGAATGAAGGAAAAAACTATGGTTTATTTTTTGGAAGACACCTTAGATGAAGTCTTCCCATTGGCAATATTTCCCGGTGGTATCTCTAGAGAGGATCTTGATATAGTGGGTTTTGTGTTCGTCTTTTTCTTTGTGTCCTTTTGATCTAATTGTTGAAGAGGACGGTGGACCTCAACTTGAATTTCTGATTTGTTCAATTCACCTTCCAGTTGATCAGAAACATCAGCAGACACGATATCATTTACTTGTAGTCGTGACTTTAACATTTATTATGATAGGAGGCGAGAGATGGAGGTCTCTCTCTTATTTGATTAAAAGATTGTGATCTGTCAGGTTTTAGCACCTTCCCAACTACAAGTTCACCAGATAAATTGGTTTCAAGTGGAACCTCCAGAAGAATAGGCAAGGATAGGTCTGAGAGAGGTTTGTTCTATTGTTTAGAATGGGAGTAGATGGCTCTTGAATACCTTTCAAATCTTGAGGTATCTGTTTTGATTTTTCTACAATTTCTGGATATAGATTTTCGATGGGACTTTCAACTTCTTTAACTACTTTCATATGTTTCTTTATATTAGAAGTGGGAATATAATTTTCGTCCGTGTGCTTTGGCAAGTTTTTCTTCAGAACCGTTCAAGAGCTCTTTTACGAGCCTCTCTAAAGGTAACCCTTTCCATGGTCCTGATGGCCTTAATTTCTTTTTCAAAAATAAACTTAACAGCTTTTAGATGTAGCTGGATGTGCTTCCCCACAATGTATGCAATTTGGATTTTCTATGCATACTCAATGACTATTTCTTTTTACAGTTGGCACAAACAGCTGGATTATTTAGTTTTTCCTTGCATTTCTGGCTTGAATGGTCATACATTTGGCAATGATAACATCGCAATGGTGAAGGGATGTAAGGTTTCATCTTCAAAGATAGCCAACCAGGTTTAATAACATTTGGTAATCTGCATTGATCAAATGTTACAATCAAAGTAGCAAGAAGAATATGTTGTTCTCCAACTCTCTTTCTCATTTTCGACTACTTTTCCTACTCCTTGACTCCTCAGTTCATCCTCAATTTCTTTTTCCTCTATGTCCAGCAATTCTGGAACATATATCACACCTCTACTCTGGTTGAAATTGGGGTGCAAAACTTATTTGACACTATAAACATCCAATGTTGTGACTGTTTTCAATCTTTTGCCTTGTATTGGGGATAGTGTCTCTGTCAAGAGACTTCCATTTCCCTGGGGAACAATTTTTGGCTGCCCTCCACATATAGCAAATATTTCCCTGTTAGCTTTAAAACATTTACACGTTAATATCTTCCATTTTAAAATTCTAAAATAAAAAATTTCTCATAATCCACTACTTCATAGTGACCAGGTAATATTTCTACTTTTCTATATCTTTCTGTGCTGTCATCATTTCTCACTCTCTCTCTCTCTCTCTCTCTCTCTCTCTCTCTCTCTTCTTCTCTAGTGTTTTCTTATTATTCACATGACGTGAATAAGGTTCTAATGTTACAATATTAGAACCCGAGTTGGAGCTGTCCATGTTTGTATTTTCCAGGTCGTCAACAGAGGGGTTGGGTTTTTTGGAAAGAGCAATCCGGGTTATCTACCTCTTATCGGAGGATGTCAGTCCTCCTATCCCGTGTGGCCCAACACGAGAAGAGGCTTCAGCGGGGACCAGTCCTCTATTAGAGAGGGGCAGTCTCTCTTTAGGTGGGCGTACACTGGTCTGTGGGGGTAGTTAGCCCTTCCCACTGGCAACTCCAATGCCTGGCGTCACCCATTACCCGCAAATATGGGCGACTTACAACCGGATCGCTGGAGCCCGACTCTAAACAGACTTGGTCTGCACCCAATGGGTCTGCCAGAGGGTGATGGCGTCTAAATTGGCACAGGTTGAGATGGCATGCCGTTCATCCCACAGTGTGCCAAACCCAAAGAAGCAGCCAAAGTATAATCAAACAAGCCAAAGTCGTCAAGTTCAAGCCCAAAAGGAAGAGATGGGAGAAAAAAAGAAATAACCAAAAGGAAAAGAGAAAGTGCTGACTGATTTAGTTGGATCTTCAGATGGGCACCGAGGTCCAGTGGGAAAGTAGTTTCCACTGTTCATTAGAGCCCAGCTGCTAATCCCTAAGCCCCCCATCCTCATCAAGGCTTCAGCATCTGGAGGGCTATTTACCCTTAACACTGGTGGTGGGTTTGGGGTGAATTAGCCTGCTATCTTTTTTACTTTCCTCCACACACAAGATGTTGGTGTTATACTGTTAATAGAGGAAACAAATGACATCCAAGACTGGTGCCTAGCTTCTTTCATGGCACGACGAAACTGTGCTCTACATTTCTTGTATATGACTAAATTCTCCTCAGTACGGCGCATGCGCAATCGAGTTAAAGACTTTCTTGTGGTTCTGCGCAGGGCAGTTAGTTCTGATGACCACTGGTCATGGTCTGAATATCCCTGTTGTTTTGGGAATGGAATTGTCTCCTGCTGTGTGACGAGTTCCATTAAGTAAGTCTATGGCATCATCAACACTTTCAAACTGTTCTGCATTTCCTTCAATTTCACTTAGGTCATAAAATCTGTCCCTGTCTGCCTTATCAAGATTCCATCGAGGCGATCTCTAAAGGTGAACCATTGTTGGTGTTTTTAATGATTAGTGCATGATCACTAGTATCCCAATCATCTAATATTCTACAATTAAAATCGAGAGGACAGTTAGAGCTTGCAACTGGTAGGTCAATGCAGGACAAGGTACCTGTCTGCACATGAAAGTGTGTGGGCTCTCCTGTATCAAGGAGTCTTACATCTTCATTCTCCAAAATTAATGATATAATATTACCCCTTGCATTTGCCAAAACATCACCCCATAAAGGATGCCTGCTATTAATATCTCCTAGTAAGAGAAAAGGTTGTGGGAGTTGTTTAATCACCTCCACTATATCATCATATGAGATGTTATCATTTGGAGGCAAGTAAAGAGAATAGTTTATTTTCTCCCAATATCAATCTGTACAACCACTGCCTGCAGAGGGGTACAGATAGACAAAGATATTCGGGAAACATCTCGACGAACGTATATCAGACTTCCACCATGGCTCCCTGCTCATTGATCATTGGTGTCCTATAGCTACTCTCGAGGACAAGGAGTATTAGCATCGTGCTTGCTTTCTTGTAGACATACAGTTATAGGGGAGTGCTTACGTATGAGGAGCTTAAGTTGTTCATATTTTGCTCTTGAACCCATTGAAGAATGGAGGAAAAAACTATGGTTTATTTTTTAGAACACACCTTAGATGAAGTCTTCCCATTGACAACATTTGATATAACCATATTTCCCGGTGGTATCTCTAGAGAGGATCTTGATA
Source organism: Palaemon carinicauda (assembly GCF_036898095.1). Classification (NCBI taxonomy): domain Eukaryota; kingdom Metazoa; phylum Arthropoda; class Malacostraca; order Decapoda; family Palaemonidae; genus Palaemon; species Palaemon carinicauda. Next base: position 160,616,204 of record NC_090735.1, on the reverse strand, counting down.
TAGTGGGTTTTGTGTTCGTCTTTTTCTTTGTGTCCTTTTGATCTAATTGTTGAGGATGGTGGTGGACCTCAACTTGAATTTCTGATTTGTTCAATTTACATTCCAGTTGATCAGAAACTCCAACAGACAAGATATCATATTTATTTGAAGATGTGACTTTATTGTTTCTTATGATAGGAGGCGAGAGAGATGGAGGTCTCTCTCTTATTAGATTAAGAGGTTGTAATCTGTCAGGTTTTTCACCTTCTCCACTACAGGTTCACCAGGTAAATTGGTTTCAAGTGGAACCTCCAGCAGATCAGGCAAGTACACAGCCTGAGAGAGAACTGTACTAATGTTTAGAATCGGAGTAGTTGCCTTTTGAATAACTTTCAGATCTTTAAGTATCTGTTTTGATTTTTCTACAATTTCTGGATAAAGATTTTCAATGGGACTTCCAACCTCTTTAACTACTTTCATTTGTTTCTTTATTTTGAAGTGGAGATATAATTTTCGTCCGTGTGCTTTGGCAAGATTTTCTTCAGAACCATTGAAAAAGGTTGTCCTGGTATTATCTGCTTTTCAAGAGCTCTTTTACGAGTCACTTTAAAAGTAACCCTTTCAATGGTCCTAATGGCCTGAATTTCTTTTTCAAAAATAAACTTAACACAGCTTTTAGATGTAGCTGGGTGTGCTTCCCCACAATGTATGCAATTTGGATTTTCTATGCATACTCCATAACTATTTTTTCCACAGTTGGCAAACAGTTGGCTTATTATTTAGTTTTTCCTTGCATTTCTGGCTTAAATGGCCATACGTTTGGCAATGATAACATCGCAATGGTGAAATGATATATGGTTTCACCTTCAAAGATAGCCAACCAACTTTTATAACATTTGGTAATCTGCATTGATCAAATGTTATAATCAAAGTAGCAAGAGGAATACGTTGTTCTCCAACTCTTTCTCATTCTGACTACTGTTACTACTCCTTGACTTTTCAGTTCATCCTCAATTTCTTTTTCCTCCATGTCCAGCAATTCTGGAGCATATATCACACCTCTACTCTGGTTGAAAGTAGGGTGCGAAACGCATTTTACACTATGACCATCCAATGTTGTAAGTGCTTTTAATCTTTCACCTTGTAATGGGGATAGTGTCTCAATTAAGAGACTTCCTTTTCCCTGGGGAACAATTTTTGGCTGCCCTCCACATAAAGTAACTATTTCCCTGTTAGCTTTAAAAACATTTAAATGCTTATTTCTTCCATTTTCAAATTCTAAGATAAAATGTTGTTCATAATTCACTACTTCATAGTGACCAAGTAATACTTCTAATTTTCTATATCTTTCTGTACTGTCATCATTTCTCTCTCTCTCTTCTTCTCTAGTGTTTTCTTATCATTCTTTACATAACGTGAATAAGGTTCCAATGTTACAATATTAGAACCTGAGTTGGAGCTGTCTGTATCGAGGTCCATGTTTGTATTTTCCAGGTCGTCAACAGAGGGGTTGTGTTTTTTTAAAAGAGCAAGCCGGGTTATCCACCTCTTATCGGAGGATGTCAGTCCTCCTATCCCATGTGGCCCAACACGAGAAGAGGTTTCAGCAGGGACCAGTCCTCTATTAGAAAGGGGTTGCCTCTCTTAAGGTGGGCGCACTGGTCAGTGGGGGTGGTCAACCCCTCATATCGGCGACTCCAATGCCTGGCGTCACCCATTACCTGTAAATATAGGTGACTTAAAACTGGATCACTGGAGCCAGACTCTTAACAGACTTGGTCTGCACCCAATGGGGTCTGCCAGAGGTGATGGCGTCTAAATTGGTACAGGTTGAGATGGAATGCCGTCCATCCCACACTTTGCCAAATCCAAAGAAGTAGCCAAAGCATAATCAAACAAACCAAAGTCGTCAACATGTTCAAGCCCAAAAGGAAGAGATGGGAGGATAAAAGAAATAACCAAAAGGAAAAGAGAAAGTGCTGACTGATTTAGCTGGATCAACAGTTGGGCACCGAGGTCCAGTGGGAAGGTAGTTCCCACTGTTCATTAGAGCCCAGCTGCTAATCCCTAAGGCCCCCATCCTTATCAAGGCTTCAGCATCTGGGGGCCAAGACCTTGGCAAAATGCGAGAAGTCTATCTCGATGGAGAAGGGACTCCCTCGATTCTGCAAGAATCAGCCAACCGTCGAGGTATCTACATAGCCGAATGCTGTTCGTGTGCCCAGGCGGAAACTGGGGTGAATATCCGTGTGAACACCTGGAGTGATGTGGAGAGGCTGAAACAATGCACCTTGAATTGGTATATCTTACCTCCTAATGTGAATCTTAGGTATTTCCTCGGGGATGATTGAATGAGGATCTGGAAGTATGCATCCTTGAGGTTTGACGATATCAGGAAACCCTGAGGTCTAACAGCCTGCCTAACCAGCTGGGTTGTCTCAATCTTGAACAGGGACTGGTGCATGAACTTTTTCAAGGTCAATGACTGGTCTCCAGCCTCCAAACGCCTTTGCTACAAGAGTGGTGTGGCACTCGATTTACTGCCCACAGAACCGGTGAGCCTTAAATAAGTGGCTGTGGAAGCCTGGGGACCCTTCCGGGACCTCCTGGAGAGCATCCTTTACTAGCACGGTCTGCCCTTGGGCACATGGGGTCAGTTTCTTCATGGACCCCCTCGCGAAGATATCTCGACACCGTCAGATTGAGGGTCAGAAGAGGGTGAGAGTTCATGAAAGGGACAACGTACTCCTCTAATACTAAGGAAACTGACCAAGACAACTCCATGGAACATCCACCCCTGCGATGTGCACTAAAGGCATCGTGGATTGGCTGGGGGACTGGCCTCCCTAGCGGGAACATCCTGATCTGTTCCTCCTACCTCCTCTGCTCCTCCTTGATTCCTGTCCAAAGGGCTGCTTGGGAGCCTGCACCTGTGCAGTTGTTTTGTCTATGAGGTCTTCTTCTTTGGTCCCTGTGTGTCAGCCGGAGATGATCTCTGCACTGAAGGTACCACTGAGTGGGACCGTGAGGTGATCTCCCTATGGAGGAGGGAGTCTTGACTTGCCTTCCTTCATTTATTAGCAAGTCTTGATGTCCTCCATGTTAAACAGTGAAAGTCTATCTAAAGGGGCACAACGCAGCCTCGTCGCTTCTCTCTTCTATACCTACCTGGAATTTAGAGACCGTATTGCGGCGTTTCAAAACGCAGTTGACCTACTGGTTAACAAGGTTTTAGGTCAGGCACTCAAGAGTCCTAAGTGCCTGAGAGGAGGAAAGCTAACAGCGCTTCTTTCCTCTGAGGCATGGAGAGATCCTAGTTTTTAATTGGGTAACCTACCCTCCCTAACCAGGAATGCAAAAATGAAACAAATTGCAAGGAATATCTTGCAAACCTTTCCATGTCAGCGGCATCTCCCGCAGAGAAATGCACTGGTAGAATTACTAATTTGGCCAAGGAAGAGTTTTGAGTCAGTGCCAAGATTTCCCGGTCTAATGGTAGAGGAGATGCATTGTTCTCTATCATCTAGTAGTACTTCCTCTGCCGGATGTACGGCGGAGGAATAAAAAAGAATCCACTGAATAAAGAGTTTGTGAGGTTCCTGTCACTTGGGCGTAAGCCAGAGCTCTTCTTTGCCACTTCAACTCCCCTCCATCAAGGTAAGGCTACCTTAGTTTTGGTTGGTCTCAGCGTATCTCAGAAGAGACCTGATCCAGATCCCCCCAATTGATCACTCTCGTAATGCAGGAGATAACTTGCAAAATGAGGGGATCTGCATTCTTTTGCTCCAGGGGTGATATTTTGGGGCTGTTGAATACCGTCAGCACTCTGTCGGAATGTTCTGATCCGTCGTCAAAAGGTTCTTCCTCCTCCAACCTAGCAGCAATAGCAGCCCGGGGAGGGTTGAGGTCATCAACAGAGTTCCTTTTGATCGAGGACTGAACCCTTGGAGGGAGACCACTATGCTTTGGTCTTACAGAGCTAGACATTAGAACTGTGGAACGAACCCCTAGAGATTGATGCTCATCTATATAGCATCAATACTAGGGTAATGTTTTCAAGTCCTTCCTTTCCTTCGGGTAGATGTTGAAGCCCTCAAGAAGGGAAGAACTCTCCTTCTCAGACTCCTTAAATCTTGTTTCTTCAGAGGGAGCAGAGGGAGTACCCTCTGCCACCTTGAAAGAGGGTTCCAGCCCACTTAATACTATGGGCAAAAGCCTATAGTTGTTTACACACGTGATTTTCCTCGGAAAACTCGATCCCCTACTCATATGAGAGAGGGGGGGGGGTGATTGCCCTCCGATTCCCTATCCTCTACTTCAGAACGATCGGGATCAATCCCAGCCTCTCCCAGACCGGTCTTGGTCAGCAGGAGTCTTGATAGGATCATTTGGGGAACAAGTGGTCAAACCTGATACCGTCTGTTTCAACGCCTGGAAAAGGTCCAAAAACCAAGAGGTGTCTTTCGATAACATAATAGTTTCCGATCGACCCGTTGGGTTAGGCGTGCAACAGAAAGGAAGGGGGCGAGAAGATGGTAGCTTGCGCCCTTGTTTGTACTAGTCTTTCTTGCGGAAGTGAGTGCATTCAACCTCTCTTACCAGAAGATCAGTATGAAAAAGAAAACCTACTCTTCTTTGCAAACGATATCACTGTTCCTCCCTCAAAATACTTACCATATGACAAGCATTGGCGAGGTGAGTACTGATAGAGCTCTTAGTTCGTACAGTGCACAGGTAAGCTGTAGTCTACTTGTGCATGCTGGTCTACCAGTGCGCTAACAAAGTAGTGCTCGCCTTTTGATTATTTTTATTATTATTATCACTACCTAAGCTACAACCCTAGTTGGAAAAGAAAGATGCTATAAGCCCAAGGGCTCCAACAGAGAAAAATAGCTCAGTGAGGAAAGGAAATAAGGAAATAAATAAACAATATAAGAAGTAATGAACAATTAAAATTGAATATTCTAAACACTAAATACATTAAAACAGATTTCATATATCATTATTACTAGGCAAGCTACAACATTTGTTGGAAAAGCAAGATGCTATAAGCCCAAGGGCTCCAACAGGGAAAAAATAGCCCAGTGAGGAAAGGAAATAAGGAAATAAATCGGGGGGGGGGGACTGATTCACTCCCACGGGCAGGAAAGATGATCAAACCCTTTTGATCGTGACAGCAAACATCCTCGGGTTGAAGAGGTTGCTGAAGAGGTTACTGAACAGGAGCTGGTGAAGAAGATCTATCACTGGAAAGGCAAGACCGACCAACACCTGGAAGAGTAAGACTCTCCCTCGGAAGGGAAGGTTGTCCAATATATACACTCACTTCTGGCTGGGCAATCCCAGCCAAAAGATCAATTTCATGATTGATTGATTGACATGAGGATTTCTGGCATCCTGACATCTAGGGTCATTGACGCCGATATCGTTTATCGTAAATAAAAAAAAATAAATAAAAGAATATTCAATTAAAACCATTAAAGCAAAGGTGTCATTTTAAAACTTAAATATCTTTCAGAAGACCTGCTTCTGAAATAAAGCTAAAAATACCACTAGTATGGTAGGACACATCATATCCAAAAATCTTGGCAAGGATGAACCTGCCATCCTCACCTCGAGCCTCAAACAGATGTCTATTGCTTTCACTACTGTATGTGGGGCATTCTGTCAACAAATACCTCACTGTCAATGGTACTAAACAGTCATCGCAATATGGTTGATGTTGGCTAGCCAGCAAAATCTTGTGTCAGCCGAGTGTGACCAATGCAGAGACGACAAAGAGTAGTCTCCCACTTTCGGGGCATCCCATTATACCTGCAAGGAGATATTACATTACTTATTTCTTTAATCCTATTTTCAAGTAAAACATCTCAATGCCATTGCCAATTATTATTAATAAAATTCTTAATTGTAGGTAAAAAAATCATTACTGGGAATGGGATACCTCCTTGGTAACAACTCAGCTGCAGCATTCTTGGCTAGTGAATCAGCCTTCTCATTTCCAGATACACCTACGTGTCGGAACCCAACAAAATCGAACTGTTATACCTTTCATACCAATAATTAAAGGCCACTCTAAAATTTTTAAAACTAAAGGATTATTGGAATTAAAAAACTCCTAAAGCTTGAAGGACACTTCTTGCATAACTAAAAATGGTAAAATTACCCTCACGCTATTTCTCAAATAGCGGTTAGTATGCAGTACAGTTCGGCCGTAAACATGAAAGCTGTTAGGGGAAGTGCACCTCTTCAAATAAAATCATATACTCCAAATCTAATGCCAGCATCAGATTTGGAGCCATCAGTATATATAAAAGTTGAAACCTTATGTTTTGCAACATGTTCCATAAAAAGAGTCCTGGCTTATATGTCAGTCATATTCTTTTTAACTCCAATAAAATATTTACAAAAAGATTCCTCTGGCTATTTCCATGGAGGCATTGACGATACCTTAAATGGAAGCACCTTACTTGTATCTGTATTATGACTGTCTATCAGTCGTTTCACCCAAAACCCATAAGGTTGAGGGGATTTTGGGTACATCTCAAAGTATGTTGAGTGCTTTACAAAGCTTACAGTCTGACAGGCTAAAGAACTAGGAAGCCTTTGCAACCTAAACTAATGCAGAATAATAGAAGACTTTTGGAAAAGGTCTAATGATAATTCTCCTAAATGCTCCTATTGCCAATCTGATACCAGTATGGTGCATAGAATCTAAAATCTTTAGTCGACTTAGGGTGGCTGAGGAATATATCTCACACCAATAACTAATTTTTGAAAAAATTAAGCCCTTGTATGGCTTTGAAATAGTTTTGCGGTCTGGCCCACATGATGTATGGGAAAAAACATTTAAAAGTTTCAAGGCATCAGGACATTTTGCTTTTAATGATTGTAAGTGAGAAACCCATGTCAACGTACAATAATATATCAAGCCTAAAAACCTTGCTTCACTTGCACACGGAATCCGTTGACCTTTGATGTACATATCAGGCTCTGGATGTACTCCCTGAATACGAAAGAAATGGACAAATGGGCAAATGATATGGAGAGATCATCAACAAATAGCATTGAGAGAATATCTTCAGGAATTACTGAGGATATCCCATTAATAGCTAGTGCAAATAGGGTTACACTTAGCACAATACTCAGGGGAACTCCTTCCTGACATTTCCTCTCAGATAGGGTTTCCCCCCCTCTCTCTCTTAAAAAAAAAATGGATTTTGAAGCGAAGCGAAAAATCTATTTTTGGGTGAGATGGCCATGTCGTCCTCATAGAAGTTCCTTAAAGTAGCTTCCTAAGGGATATATATATGTACTACAGTGATATTCCCAGAGAATTTTACCTTTAGGTATCCAGAATTCTAATGCCTGGCGCGAATATCCTTAAATTTTCTCTCAAGGATATCGCATAATATCAGAGGACGTATTCTTGACACGCCACATAGCAATCTGCACCCCTAATAGCGTTTACGCTTCGAGGGGGGTGTGGCAGAATAGAAAGGGAGCCGTATCAAGGTTACCCCCTTTCTCGTACTACTATTGAGTATGACAACGGCGCCATCTCCAAGATGGCGGACATTCCTTATTTTGTAGCGATTTCGCTCGGTGGTGTTCCCTGTTGATCTAACTTTTCCGATCGTTTTGCATGGATTATAATTATGCTTTCTCCATCTTCTTCTGCCTCTGGCAAGTTGAGTATCAGGTCTTTACAATGAGTATATTTTAGCTCCTGTTTCACAGTGAAATTAGAGTAATTTATTGTGCCTAGGAGCTAGGCCTGTTACTGGAGGCGCCATGGGCGATGAAGTTCGTTAGGCATGTGTTATTTAGTTAGTAGAACGACTTTCCAGTTTTAAATAGCATTAATCAATTAATTAATTATGTAAGCTATTTAGGTAAATTATACTTGTAAAGATTTTTATAATGTGCATAATTTCCTTTTCCATGTCGATCGTATAGTTAGAGTTTCGGGGAGTTAAATAACCGAGATCTCGACTCGCCTAGGTAACCTAATCTGGGCGTTTTATTTTATGTTCAGATATTTCCCCGGTTACCCTCGTGTATTGTTTTTTCAATTCAAGTGGAGATTGATATCTCCTAGAATTATGAAACATTACACGTCTCCATGGAGATTTAAGGGTAATCTCTCCTTCCCTCTGAGCATAGCTTCAGGCTACAACCCTAGTGGGTCGTGCCCTGAATTTTATTCAGGCATGACTAGCCTAGGGTTTTTCTGTCTCTTCCCTTAACTGCAGGTTGTGGTATACCAGCAGGTTTAGGGATAAATGATTGAATGAACAATGGTAGCTCTCCTTGTAATCCAATTCATGAATAGCTAGTGTCATATGCCTTTTCAAGGTCAAAAAAGACTGTTACATGGTGCTGTTTGGAGGCAAAGGCTTCACAAATAGAGGACTAAAGTTGTATCAAGACATCAGTCTTTGAGTGCATTTTCCTAAATCCAGCTAAAAACTTATTCTTTCCAGGTTTTAAAAAGGCTAAAATAATGGCTAGTTCCCAAACACTTGGATAACTATGATCATGCCATATTCGATCAATTTTGCTTAAAATGAGTAACTTGGTATTAACAGGTACATGTTTAATCATTGCATATGGAATTCCATCAGGTTCAGGGGCTGTATCATTACACGTAGCAAGTGCGGAATCAAATTCTCTTTCAGTAAAAAGAGAATTGTATACTCTTCTCTTGATGTTGCAAAATTTCAAATTTTCTTTTCTTCAATGCTCCTAAATTGGTAACCTGGAGCTGTTTCACACTTGCATGATGCATTTGAGAAATGATCAGCCAGGGCATTGCTAAGCTCAGTTCCTCCTGTCACATAATGATCATTCACCCTCAACCCTGGTGGTGGATTGGGGGTGAATTTGCCTGCTATATTTTTTACCTTCCTCCTTACAGAAGATGGTGGTGTTCTAATGTTAATGGAGGAAACAAGAGACACCCAACACTGGTGCCTAGCTTCTTTCATGGCACAACAGAACTGTGCTCCACATTTCTTGTATATAATTGCATTCTCAGTACAGCGTATGCTCAATCTAGTTAATGACCTTTTTGTTGCTTTGTGCAGGGCAGTTAGTTCTGAAGACCACCAGGGGACTGGTTGCCATTTGAATAACCCTGTTGTTTTGAGAATGGAATTAATTCCTGCTGTCTGGAGAGTTCCATTTAGTAAGTCTATGGCATCATTATTTCCCACAATTGATGATATAATATTGCCCCTTGTGTTTGCTAAAAATTCACCCCATAAAGGATGTGTACTATTCATATCTCTCAGTAAGAGAAAAGGTTGCGGGAGTAGTTGAATCACTTCTACTAAATTATCATAGGAAATGTTATCATTTGGAGGTAAGTACAGAGAGCATAAAGTATATTTTCTCCCAATATCAATCTGTACAGCTACTGCCTGCAGGGGTGTACGAATAAAGGTATTTTTGGGCTCAGGCCATGTCGTCCTGATGGAAGTTCCTTTAAAGTAGCTTCCTAGGGTATATTTAACTACAGTGATATTCCCAGAGAATTTTACCTTAAGGTACCCAGAATTCTAACTCCTGGAACGAATATCCCTAATTTACTCTTACAGGGATATCGCATAATATCAGAGGACGTATTCTTGACACCCCACATAGCTATCTTCACCCCGAATAGCGTTAACGCTTCGAGAGGGAAAAGTGGCAAGAAACAAAAGGGGAGCCGTTATTAAGGCACCTCTCCTCCCCGTTTCGAGTCTGTATATGACGTCATCAACGGCGCCATGTTCATTCCTTATCTCGTAGCTCTATTGCTCGGTGATTCCCTTGTGCTCTCTCGTTATCTTGGATATTTTTCTGCCTCTGGAAAGTTGAGTATTATCTTTACTTCGTATAAATGTAAGCTCTTGTTGTTTTAAATTAAAATCAAGTGATATTAACTTAAACAAGAGCTGTTGCGTACCGGAGGCGTCATGGACGCTGTCGCTCGCTATGCACGAGTCATTTAGTTAGCCAGAGCGACTTTCCCTGGTCTTAATGCTTTAATAAATTTAGCTACTTAGCCTTCCTACTGGGAATTCTTTATATTATGCCGATAGTATGTATCAGTTTTGGCGATTTAGGTAACCGATCCTTGCTTACATTAGGCTTAGTAGCCTAGTCGTTTTGCTTTTAGTACTTTCATGCATGATATAATAGATTCTCCTAGTGTGATGATTTTATTGAAGCTGTAGATCTCTGGTTTATTAATGTCGCCGGCCGGCATAGACTGCCATCAGCCGCGGCCGGCCGGCAACTGGCTGCACACCTACACTGCCCGCTGGCAATTGGCTGCACACCTACACTGCCGGCCACTTCGAATAGTGGCCGGCAGCCGGGGTGCAGTCGGCTCCTGGCTTATTACCTACTGCCGGCCGGCAGAGATTGCAGGCCGGCACCCAGAGACCAGCGATCTGCCTCCCACTACTTACAAAGGCAGTATACCTTGGAATTGTACCCAGGCATATATGATTATACAGTAGCCAGTATTTTGCAGTATAGTACATAATGCAATAAGAAAACTACAGTATAGATTATACTGTAATACAAAATTTTTCCAACATACAATGTGTTGTCATGTACAGTCTATTGTGAGACCGTACAGTATAAAGAGAGTGAGTTCTTTCTTTAATATATTAAAATCCCTAATATCAAAACTTCTGGAAACTGGTGTTGAGTTACACCTACATATCCTTAGAGGATAACAAATTTCAAAGGTTTTCTAGAATAAGAATTAGCCAGTTTTAATGTTATGGGAGGTCACAGCAATTGCCTGGGCAGGAAATACATGTATGTGTCTTTCCTTTTTTTCCTTTCTAGCTTATCTATACTAAGCTACATACAATAATAAATTGTATACTTAATTTTATGAAACTTTTCACTGGATACTCATTGGAACCTCTTCTCTTTACAGGAGGACCAACCCAAGTGCGGGAGTATGTTTTGTAACGTCCGCAGTAAGAACTTCAGCGGACATGAGATGTGCAGGAAGCATGCACGCTGCGCAGTCTCCAAAGGTGATCTGAAGTATAGGGACCCTCAGGTATGTGACGTATGTACTAACCTGATTACCGAGGTATTTGACTCTCCTAAGTCAGCGGAGTCAAAGGATGCAGCAAAGGAAAAGTTGCGTAATTGGGTCAGGGGTTTTCAGAAAAACACCACGGGGCCTTACCTTCCAAGTGAGAAGATGCGGGCCTATCTATTCCCCAGGGCATCTTCGGATGCAGTAATTCCTCAGCCTCACTCAGAGATCCTTGTCGTCCAGATTCCGGTAGATTCGGAGGTCTCGGACGTGTTACAGGACATCCAACTAGACGATAGGATGTCAGAAGTGTCGGAGTACACTGAAAAGGACATCCTCGCAGAAGGTCAGGAAGAGGAGCTGACCCAAGCTCCTGAGACCGAGGAGGAAGAGGTCGACGAGGTGTCGGTCTCATCGGTTCTGCCCCCAGAACCAGTTCCCTCGACATCTTCTGCTATCCCAGAGGAACTGGGAAGGACTCTTTCTTCCATTGTTGAAATGATTCAGCAAATGCAGAAGAAAAATGATGAGAAAGAAGCTGCGATGAAGCTGGAGATGTGTAGACTCGCAGCATCACACGGGCCTCAGAAGAAGCTCAGCGTTAAGGACCTTCCTTTGTATTCGGATGCAAACCCGTGGCAGTATGCCGAACACATGCCGATGACAATTGGGAAGATCGTCATCTCGGAGAAGCTGGGATCAGTCCCCATTGAAGAGGTGGAATTCTGACCCAGCAAGGGGTCTTACCCGGGCTGTTATGTCCGCCTCAGGAAGGAACCAGCCTCAAAGGAGTAGACGGAGCCAAAGGAGGTCATAGTCTTTGACCATGGTAAAGCACAGACTTTACTTTCTAGCTCGATGAAAGAGAGGGACTTCACTAACTCGAAGGTACCAGCGTTGAGTAAGAAGCCCCCTTCCTTTGTGGCTTCTCCAACCAGAGCCTTCCCCTTTATGGAGAAAGGGTACAGGGCAGCCTTAAAGGCGGTCGAGGCAGGGAAGCCATGCCCCTCATTGGATGAGTGCAAGCCTTTATCCCTGAACTTACCTATGGACCAAAAAGACTGGAAGGACGTCCACCTTACCTTCTCAGTCGGGAAGTTGGAAGCGGATATTGCCAGACGTCAGTTCGGTGAGGACCTTCCGAAGTTGTCTGAATTTCTCTTGCATAGGGAGCAAGAGACTAAAGAAAGACTTGCTGCGTCCATGTCTCTACAGACTACTCTGGAAACGATGGCAAGTGACCCCAAAAACCAAGAGATTATTATGGTAGTGGCCAAAGCCCATTTGGCCACTGTGACCAAGGATTTGTATAGATTTATTAAAGCTAGGAGAGCTTGTAGAGAGTTCGTGTTTGCCTCAGCTGCGGTGAGACACGAACCCAGGAAACTGATCTCATCCAGCATTTGGATTAAGGACCTCTTCCCAAGCGAAGTGGTCAAAGAGGTAGTAGACAAGGCCGTCACGGAGAATAGGAACCTTCTCCAAAAGTGGGGCCTATCTCTCAAGAGGAAGTCTTCCCCGGATGAGGGTCCCCAACCTAAGAGGAAGACAAAGAAGCCTAGGCTACCCTCTCGGCCGGCCAAACCTTACAGACAACAACAACAACAACTTCCTACGACCGTGGTGCCCCAGCCTCCAACTACGTACCAGTTGGTACCTCAGTCAGTAGCGACACAGTCGCCTGCCTTTAACCTAGCTTTCGAGAGGCAGTCAACAACATTTCGTCTGAAGGCTAGAGGATCAGCCAGAGGTTCCTCTAGACGCCCCTCAAGAGGAAGGGGATACCGAGGAGGACGCGGTCAAGGAGGCAAGCCCTCAGGTCCACAGCAAAAGTGAGATGCTCCCGGTAGGAGGGAGATTGTATTTATTCCGGGATCGTTGGACTTTCGATCCCTGGGCCCACAGCCTAATCAAGAACGGACTGGGTTGGAGCTGGAACAGCGCTCCACCTCTATTCCCATAATTCTTCCAACACTCCATCCCCGTCCTGGAAGAATATGTATGGGAACTCTTGGAGAACAGAGTATTTCAAAGGCTAAAGTCCATCAAGTTCCAAGGAAGGCTGTTTTGTGTTCCCAAGGAGGACTCAGAAAAACTCAGAGTCATTCTGGACTTGTCGCCACTCAACAAGTTCATAGTAAACTCCAAGTTCAGGATGTTAACACTTTTAACACATAAGGACTCTGTTGCCCAAACGGGCTTACACGGTCTCGATAGACTTGGCAGATGCCTACTGGCACGTCCCAATCAATCGTCGAGTCTCCTCCTACCTAGGTTTCAAGCTTCAAGAAGACTTTATGCCTTCAGAGCCATGCCCTTCAGGCTAAACATAGCCCGAAGGATGTTCACGAAGCTTGCAAATGCAGCCTTTCATCAATTACGCCTAAAGGGTGTCCAAGTAGTGGCCTACTTGGACGATTGGCTGGTGTGGGCAGCATCCAAGATGGAATACATGCAGGCTTCCAAGAGAGTGGTCCAGTTCCTGGAACATCTAGGATTCAAGATCAACACCAAAAAGTCTCGACTATCTCCAGCTCAAAAGTTTCAGTGGTTAGGAATCCACTGGGATTTACAGTCACATAGACTTTCCATTCCACTAAAGAAAAGGAAAGAGATAGCGGGATCTGTCAAGAGACTTCTAGAATCCAAATGGATATCAAGACGCAAACAGGAGAGAGTGCTGGGCTCCCTACAGTTTGCTTAAGTGACAGACCCAGTGCTCCGAGCACAGCTAAAGGATGCAACAGGAGTCTGGAGAAGATACGCATCAAACACTCAAAGAGATCTGAGAAGACCATTACCGACTCGATTGCGATCGTTCTCAAGCCGTGGTCCAAAGCCAAGCACCTGAAGAAATCGATACTTCTTCAGCCACCTCCACCTTCAGTCATCATCCACACAGACGCTTCAAAGGAAGGATGGGGAGGTCACTCTCACCAAAGGAAAGTCCAAGGAGCTTGGTCCAATCTATTCAAGACCTTGCATATCAACATTCTGGAAGCCATGGCAGTATTTCTTACTCTGAAGAAATTATCTCCTCGCCACTCGACCCATATAAGACTGGTCCTGGACAGCAAGGTGATAGTGAGATGCCTGAATCACCAAGGTTTGAGATCACCCCCAAATCAACCAAGTGATGTAGGCCATCTTCCGTTTGGCGGAAAAGAAGAGATGGCACTTATCAGCAGTTCACCTTCAAGGGTTCCGCAACGTGACGGCGGACGCTCTATCCAGGTTCACTCCGATAGAGTCAGAATGGTCCCTAGATGCAGGATCATTCTCCTTCATCTTACGTCAATTCCCGGAACTGCAGATAGACCTCTTTGCGATGAGCGACAAGAAGAAGATACATCGTTACGTGGCCCCTTACGAGGATTCTCTATCGGAAGCAGTGGATGCAATGTCCCTCGATTGGAACAGATGGTCCAGGATTTACCTGTTCCTTCTATCCAACCTTTTACTGAAAGTCCTCGACAAACTGAGATCATTCAGGGGAACAGCCGCGATAGTGGCTCACAAGTTGCCAAACAGCGTCTGGTTTCCTCTGGCGTTAGAACTACGGCTGAAGTTTGTGCCGTTGCCGAATCCAGTTCTGACTCAGCAAGTGCAGAAGTCGACTGTCTTTGCTTCATCACAGAAAACCCGGGAACCTTCATCTCATGAATTTCTCTCCTTAGCGGTATAGAAAAGATTCGGGATCTCGAGAGACAGTGTAAACTTCTTAGAAGAATACAAATCCAAATCTATCAGAAGACAATATGAGTTGTCATGGAAGAAATGGATGTCCTTTGTCAAGGCGAAGAATCCAAAAGAAATCTCGATGGAATTCTGTTTATCTTTCTTTATTCACCTTCATGAACAAGCTTTAGCAGCCAACACGATATCTACCTGTAAGTCTGCCTTGACAAGAACCTTATTGTATGCCTTCCAGGTCGACTTCTCTAATGAAATCTTTAACAAGATTCCCAAGGCCTATGCTACACTCAGGCCGGCAGCGCCTCCGAAACCCATTTCATTGTCTTTGGATAAGGTTCATCACTTCGCTTCAATGATGAACAACGAAGATTGGGCCTTGACAGATTTGACCCAAAAAGTTATATTTCTATTTGCACTAGCCTCAGGGGCCATGTTAGCGAAATAGTGGCCCTCTCAAGATATGAGGGTCATATTCAGTTCGTAGAAGGGGGAGAACTGAATCTTTTTCCTGACCCAACGTTTCTTGCCAAAAATGAGCTACCCACCAAAAGGTGGGGTCCCTGGAGAATCTGCCCTCTGAAGGAAGATGTCTCTCTATGTCCAGTAGAGTGCCTAAAGGTCTTTCTTCATAGAACTTCAGACTTTAAGGGAGGACAGCTTTTTAAGGGAGAAACTTCAGGTTCAAATTTGTCTCTGAGACAATTAAGGGCAAAGATCACCCACTTTATTCGCAGAGCGGATCCGGACAGTACACCCGCAGGTCATGATCCAAGAAAAATTGCCTAATCCCTGAACTTTTTCAATAGTATGGACTTCGAACACCTTCGCTTGTACACTGCTGGAAGTCATCCAGAGTATTTTTTAAGCATTACGCGAAGCAGGTAGAGGAATTGATGAGGTCTGTGGTGGCCGCAGGTAGTGTTCTTAAACGTGTTGCTTAGTTCTGCGAGGAACAGTGAAATTAATTGGGACGATTAATTTAAGGGGGTGTGTGTGGTCCCTGGACGGTACAACATGCTAAGTGAAAGGCCACTAAGGTGTCCTTACGGACTGTTCCATATACAAAGGTGAAATAAGCATAATGCATAACACGTGTGCCATGTGTTTCTACGCAAGTGTGAATAGACAGTAATGAGAGAAATTAATGAAAATTATTAACATTTTAATTTTTAAGTGGCATTAATATGTTTCCTTTTCAGATGAAACAAGTATTTCCTGTATTACTGTTATCTTTATGCTTCAATTTATTTCGTCCACATTTTATATCTCTCTATAAATGTTGATTGATCTATTAATTTATTGTTTGTCAATAAACTAACTTTGCATCTTATTCACCCCAGGTTCATTTTTATGAAAGATATACTGAGCATTACACTTCATCCTTTGGATAATGTTTGATAATAAAAGAAAATATTTAAAAATTGTTCCTTCGTGTAGACAAACACTCATTGATTTGGCCAGTCCTTATATAGTACAGGCCAGTATACTCTGAATGTGATGATAACTGATATATAGTCTTTGTTCCTATATGGATAAAAACCTTTTGTCGGTACATAAGTAAAATTCTGTATACCGGGGGAGGTGTCAGTATTACATCCGCACATTGTTGAGTTTTCAATACAAACTTTGCTTTAGAAGGTATAGGTCGAGACCAATATACCGGTTTGTCTGCTGAGCATCCATAGGTAATATGTATTCCTCGAGACTTTTCCAGAGTCTAGCATGACTCTTCCCTGTAGTGGTCGGTCACATGGAGTGGTCAGCTATTTCACGTTAGGAATGTGCTTTGCGGGGCACTAATAGCACTATTCCATTCTTGCGTCCCGTCACCCTGGGATTCCTCTGTCCCAGTCTCTTGAAACCTGTGAAGGAGTTCCTAGACTTGTTTATAGAGGTTCCAAAGCTTCTGCTATGATGCATGAAGTAGCTGTCTACCCCTTAATGTCTACAGTAATACCTTGGTTCTCGACCATAATTCGTTCAGGAATTGTAGTCGAGAACTGATTTGTTTGAAAACCGAAACAATTTTTCCCATAAGACAATTTAAACTAGATTAATTCATTCCCAAGAACCAGATAAATGTTCATATTCTAAAATTAAATGTTGTACTATGTAAAAACAAGTATATAAGCTAGTAAAGCTAAATGCATTTAAATTTAAACCCTTTTTGTATCATTTACTTACCTTTGTAAATGCGGTGTGATGGCATACAGGAATGGAGGTGGAGAGCTACTGCTTTGAAGGAGAGCCCCCTTCCATGAAAGCAATGGGTAACATACATTCAGGAGTTTTTTCCCTTCTATGCCTCTTTTGCTCTTGTGACTCAATCTCTGCAGTTGCTTGTTGTTTTTCTTTAATTAAAATCCTATACATCGTCAGCGTTTTTTTCTTCATTGTGCTATTCTCCTGAAGTGGGACATAACACACTCTTTAAAAATGTTCACGGAACAATTTGCCACAACTGTATCCAGGTGATATTTCACAACAAAAAGCTGCAGTTCACCACATTTTCCACAAATTTCATTAAGGTACTCGGAACCTTCTCCCTTCCTTAATCTGCTTCTGGTGAACGGTCTTCTATCATATCCTTCTGTTGCTTTGTTGCTGATGCAACAACTCTATCAGTTGTTAACTCATTAGAGTGTCCTTCCAAAAGCTCATCACATGTCCTCTTTTTTGACTGCAAGTCCCAAAGTTTTCCCCATGGTCAAGATTCTCTTTGACCGGAGAACCAGATTCAGACTGAAATCCCTTAAAATCTCTCTTCGGTACACATTCTGACAATAGTTTTTTCCATGCCGAATTTAACATATAGTACGTTGCAGAATTCCATGCACTGTCAATGAGATTCTCACAGCTCAGGATACCAGTGTTCTTTCCAGAATTCTTTAAGAGTTAACTGTGCCATTTGTCACTTTGAAACACTTTTGGAAAAGGGCTTTGGTGCAGTTTTTCAAAATTCAAAATGACCTGTTGGTTCATGGGCTGAACAATAGGTGACGTATTCGGCAGCAGGAATTCAACTTTGATGATATTGAATTCATCAACTAATTCATACTTTAAACTTGGGGGGGGGGGGGGAACAGGAGCATTGTTCATGATTAACAGGCCTTTTATTGGTAAATTTTTTGCCGTAGGATATTCCTTCACTCGGGGACAAACACTTCGTGCACCCACTCATTGAAAAACTGTCTGGTCACCCATGCCTTTGTGTTTGTCCGCCACATAACAGGCAATTTACTTTTCATTATCTTGTTCTTTATAAAGACCCGGGGGTTGTCTGAATGATAGACTAGCAAAGGTTTTATTTTTCAGTTACCACTAGCATTTCCACACAACAAAAGAGTGAGCCTACCCTTCATAGGCTTGTGCCCGGGAATTAATTTTTCGTCCTTTGCAATATACGTACTAGCCAGCATTTTTTTCCAAAATAACCCGGTCTCATCACAATGGAAAACCTGTTGAGGAAGAAACTGTTCTTCCTTTATATAAGCCTTAAATCCTTCAACAAATCTTTCAGCTGCAGCTTTGTTCGAACCTGCTGCCTCGTCATGTCTTGTTACACAATGTATGCCAGTTTTGTTTTTTAATTTTTCGAACCAACCTCTGCTAGCTTTGAACGTAAATGTTTAACTTTCGGCGCTTGTAATAAGCATTTTCTTTTCTATGTTACCGTAAATTTGTAAGTTTTTTTTTTCACAAATAGCTTCAATAATGCTATCACTGGCTAATTCCTTTTCTCCGATGAATATTAGTAGCAGCTTTTTGCTTTTCCATTTCCTCCATTACCTGCCACATTTACTTCATTATATAAGGCACACTTTTTGCAACATTAGCTGCCTTTACACTTCTTTGTTCTTAAGTTAAGGTTAAATCATTGCTTTTGGAATGATATACTGCACAGCGAGATCCAAACCGTGAATACCATTTTCAAATTTGGCAATTATTTCCTTTTTTTAGTTCAATTGTTGTTCTCACTGATTTCTTCTTCTCTTTCTGTTCACTTCCGGCTTTCTTTGGACCAATTATGAATGCTCAGAGTTAATAAAAAAAGCACAAAAATTCAGATTAGCACAATCTAAAACACAAGGGAACGCATAAGTCTTCCTTCGATGGCTGGCTGGCTCAAACTGACGTTGTGAAGTTCGCGGGGGAAGCTGTTCGGACCGGTTCGGGTCGACTCAGTTGGTCGAGTTCCGAAAATTTGTTCGAATTTGGGCACATTTTGAACTAAAATTTTTTGGTCGAATACCAGTTTGTTCGAGTACCAAGGTTCCACTGTATATATGTATAGGCTAATTATAAATAGCCATTGTATCTAAATATTTAATGTTTTTTATTATCTTTCCTTTTTATATTTTTTATCGTTCTCTTTTATGCCAAGAGATATTGAAAGCCGAGAGTTTGGAAAGAAGGGTTGAGAAAGAGAAAAACGGAAATATAAAATCGTTAATAGTGGTCCGATCCTATTCTAGATGTTCAAAGCTAGTCTTAGCGGCAAGGTTAAACCGATAGAGCTGGAAAAAAGCTCCATGCTGCTATTGCCCACCACTTCATTGCATAGCACAAGCTCTCTCACTTCAACAGAGTTGAGCCATCGAGAGAGAGAGAGAGAGAGAGAGAGAGAGAGAGAGAGAGAGAGAGAGAGATAGTGTTTGTGTGTTACAAGGATTTTGGATATCAAAGACTTTTTGGTCCATCCACAGACTCCATTTGCTCTTGGTAGAGCGATTTAGTTGAAGCATTTAGAAAGTGGATCTTGTCTAGATTATTTTTGAACTCGTTCACTGTGTTACTGTTTACTAAATTTGCTGAAGTCTAATCCAAGTACCTGTATTTGCTATTTTGTATGCAAAGAAATTGCCACATGAGTGATATATATTTTCAATTCCAGTTTGTATCTGTTACCTTAGGACTGATTTGTGCTAAGCATGAATAGATTGTTGTAATCTTCATTTGTTATTCCTTTATGAATTTTAAATGTCTCTATTAACTGTCGTCTTAGTCGGTGAGTTTGTAGATCTAATAAGTTCATACGTTCCATCCTACATCTATATCCAAATTGCCTTAGTGTTGGAAATAGTTGGGTGGCCCTAGCTTGTACTGCTTACAGCCCATCTATATCCTTCTGAATAACTGGAGACCAGAGTTGGGCTCAACTCCGTATTCTAGATGGGGTTTTACTAGTGATGTGTGCAGCTGTATTACAGTGTTTTTGTTTCTGTATTTGAATTGTCTCTCAGTAACCTAATAGTTTTTGTGCTTTCTTTTCAGCTTTTATGCTCTGGTGAACTTCAAATCCTTGCTGATATTAATACCGTGATCTTCCTCCTGGACCAAACTTTCTATTTCCTTACTCAGCAGCGAGTAATCTGATTGTGGGTTATGGCAACCTATGTGCATGACTTTACATTTCCCAGTTGTAAGGCGTTTGCCATTTTCTGGACCATTCTCCTAGCTTCATTGGATTCTGTCTTAAGGCCTCTACGTTTCTGAGTTCGCAATGGTTATGCCTAGTTTAGTATCATGGGTAAATTTGGCTATTCTACTCGTTAATCCTAAATTTGTATTGTTACAATACATCAGAAATAGCAATGGGCAAAAGACAGATCCTTAATGAAATCTGCTTGTTAAAGCTGTCCACTCTGAGGCTCCTCCATTGATTGCAACTCTCTTTTCTGATTGTTAGCCAATCGTTGATCCATTCAGCTGGCTCATCAATGATGCCTTAGAGCTCTAACTTTGACCATTTATTTTTAAATGAGGAACTTTGTCAAAAGCCTTTTGAAAGTCTAGGTATGTGATGTCTATTGCCCTGCTTTCGTCATAAATGCAAAACATGTGGAAAAATTACAAAAGATTTGTCACACATGATCTCTTGTGTCTGAAACCATGTTGCCAGTCTCTAATTGATTCAAAAATTTTGCAAGGCACTGAAGTTAGATGTACTGGTCTGTAGTTGCCACGTTCTTCATTGGGTCCTTTCTTTTGTATACATACATACAGAGAGAGAGAGAGAGAGAGAGAGAGAGAGAGAGAGAGAGAGAGAGAGAGAGAGAGAGAGAGAGAGAGAGAGAAATATTCATATAACTAATGGACTAATAGTAGGGTCTATAAATGAACTTTATGGAAACTTTGATATCCAATAACATATTGGTGCTGATGTAATCTTCATTATGAAGAGATTTCAAATAAGTTAAGAAGATTATATAAACAAAACCGCATAATCGCAATACGGTAGGGGAACTTGAGATCAGCCAATGCCTACCAAAAGTAATTGTTGATTATTGAAATGCTCAATAAATTGAAAAATAGAATATGCTTTAATAAACCACAAAAATGCCTAATGAAATATGAAGGCTTATTAATGAATAAAAAATTAAATACTCTATAAAGCTTTAAAAAGGGAACTACTCGTACACGGCCGCACAGACAATCGCACAGAGAAAGACTGAGAACATATTTGGTTGGTGACTAATAATTGTTATTAACAAAGTTTGAAAACTGTGATTTACTGTAACATATTGGTGATGATGTAATATTCATCAGAAAGACATTTCGAACAAATAGGAAATTATATAAAAATTACGCCAGTCGTATGTGCGCGATCTTTTGATATGGTAGCAGGACCTCCAGATCAGCTGATCATCGCCATAGTAAACAAAATATTAAGTAATTTTTTATGTTTAAAATTCTTCCAAAATTGAAAAGTAGAATACAAAATTGCTTTTATAGAGCTTATGAATCCTATTAAACAAGCAAATGAAATAATGATATACAGTAAGAAAACATTGATAAAATATGACTTAATAAATCTAGGGAAACTTCACTTTTTCAGTTCAACATATGTCCATATCGACTTACGGCTCCCCATCATCTCTCGGTCCCTATCTCAGTCGTAATTCGACGACGACCTGTACATGTAATTATCATAATTATGGGTTCGTGACACCCTCGCACTAAAGTTTATATATCACATATATATCACATAAATCTATAGAATACACCATATCTTAGCTACCATCATATATGAATTAATTAAGTAAATATCTATCTGTGACCTAGACAACACATCTGGTACTATATTATCCTTTCCTTTTTTGGGCTTAGGCCATGTCGTCCTGATGGAAGGTTCCTATAAGTAGGTTCCTAGGGTATATTTGACTACAGTGATATTTCCAGAGAATTTACCTTTAGGTCTCCAGAATTTTAACTCCTGGCGCGAATATCCTTAAAATTTCTCTCAAGGATATTGCATAATATCAGGGGACGTATATCTTGATACAACATACAGCAATCTTGACCCCGAATAGCGTTTTCGCTTCGAGGGGGAAAGTGGCAAAAATAGAAGGGGAGCTGCTATCAAGGTACCCTTCCTCTGTTACTACCTTGAGTATCTAGATGGCACCATGGTCGCCGCCATGTTTTATTCCTATAAGTGTAGCGCTACTAGCTCGGTGATTTTCCTGTTCGCTCTTGTGTTTACGCTTATCTCGTTGGATTTATCATGCAATCTCCAGCCTCTTCTGCCTCTGGAAAGATGAGTATTTGATCTTTACATTGTATAAATTTTAGCTCTTGCCTCACAGTGAAATTAGGTTAAATTAAGTGAAAGAGCTGTTGCCTGAACCGTTGGAGTCATGGGACTGTCGTTCGTAACACATGAGTTATTTAGTTAGCCAGAACGACTTTCCCGGTATAAATAGCATGAATATCTAATAGCTATTCAGTCTTCATTGCTAGGAGTTAATTATACAGTATTATGCCGATTGTATTCGTAATAGTTTCGGCGATTTAGGTAACCGAACCTTGCTTACGCTAGGCTTCCTAGCCTAGGCGTTTTAGTTTACTTTCATGCATGATATAATAGACATTCCTAGTGTTATAAAATTTAAATGAGGCTATTTAGGCAATTTATACATGTAAGATACATTGATTGCATATCAATTTTCCCTCTTCTGAGATCGTATACGAGAGTTTCAGTGATTAAGGTAGTCGATTATCACCCGTCACTAGGCTACTAGCCTAGTGGTTTTAGTATACTTTCATACATGTTCCCCGTCCGGTTACCCTCGTGTATCGTTTTACCAATTCAGGCGGAGATAGATATCTCCTAGAATTATTATATAAATCGATATTCGTCTCCAGTGGAGATTTAAGGGTAATCCCTCCTTGCCTCTCAGTGTAGCCTTAGGCTAAAACCCTGGTTGGTCGTACCTCGAGTTGTCATTCAGGCATGACTAGGCTAGGGTTTCTGTCCCTTCCCTTAGCCGCAGATAGCAGGTTTGGGTTTCGGTCAGAACCTCCGAGTATATAGCCTTGTGCTGGCAGCCAGCCAGCAGGGTGAATAGTCATTCCCCTGTCGGACTAGGCTGCCGGCTTAGGAGGCTAGACCTCCCTAGGCCGCACCTGAAGGGGTTGTATGATACCGCCACCTTCTCCCTGCGGACTAGTAGACTAGTCCTGTTCTCGCAGACCCTAGGCTGAAGATTAGATATTCTTCTGCTGCCTATGATGGCGCCGGCACTGGAACTCTATTTCTCTCCTGTTGAGAGGAGGCGGCAAGATTGCTGCCGGCCCCTCAACTGTATTGGCATATCCTAGGCTGGAGAATAGATATTCTCCTGCCGCCTAGGATGGTGCCGATACTGAAACAGAGTTTCTTAAAGGTGTGGATGGACCGGCAACTTTGCCGGTTCATTCCACACCTCATACAGGACCCTTTTCCCTCACCCCTCTGTCCTTTAGTGATGGCCTAGCCATCGCAACCCTTTGGCCGTCGTCCTACAATCTCACCGCTTGCCGGCAGGTTGTGGGGCCGGCCGGGGGTCCTGCTTGTAGCAGCTTAGTAGGTCAGCTTTCCCTTATGGACGCAAGGCTCCGGGAAAGATTGTGCCGGCTGGGCCGGTTGCCGGCAGGAGACCCCTTTGCAGCTTAGTAGGTCAGCTTCCCCTTATGGACGCGAGGCTCCAGGAAAGATTGTGCCGGCTGGGCCGGTTGCCGGCAGGAGACCCCTTTGCTGTAGAGTGTTCTTCAGTCCTCTCTTGGACTGCTAATCACATACTAGTGGCTGCAGAGACCAGCAATGGTCTGTGTGTGGGTGGAAGCCTAAATGATACTTTCTCCCCTTTCATTTGAACCCACATTCTGGAGGAATATAGTAAGACTGAGCACTTACATCCTTATTTACTGTTGATATACATTCAATAAGGCACCCTTCACTCCTTGCTTTCTCTCGCTCTATCGGCTAGTGCTGCCGGGTACTAACGTAGCTGGCAGTGGCCGGCCGGATGGATGACCGCAGCCAATACCACAGCCGGCAAGGCGTCGGCAGCCGGCAGAACTGGCTTGGCCGGCAAGTGCCAGCTGGGCTGATACTGACGGCCACTACCCCAGCCGGTCTAGCGCGCCGGTAGCTGGCGGGTGGCCGGCAGGGTTAACTTGACCGGCAGGTGCCGGGCTGATGCTGATGGCCACTATCCCAGCCGGCGCCTTAGCGTGCTGGAAGCGTTAACTTGGCTGGCGTGGTAACTTGGTTGGCAGGTGCCGTCCGGGTTGATGCTGCCGGCCACCACCCCAGCCGGCAAGATGCTGGCTGGATTGTGCCCCCAGGTGCTAGCCTTACCAGCAACATGCCAGCTAGAACTACAGTATATGACTATACAGTGCCAGTATATCTGCAGTATAGATCATACTGCAGACAGAAAACTATAGTATAAGTTATACAGTAGTTAATTTTCCTACATACCCTGTGTGTCCATGCACAGTCTATTGTTGAGACCAAATTGTATAAGGAAAGAAAGATTTCTTTCCATATACTGATAGATGATCAGTTAAAAATAACCCTCTTTATTAAACCTTTGCAAAGTCAGTGTTAAGATACACTTATCTATCCTTATAGGTTAGAACTCTTCCACTGGGTTTCCTGAATAGCAATTGGCTGGACAGGAAACACAATTATGTGTCTTTCCTAATTCTTTCTAGTTTATCTGTCCTAAGTTATATGCAATAAATATGCAAAAATATTAATAATAATATTTATATAATTTATCAGGTGAGATGAACTACCGTATACTCATTTTGTTTTCCTCTCTTTACAGGAGGACCACCCTAAGTGCCTGCGAGTGTTCTGCAACGTCAGGAGCAAGGACTTCTGCGGCCATGTAGAGTGCAGGGTGCACTCTCTCTGTTCCATCACCAAGGGACCTGTCAAGTACTTGGACCCACAGGACTGCAATGTATGCAAAGCCTTGGTTACTGAGACTTTTGTTGATCCCAAGTCAGCAGAGTCAAGGGGTGCAGCATGGAGTAAGCTGCGCAGATGGGTTCGTGGCTTCCAGAAGAATGTCACGGGGCCTTACCTTCCGAATGAACGGATGCAGGCCTATCTTTTCCCTAAGGCAACTGCGGATGCCGTTATACCACAGCCTCATCCTGAGATCCCTTGCGTCCAGATTTCCGTAGATACGGATGTCTCTGACGCGATGAAGGACATCCACCTAGATGATGACGATGTCAGAGGTGTCAGAAGACACCGAGAAAGACCTTCTTGCGGAAGGTCAAGAAGAGGAGTCTATCTTGGCTTCTGAGACTGAAGAGGATGACGTCGAATCGGAGTCCATTTCATCGGTTCCAGCCCCAGAACCAGTGCCCTCTACGTCTTTTGCTCCTCCATCTGACGAAATGGGAAAAGCCCTGGCTAGTCTCATGACGATGATGGATAGTCTTCTTAAGCAAAACGAAGAAAGGGACGCTGAACTGAGGAGAATGATGGATCATCTAGCAGTGTCCTGTGGGTCTCACAAGAGACTCAATGTGAACGATCTTCCTTCATGTTCTGAAGTAAACCCTTGGAGGCATGCAGAGTACATGCCAATCACAAACAGGAAGATCTTCATCTTGGAGAAGCTGGGAGCCGTCCTCATTGAGGATGTCGACTTTTGGCCCAGCTTTGAGTCTTACCCAGACTGCTTTGTCCGTCTGAAGGCGGAACCTGTGTCCAAGGAGGAGACAGAGCTGAAAGATGTCATAGTTCTTGACCATGGGAAAGCTCAAACTTTGATGGCAAGCAGTCTGAAAGACAGGGGCTTCGCTAATTCTAAAGTGCCAGCCCTGAGTAAGAACACCTTTCCTTTCTAGCTCCAGCTAAACTGGCCTTTCCCTTTGCAGAAAAAGGGTTTAAGGCAGTTATGAAGGCAGTAGAAGCTGGGAAACCTTGCCCTACACTTGAGGAGTGTAGACCTTTATCCCTAGCTCTGCCTACAGATGACAAAGACTGGAAGGAAATACATCTTACCTTCTCAGTTGGGAAGTTGGAGGCGGATATTGCTGGAAGCCAGTTCAGCGAAAACCTCCCTAAGTCGTCTGACTTTCTCTTGCGTAGGGAGCAAGAGATGAAGGAATGTCTTGCTGCATCCCTGTCCCTCCAAATTACCCTGGAGGCAATGGCAAGTGATAATAGATCCCCAGACATGTTCATGGTTGTGGCCAAATCACATTTGGCAACACTGGTCAAGGACCTATATGGCTTTGTTAGGGCCAGACGGACATGAGGAAGTTCGTGTTTGCTTCGGCTGCAGTGAAGCACGAACCCAGGAAGCTGATAGCTTCCAATATCTGGGGAAAAGACCTCTTCCCGAGTGAAGTGGTCAAGGAAGTAGTTGACAAGGCTGCCACGGATTACAGGAGTCATCTCCAAAAGTGGGGTATGTCAGCGAAGAGGAAGTCTTCCCCAGATGAGGGTCCCAACAAAAAAGGAAGACGAAGAGACCAAGGTTGCCCTCTCGCCCTGTCAGGAAACACCAACAACAACAACTTCCCGCAGTCCCAATGACCGTGGTGCCCCAGATGGTGGCACAACCCCAACCCACCTACCAGATGGTACCCAGTCACCAGCATTTACTCCTGCCTATGAGGGGCACACCCCTACCTTTTGCCCTGAGGGTAGAAGGTCAAATAGAGGCTCCTCTAGATGCCTCTCAAGAAGAAGAGCGGGTAAGGGAGGACGCAGTCAAGGAGGCAAGTCCTCCGGGCAACCGAAGCAATGAGATGCTTCCAGTAGGAGAAAGACTCCAAACATTTCGGGATCGCTGGACCTTCGATCCCTGGACCCACAGTCTAATCAAGAACGGACTAAGTTGGAGCTGGAGGACCGCTCCACCATCATTGCCTCAATTCTTCCAACACTCCACCCCCGTCCTGGAAGAATATACCAGGGAACTCTTGAGCAAACGGGTGATGAGGAGGGCAAAGTCCATCAAATTCCAAGGAAGGCTGTTTTGTGTTCCCAAAAAGGACTCAGATAAACTCAGTCATTCTGGACTTGTCGCCACTCAACAAGATCATAGAAAACTACAAGTTCAGGATGTTAATCCTTCAACACATAAGGACCCTGCTGCCAAAACGGGCGTAAACAGTCTCCATAGACATGGCAGATGCCTATTGGCATATTCCAATCAATCGCCCACTCTCTTCCTACCTAGGGTTCAGGCTACAGAAGAAATACGTCTTCAAAGCCATGCCCTTCGGACTAAACGTAGCCCCATGGATCTTTACAAAGCTTGCAAATGCAGTCATTCAACAACTACGCCTAGAAGGTGTCCAGGTGGTAGCCTACCTGGACGATTGGCTGGTGTGGGCAGCATCTGAGACGGAATGTACGCAAGCATCCAAAAAAGTGATCCAGTTCCTGGAACATCTGGGATTCAAGATCAACGTCAAAAAGTCTCGATTATCTCCAGCTCTGGAGTTTCAATGGCTAGGAATACATTGGAAATTAAAGTCACACCGTCTCTCTATTCCACCAAAGAAGAGGAGAGAGAGAGCGGGATCTGTCAAGAGACTACTGAAATCAGACAGGATATCAAGACGCCAACAGGAGAGGGTGCTGGGCTCCCTTCAGTTTGCATCAGTGACAGACCCGGTGCTAAGAGCACAGATAAAAGATGCATCAGGAGTCTGGAGAAGTTACGCATCAAACGCTCGAAGAGATCTAAGAAGACCGATACCGACTCGACTACAATCACTTCTCAAGCATGGTCGAAGGCCAAGAACCTGAAGAGGTCCGTGCCTTTACAACCAGCTCTACCTTCAGTCATCATCCACATGGACGCATCAAAGGAAGGATGGGGAGGTCACTCTCACCAACAGAAAGTCCAAGGGACTTGGTCCTCTCTATTCAAGACCCTCCATATCAATGTTTTGGAAGCCATGGCAGTCTTTCTCACGCTGAAGAAATTGTCTCCTCGCCATTCAGTCCACATAAGACTAATTCTGGACAGCGAGGTGATAGTGAGATGTTTGAATCATCAAGGTTCAAGATCACCCCAAATCAACCAAGTGATGTTGGCCATCTTCCGCTTGGTGGAAAAGAAGAAATGGCACTTATTAGCTCACCTTCAAGGGTTCCGCAATGTGACAGTGGACGATCTATCCAGGCTCACGCCTATAGAGTCAGAGTGGTCCCTAGACGCAGGATCATTCTCCTTAATCTTACGTCAAGTCCCAGAACTGCAGATCGACAAGAAACTACCTCGTTATGTGGCCCCATACGAGGACCCTCTAGCAGAAGCGGTGGACGCCATGTCCTTCGACTGGAACAGTTGGACCTGCATTTACCTGTTCCCTTCAACCAACCTTCCGTTGAAGGTCCTCAACAAGCTGAGATTATTTCAGGGAACAGCAGCTCAAGTGGCTCCCAAGTGGCCGAAGAGCAATTGGTTCCCTCTAGTATTGGAACTGAAGCTGAGGCTGGTCCCTCTGCCGGACCCAGTTCTGACTCAACAAGTACAGAAGTCGACTGTCTTTGCTTCATCACGGAAAACCCAAAACCTTCATCTTATGATTTTCTCTCCTTAGCAGTTAAGAAAAGGTTTGGGATCTCGAGAGACAGTATAGACTTCTCAGAAGAATATAAATATAAATCTACCAGAAGGCAATATGAGTCGTCTTGGAAGAAGTGCGTTTCTTTCGTCAAGGCAATTAGACCAAAAGAGATCTCGACAGATTTCTGTTTATCCTTCTTTATTCACCTTCATGGACAAGGTTTAGCAGCCAACACGATAACAACGTGTAAGTCAGCCTTGACTGGACCTCTGCTTTACGCTTTTCAAGAAGACTTATCCAATGAAATCTTTAACAAGATCCCTAAGGCTTGTGCTAGACTTAGGCCGGCAGCACCTCCGAAGCCCATTTCATGGTCCTTGGATAAGGTCCTACACTTTGCCTCAACAGTGAACAATGAGGATTGCTCTCTGAAAGATTTAACCCAGAAAGTTACATTCTTGTTTGCTCTAGCCTCAGGCGCCAGAGTTAGTAAAATAGTGGCCCTTTCTAGAGATGAGGGCCATATTCAGTTCACAGAAGCGGGAGAACTGAATCTATTCCCTGGCACAACGTTTCTCGCCAAAAACGAGCTACCTACCAAAAGTTGGGGTCCCAAGAGAATCTGCCCTCTGAAGGAAGATGTCTCGCTGTGTCCAGTAGAGTGTCTAAAGGTCTATCTTCGTAGAACTTCAGACTTCAGGGGAGGACAGCTCTTTAAAGGAGAAACCTCGGGTTCGAACTTATCCCTAAAACAACTAAGGGTGAAAATCACCTATTTCATTCGCAGAGCGGATCCTGACAGTACACCCGCAGGTTATGATCCCAGAAAAATTGCTTCGTTCTTGAACTTTTTCCAATACATGGACTTTGAGCGTCTTCACTCATATACTGGATGGCAGTCATCCAGAGCATTCCTTAAACACTACACGAAGCAAGTGCAAGAGTTGAAAATGTATGTGGTGGCGGCAGGTAGTGTGCTAAAACCTGTCGCTTAGCGCTGCGAGGAACAGTGAATTGATTGGGACTGTTAAGAATCGGGTGAAGGTGTTGACACTTCACAGTGTAACATGTAAAGATAAGTATCACCAAGGTGGCACTATGGACTGTTTCAGTTATTAAAGGTGAAGAAACATAGGGATACACTTGTGCCATGTGTTTTTTATACAGAGTGAAAAGACAGTTATTCAGAGAAATGCATATTAGAAAATTTATTAAATTTTCAGTTTTGTGGCATTAATCATTGTTCCCTTTCAGGTGAAATAATCATTTCTGTCTTTTCTGTATTATATGTTTATTTTGCATTCACTAGCATTATGTTAATGATTTGTTATGTATGTTTATTACTAATTATTTATTATCAATAAATACTTGATTGGTTTTTGCGTCTTATTTCGCCCCAAATTTTAATTAATAAAGATATGCAAGAGTATTATTTAACCTTTAATAATCTGCATATGGACATGTGAACATAATAGATAACATTGTTCTAACATGAGTACAACCTTTCTCTACCTATGCATACTTTGTTCCTACACAGGTACAAACTTGTCTGATTTTGCATACGGCAAATCCTGTATGCTCTGGATGCTATGGTGGTTCATATAAACTTTTGTTTGCATTAAGAGTACAAACTTTGACTGGCTTCGCATACAGTGAGACCCGTATGCGCTCGTTGCTATGTTTGTTCATATGGTATATGCAAACCTCGAGACTTTTTCCTAACTCTAGTATGACTCTTCCCTGCAGGGGGCAGGAAGCACTAACATAGTTCATGATTATAAGTAATGACGTATAACGGTAACGCCATATGTCTCTATGGTCTAAGTGACCAAGGAAATATTGTCTTGAGGTTAAGGCACATTTGGAAAATCCACAGATACAGTCCTTTCTAAATAATGCTCTGGTAACCTTCCATCAGGACGACATGGCCTGAGCCCCAAAAAACGGATTTTGAGCAAAGCGAAAAATCTATTTTTGGGTGAGATAACCATGTCCATCAGGACGACATGGCCTGAGCCCAAAAAAACGGATTTTGAGCAAAGCGAAAAATCTATTTTTGGGTGAGATAGCCATGTCGTCCTGATGGACCTGCCCTCCTTTTTATAGAAAGGCCTAGGCAGGATCCCTCCTGAAACTAAATTACTATAGCTGAAGCACCTTGCTCAACGCTACAAGGAATAAAACATGGCAGCGACAATGGCGCCATCTAGATACTCAAGGTAATAACGGAGGAAGGGTAGGCCTACCTTGATAACAGCTCCCCTTCTATTTTTGCCACTTTCCCCCTCGAAGCGAAAACGCTATTCGGGGTGAAGATTGCTATGTGTCGTATCAAGATATACGTCCCCTGATATTATGCGATATCCTTGCGAGAAATTTTAAGGATATTCACGCCGGGAGTTAGAATTCTGGAGACCTAAAGGTAAATTCTCTGGGAATATCACAGTAGTCAAATATACCCTAGGAAGCTACTTATAGGAACCTTCCATCAGGACGACATGCCTATCTCACCCAAAAATAGATTTTTCGCTTCGCTCAAAATCCGTTTTATGTGCTTTATTACAATATTATGACCTTGCAATAGCATACTCTATCTTGTCGACCTTAACTTATTATCAAATTTATGAATGATTTTATTTGGATTATGATCCGAAAAATATTCTATAGCAACAGTACCCCCAGTTAAACATACTTCAAAATGCAGAAGGCTTAAAATAAGAATAAGATATTCTTTCTCTAAAACAGAATAATTCCTCTGCAGTTTATTCAATTATTTTGAAAAATATGCCACAGGATGGCAAAAATCACTTTTCCTTTGCATTAACAATCCTCCTATACCATTCTCTGAAGCATCAACTACAAGACAAAAACACATTAAGCCTGGGAGATATTACAATAGGATCCAACGTTAGGACAACCTTAACTCTTTCAAAAGCATTAGCACAAATTTTATCCCATAAAAACTGGACGTTTTTCTCAAGTAAATTGCTTAATGAAGACGTCATTTCCGAAAAATTAGCTACAAACCTTCGATAGAAACAAGCTAAACCAAGGAACTGCATAACCTCCTTTATTTTACATGGAGTAAGGAAATAATCTATTGCACCAGCGTTGGCTCTTCTAGGGGCCACAGTACCTTGACCTATCTCATGTCCGAGGTAGGTAACTCTCCCGCAAGCAAACTTAGATTTTACTAAATTAACAACCAGGCCTGCATTCATAATAGCATGGAAAAAATCTTCAATTGTTTCCATATGCACTTCCCAAGTATCTGAAAATATAATACCATAATCGATATATACAACAAAATTCTTAATATTGGAAATTACCCGGTTCATAAGTCTCTGGAAATTTCTGCAGTGTTACATGCATACAAGTCTTCACTTGTGACAAAAGACAAAACTTTTTTGGGTTCTAGACAATATAGGTACTTACCAGTATCCTTTCATTATATTGAACTTGATAATGTACTTGACATTGCCTGCCTGGTCGATACAGTTGTCCATTTTAGGAATAGGGAAGTTGTCATTGACAGTTATAGAATTTACTTTCCTGTAATCAAGTAAAATTCAATACTGCCCATCAGGTTTCTTAAGGGGAGCGTTTGAAAAAATTGTTTTCTATTAATAACTAGTGTGTTTTTGCATGAATCAGTTTGAAATTTTGGGCATGGGTTAGTTTATGTATAGCGAAAAGGTTGATATTCATATTTTCTTTGGCCCCCCCTACCCTTTCACTGGTAACCTACCTCCCAAAATGCTTTAAAAACAACTCCGTCGTAACTATTGCAGCCTAAGAGCTGAAATTTATGTAGTAGACAGATATTATATAAGATAAAAAAGTAAGAGTGCTTTTTCTTTTTTTATCATTATTTTGTTTTTCACAAATATTTTTCCATTTTTGACAAATCTTGGATCAATTTCATGCAAAAAATAATACCACTAGAATTTTCTTTGGGACAAAATGAAAAAAATCTCTCTATTTTTGTAGACGATTTATTTAGCTTTCACTTGCTTTTTGCTTCACTGAGATCGGTGAATTTGTTACGTCTGAGTTTCCATCTGTAGGTCGATAAGTAGTTTCAAGAAATCGTCCACCAAAGTTTTGGGATGATATTTTTTGCTTGTCTGTCCATTTATTCCCTTGTTGTCATACATTTCTTCTATAAGTTATATCATATTTGTGCTATTTGTGATTATTATTTCATATATAATGCATTATATTTTATATATTTAGGCTCCTGGTCCCCTTCTTTCCTCTCTTAGAAAGAGTATTATTTCAAATTTTGGCGGGTGTCAAAGATGCCCACACTTTCCCTCATAGAACGTAGATGTTGCATACATTTTTTTGGTCTTGGCATTGTTCCTACTTAACAAGGATGTATTTAAACCAAAAGAAATAACTCTGCGAAAGGAAAAAAAAAAAAACTCGTAAAAACACAGGAGCGGTTGCAATCATGTCTTGCAGATTCAAGTTCTGAGCTGCTACTGGCAGTCAGTATCATTCCTTCACTACGGCACCTTTACGTTATTGCCAAATCATCGAGTTTCCATACACGTTATTGCCAAATCATCGAGTTTCCATACACGGCAATTAGATATTCTTATTTGATAGCTAAATAGAAATTATTACCGATAAACTGAAGTTACAATTAGATAATAAGAATAAATGCACTTTTCTCAATGATAGTAGGATTATGTATTTGTCTTATATCTCCAAAACTATTATGAATTTTCCTATAAAATTTTCTGAGAATATAGACAAAAGGTGTACAAGTTTGTATGTGAAATATCAAATTTAAATTTTATTTTTTCATCAAACGCTCCCCTTAACAAAAGCAACTGGTGAGCTCCAATCACTAAATCTCGGTTGTATCAAATCATTCTCAATCATGTATGAAATTTCCATTTTCATGGCTTCCCTCTTCTCTGAGTTAACTCTATATGGATAGTCCATTATTGATTTTGAGTCTGACAACTCAATATCATGCTCAATTAAATTACTTCTTCCCAGAACATCTTTGAAAATTTCTGAATATGATTTGATTGGTTGCAATAGCTCATTCTGCTATGATTTACTGAGATATTCCATTTTTACACGTAGTTTATTCAAAACTTCGGAAT
This sequence comes from Palaemon carinicauda, assembly GCF_036898095.1. Lineage (NCBI taxonomy): Eukaryota > Metazoa > Arthropoda > Malacostraca > Decapoda > Palaemonidae > Palaemon > Palaemon carinicauda. The sequence continues at coordinate 160,582,529 of NC_090735.1, read as the reverse complement.
TATTCTTAAAACTTTCACATCCTTTCGATTTATCAAAATTTATTTCCTCTAAAGAATCTTCGACATTCACAGTTATAGATTTGGGATCTATCATGATAAGATTTAAGCATATTAATATGAAATTTCATTTGCCTACCTGGCAACCGTCTTATGTAATTATATTCATTAACTCTCTTGACAATGGGGTAAGGTTCCATAAACTTGGATCATAACTTTTGTCCTTTAGGTTGCATGAACACTAAAACATTGTGTCCATCTATACAACTACGCTTTCTTTTTTTTTCTTAATCATATTCAACCTTCATCATACCCTGATACTTAGAAAGATTTGCTTTGCTAATTCCACAATTCCTCAAGTTTACCATGTGAAGTTGTCACCCAGACTTCCACCGAGTCAACACTTCTTCACTCTACTAAGCCCTCCCTTAACAGATCTAGTGGTCCTCTGACCGAGTGACCAAACAAGAGTTGAAAAGGGGATAGTCCAGTAGCACTATTTGGGACTGAGCAAATAGCAAATAAAAAGGCAAATAATCTTCCCATAACCACAGCTTTTTTAATCAAAATTTTCAATGTTTGATGAAACCTTTTTACCACTGCTTGCGATTCTAGGTGATATGGAGTCGACACGAAATGTATACCAAAGGATCTCAAAAGTGTTTGCATTTCGTTGGAAACAATTTTGACCTGGATCCGACTAAAGAGTTTTGGCCATTCTAAACCAAGAAAAACTGAATCAAATGCCTAAGAATAATTTTAGTTTTGAAAGGTTTTAAAGGAATTCCCTCTGGATACCGAGTTGTGTGATCTATTATGGTTAAAATATATTCAGATTCTTGTTTTGACTTGAGCAATGGTCCAACTCCATTGATTATGACATTTTCTAAGGGCTCTCCAAGAGATGGGATAGGTTTTAAAGGGGATTTAGGTATGACTTCGTTGGGTTTGCCAACCAATTGACAGGTATAACAGGCCTTACATAATTCTGATATATCACCCTTCATCCCAGGACAATAAAAATTCCTTCTTACCATGTCCAAAGTTTTATTAATCCCTATATGACCAGAAAATTCATCATTATGATCAAGTTACCAAAAGTTTATGTGATATATTCCAGGAACAACAACTTGAAATCTTTCAAACCTATTTTTCAAAGAATCCAGATTAGAAAAACTAGTCAGCCACTTAGAAGTAATAGAAGCTTTGCCTGACAACCAATCTGCTTACAGAAAACTATACTTTACGGAGACAGTTATCTGCTCTGTTGTACATGATATGCTAGAAATGATGGATGAAAAAAAAATGTGGCATCTTAATTCTGCTCCATCTCAGTGCTGCTTTTGATACAGTGGTACATGAACTGTTACTAAATGATCTACGGTCCATCGGCGTTGAAGATCAAGCCTTCGAATACCTAAAAGACTACTTAGTTGGTAGAAATTACTGTGTACAAATTGGAAATTCTTATTCATCATATGAACCCTTAAACAGAGGGGTACCCCAGGGGAGTGTACTTGGCCCAATCTTATTCTGCATCTATAATATTGGTCTATCAAAATATTGCAAAGGCATGGCGTGAAGTTTAAACTATTTGCAGATGACACACAATTTTACTTCTCCATAAATGATATAGATGACACTACTGGAACTCTAAACCGTACTGAAACTCTAAACCGAATCCTTGATAGTGTTAGAGAATGGATGACATTTAAACAACTAAAATTAAATGAGAACAAAACTGAATTCATGGTGGTGGGCAAGAGAAACAGCGTGAGAAACTTAGGTGATATTCAAATGAACATAAATAATGACTTGGTGCCATTATCTAGTAAAGTTCGAGATCTAGGTGTATTTCTTGGCTACAACCTATCTCTAAATGGCCAAATAAATAATGTAATAAAAACTGCTGGTTATCATTTAAGAAATATGGCGTTTATAAAAAAGTACCTTGACGAAAATTCTGTAAAGAAACTTGTGATAAACTGTGTTATTACCAGGATTGACTATTGCAACTCTATCTATTACAATTTACCAAAAATGCAACTTAAGAAATTACAAAACATAATAAATAGAGGAGCAAGACTGATAAAAGGCGTCCCACCAAGAGAAAGGATCACCCCTTTACTAATTGATTTACACTGGCTGCCGATTAAAGCGAGGATTGAATTTAAAGCATGCACAATAACCCACCAAGTTATCAGAACTGGGTGTCCAAAATACTTAAGAGAATTGCTACATATTGCGCAGCCAACAAATCGTGTCAACACGAGAATAGTTACAGGTGGCTTCAAACTGTTGGAACCTAGATATATGTCTACTCTAGGCTCTAGAGCCTTTAAATTGCGGCCCCGAGACTATATAATAAGCTCCCACGAAACATTCGAATGACTGAAGACATTAAGGCTTTCAAGAGGAAACTGAAGACTTTCTTATTTCATGAGTCTTTTGACATTAATGATTTAACAGTAAATGAAGAATATGAGACATGAAACGTTAAATACTCTGAATGAATAAGGTAAAACGACAGTGGAGGTCCTGTAGAGAATGGGGTTCCCCTGCTGTATGGGACAGGAAAAGCAGCCATAAAAGAAAGTAGAAAAGTATTTTTTTTCATCAACACCTCATTTTTAATAATAAACTTATCACCCAGTTTTGTTCCCACTTCTACACCATCCAAAATTATTCTAACTTTTGGATCTTTTCTTTGTAAGGCTGCCTGCTCCTTTTTACCCCCAAGTAATCCTAGAAACTGGTTTAATTAAGGCCTGCTTTTGCTCTACAGAATTTTTATAGACTTTACATAAAGTTTCATTTTGAAATAAAGAGCCAATTTCTAAATGTAAGTTCTGGCCATCCAGACTCGAATTAGATTTCCTCACAGCACCCACTGTCTAATTATTCTCTTCAATATAAGTATCCCTGCTAGGATTACTAATCAAAATAGGGTATATGTGAACCTTTCCCTCTGCAAGATCATTTGCCAAAAGCAAATATAAAATCTGAAATTCTGAGTTTCTGTGACAGCTAACTTAACAGGACCTTATATATATAACAATAACTAAAGGACATGATATTAGTTTGCCTTATAACCCACAAACAACAGTCTTTTCACTTGCAACTACATTATAACCATTTGGTAATGCAGAATGCAACAAAACAAAAAAGGGGCACCAGTATCCCTTTTTAGGGGACCATCCACTATGTCCTGCATTTTTTTTCTAATGATTCAAAATACACAATTTCTATATATGTTTTAGACATATATAATTCCTTCCTCATAAAAGTCATTTAACCAAAAACCTTTTGATTTATTAGCAAAAATCATGACTTTTCAAAAAATAATTTAGGTACATTTTTCTCTACTAATATGACATCAATTGTATTGAAAATCATATCATCAAAACTTCTTTATAAATTGAATAATTCTGTGTGACAGATTGTCTATTTCCCTTTTCTTATTTTTAATGATTTTTTTCTTAGACTAGACGTGAATTAATTATGAAAAAGAGAAAAAGGGAAATCAAAATTCTGTTACACAAAATTGTGGGATTTCTATTCCTCTTTTCAATTATATCTTTCTCTCTAAAATCGAACAATAAATAAGTGAGAAAAATGTAACTAAGTGTGAATAAGTATGTTTTTGAGTTATCAGCTCCTGATATTTGCTATAAATTTTCGCCTTTTTTCTTAAAAACCAAGATAAAATTATTATAACCTTACTTTGTACTTTAATTGTTTATTCCTACATTAAGGCTCCCTAAATGAGGTATTTAAACCCCAAGTTTACTAATACATTTGGTGCAAGGGTATCGTTACTTATTAGGGTCAAACAAGCAATAACATATAATGACCAGCCATTCACAAAATTACTAATTACCAGATTTGTTAAGAGAACTCAAGACCCTTTCTCTACATTAGGAATTCATTGCGTTATGTTACAAAGATAAATGGTCATACTATATTCTATTGAGCTTTTGCCCCAATTATTACTTACTTGGTTTCATATGAAGTTCTTACCGAGTTCGGATTGCAATAGGCACGGGTAAACCACGATACCACATATAAATATTTGATTTTACCCAGTCACGGAATCCCACGCACAGATATGCATATCCCTAGCGAATTATCCCATCCAAGGTAACTAAATATTATATGATACTCATCCAAACTTTGGTTGATTAATTCATCCACTTCATTAAATGCTGGGAAGGAACGGCTTCGTTAATCAAATGAAATTCTCTTCATCCTGATTAAGTCCACTGAAGACTACACTACATACGTTGAAAAGTGACAGGCAGCAACTACCCAACGTTAGCTCTGTTGCCTTTGTCGTAAAAATAATGCGTTCGCTCTCTCTCCCAAAGTCATGACTTCCGCTTCGTTCGCTCACGACAAAAGAAAACAACAAACGAACGCAACCAACTATTCAACGCAAACCGAACGAAACTATTCAAACAACTTACATCGCATTGTTAACCACTTATACAACTATTCACAAGACAATATTCCTTGGTAACAATGCTTATTACAACTAAATATAAACAAAACCTTCATTTGTACAGAAACCTGCACATTTCCACTTAACGCAATGTAATTTAAAAGAACATTTCCCATATACAATATGAACATAGATATTCAATAACAATTGATTTCCCATGTCGTTATTGTAAGTAACGACAAAGGGTGTCATGAGTTGCCAGCAGCCTCTCACTGTTGCCAGTATTAGAATGTTCCAGCTTTGTACTCTTTTTCATGTTTCCCTCTCTGTTTGGTTCTTTTTTTTTTTTTGTTGCTCTCTGCTTACCTTTTGTTCTTTCTTTGCCCTTAGGTAACATTGGCCTTGATATAAAGTTCACGAGGACGTTGTGAAAACACAATGTACATACAAACTTCAAGTAAACAAAAACATGTGCTATAACCTCTATACATCTTTGGAAACTCTGGCTGTTCTTCTCGTAGATCGCAGTTTGCGTTCGCCTACCCTCTACCAATGCCTTCCATCACTGCCAGATGTACAAGATTTTGAAATGTAAGTGAAAAAAGTCACTATATAAATGAAGAAATAAACACTCAAACATGATTCTGTCAAACTCAGTCATACAGATGACGCAGTAAAGATGATGTCATCATTTAAAGACCCCTTTATCTTCATTATTTGTAATTAAAATTGGCTGAAACTTCTGGAGAGCATGTACGATATGTTTTTACATAAACAATAAAACTATTTTCAATTTTGTTTATGTCAAACACCATGGTGGACGGTCCCCTTAAGATGACAATTTAATAAGTTTCACCCCTATGTCCAATAGTTCCAATGGACCACTTATAAGCATCTCGATCCTCCCTTTTGAGCTCGTTCTATTTTTGAAAAGAATTTTCATTTTCTCGGGGGTTACTTGCCGTCACTAAACCTAGAGGTTTTACCTTGCTAAAACATTTTTCCACATGCATAATAAACCAATTGACCAGATTTTTTTTTTTTTTTGGCAGATTCACTTTCCACTTCTCCTTTTGGCATACCATAATCACTTTTACTTTCCACATAAAATATGGAAAAATTCCTGTGTTAAAACATATTCATTAGCAAACCTACCTGCATTTTCTAAAGTTTTGACCTCCTTTTCCTCTACATAAGTTTTAAGGACTTTAGTTAATGCAATCTTAAAATTTTTTACTAGAATTGGTTGTTTCAAGGAGTTGAAACTCAGTAATATTAACAGATCGCAACCAGTCATTAAATAACCTTTCAGTATCTCGAGAAAAATCTGGAAACGTTTGTCCAAGTTTTTTCCTACAATTCTTAAACTTTATTTTGTAGGCCTCTGGGACTAATTCATAAGCTTCAAGTATCAGATCTCTAACCTGGTAATAAACTTCACTATCCGCCAAAGGTTGTATTACCCTAACTTTTGTTGCTTTCCCTTCTAGCACACACTGATTGAACTAAAATCATCCATTAATTTTCCGCCCAATTCAAACTATCAGCTACTTTCTCGAAAGTAATGAAAACATTTTTTTTTTAATTTTTAACATCACTCTTGTCAAAATTCAGGAACTAGCTTTATAACTTAGCCAGGTCAAAATTAACTCCATATTTGTCCTTATTACTAATCTTCAACTTAGCTACTTAAAGTTTATGGTTTCGTGCCCTTTCATTTTCCTCAAAATCCAGAATATACTCTATATCCTTCAAATTTCCTCAAACTCTAGAACACGTATCCTCTCTCGTTCAGCTCGATCCTTTTCTCGTTCAGCAAACTCAATTTTCATCATTTCTAATTTTAACTGCCATACTTCAATACCTGATTTATTGGATTCAGCTTCATTACTCGTCTCTGCCTCTGGATATAGATGTTTCATTTTCTTCTACTTAATCCTCTTTTTCTTATGTTGGGGAGTTTAACTCATGCCTAGATAGTCTACTATGCAAAGAAGGTTTGATTTATTTAAAATATTAATGGTTTCTCGCCAATTCGCCGACTCAACAAACTGTTTGGCTTGTTCCCTTGTTTCAATTAAATTTGTCATATTTACACTGCACTTTAATAATTTTACACACAGAACACTCAAAAACCATCATCTCCTCCTACACCTATTGACGCAAAGGGCCTCGGTTAGATTTTGCTAGTCGTCTCCATCTTGAGCTTTTAATTCATTACTTCTCCATTCATCATCATAGTCCTCAGCCATGTAGGCTTGGATCTTCCACCTCTTCTATTGCCTTGTGGAGCCCAGCTGAACATTTGGTGAACTAATCTTTCTTGGGGAGTGCAAAAAGCATGCCTAAACCATCTCCATCTACTTCACATCAAGATCTCAACCACATATGGCACTCGAGTAATCTCTCTTACAGTCTCATTTTTAATCCTGTCCTGACATTTAACTTGCAATATCCTTCTGAAGGCTTTGTTCTCAAATCAACTAAATATATCGGAGATTGTTTCATTTTCATACCACGACTCATGTCCATAGAGTAACACCGATCTCACTAGACCGGTATATATTCTGATTTTTATATGTAATTTCAGGCGATTTGATTTCCAAATTTTACTTAACCTAGCTATGGTCTGATTTGCTTTTTTTCAATCTTTCACTAAACTCTAATTCTAAAGACTGTATTGGAAATCTTTGTTCCTAAATACTTAAATGATGCTACCTCATTAATCCTTTCTCCTTCCAATGATATTTCACCTTCCATTGCATACTCTGTTCTCTCCATCTCTGTCTTTCTTCTATTTACCATCAGCCCAACCTCATGTGATATTTCATGCATTCTGGTAATCAAGCATTGCAAATCCTGTGGTGTTCTGCTAACAAGGATAGCATCATCAGCATAATCTAGGTCTGCTAAATTCCTATCACCAATCCCATCCAATCCTTCTCCACTATCTCTGACTGTTCTATGCATTACAAAATCCATGGAGAGGATAAACACCCTAGGAACAAGAACCAGCTATAAAATTCACTAGATTTCAAAAGTCCCATTAATAGAAGGAAAATATAACTTCCATGTTTATTATAGGTACACCAAAGTAATTACGTATGGATAGCAAGAGAGAAAAATACCAAGCTGAGGATGTCAAAATACTGTTATGCTGTTATGACCCACTCTGCCCTATAATGTAGCACACAGTATTAGTCCAAGTACACTCTCGAAAAATCAAGATTTTCAATATACTCACATTAACGTTTGGTTCTTTCTCTCTTATGAAATAGTTTTAAAGGGCTCAATATACACAATACTTTGGTCTTGCAATGTAAAACAGGGTAAAAATACACTAAACACTTATTGATAATTTCAATTGAAAATTAATAAAGTGGAATTAATGAAATGTAAGAAAACTTGAAATGAAGCAGGAGTAAACTCCTAATGGCATTAAAGGCCGATTCCAGCCGTTACCTATTGTGAAGGGATATGTGTCGTAAAACAAGCACCAAACAGAATAATCCCTTTCACTGCCAATACAACTACCTTGCCAATCAAAGGTAAACCTTGAAACTGATGACGTCTGTGTAAAACACACAATCCAAAATTCGACGGTGGCTAGCACTGGTACACAGTCCACTTTCAAAAAGATGGAAATTTCGCTCCAGTCTGAATACCCCGAATTCATCAAAGAATTCTAGCACCAGTTGCCTCTGTCCAACCATTACCACACCAGGACTAGTAATCTCCTGGAAAAAGGAGGAATGTTTCCAGGAATTACTGGTTGAATGATTAATCAATCAATCAACCAGTAATCTCCCGGAAACATTCCTCCTTCGGCCGCACTAAACCTCGAGAGCCGAAACCTCAAAATAGGAAACAACCATTAGAATAATAACAGATAAATACAAAAAAAAAACAATTACGCATTTGGCTATACAAGTAATTATCATAATCATGTGTTTCAGACAGTCATCTTAAGTGTTAGGAGAAGATCTGATGTCTGACGCAGTGGCACATACGGGGCTCCTTTCCGTGATCGCAGTTCACTCCATGGAGGCAGTCTAACTTCCTGCTTAGGACAAGTATGTTCGTGACTCCGTATGAGGATAGACAATTCCTACAAAGAGGAAAACCCTTCTCAGTCCAAAGGTGGGGCTCATAGCTCAGTGATAGCCTTCGCCAGTCAGGAACGAGAGGAGTTTTCTTCCCCAAGGTATCAAAGGAACTCGGTTATCACTGGGGTAGGGGTGTTGAGAGGAGCAATGCCCCTTCCACTACCTCAACCACAAAAGACAGTTAGCTTTGACTGGTAGATGGCAGCTGATGATTCCAGAAGGTAAATGGACATCTTTTTCGCAACAAGTAGCGCAAAGCCTCTCTTCAAGAGATGCTGAATAACCTCTCAGTATGAAGTCATAGGGATTTTATGGCTTGAGTAAAATCTTCTTGTGTGGTTGTCTGAGAAGATCATGACATAGAGGGAGCTCCTTGGTAGCATTGAGAACAGATGTTGAAAGTTCAGAAACTATTCTGCCAGGTGCGACATCAAATCTGAGAGTCATCAACAGATCTGGATGCCCTTTCTTGTTAAGTAATCTTTTTACAAAACAAAAATGGAGGGGGGGGGGTGAGAATGAATCAACATCTATGTTGTCCTACTGTTGTTTGAAAGCCTCTTGCCAAGTGCTTGGGGAAATGGTACTGATGAGCAGTACATACGAAGAAGGATTGTCAATCAGAGACATAGCAGACAGGTCTACTGTTGGTGAAACCCACAAAGTTGGGACTCTATTGGGTACTTGACGATCCAAAGATCATTTGAAGCCAACTATCTGAGATCTAAGTCACTCTACTCAGATTGTCAGCAAGGCCATTTCTCTTGTCTTTTTCCACCTTAGCAATTCCCAAGCTAGTTGGCATAGGTGCTGTAAAGAAGTACCGCCTTGATTATTTACATAAGCCACTACTATGGTGTCGTCGCACCTCAACATCATGGGGTGTCATGAAAAGAGTTGCAGGAACTGTTGGAGGGCCTGAAAAGCTGCCCTCATTCCAGGAGCGTTTAAGTGGCAATGTCGCTAGGATTCGGACCGGAGTCCGGAGACCTGATGCCTCATGTGGGGCTCCCCCTTCTTTTGATGCGTCTATGAAGAGCTTCGATTCCGGGGTGAAGAGGGAAGATCTAACTCCTCACTGAAGATGTTGGCATGTGATGTTCACCCATTGGTCACCCGCCACTCCAAGGAGGACAGGTGGCCTATCAGATGGAGTCAGCGATGTGCTGGTAGAGTGACTAGTAGAAAGAAGGGGCTTCCCGCCTTCTTCAAAGGGCTTACCATCTTCTTCAGTTTCTCTTTTCTGCCCTCGGATGGAAAGACTTTTCCTCGTCTGATATAAAAAAACATTCATAGGTATACCACTTTTACGTTGGCTGCAGGAATGACACCTCGAGATTTATAACAACCCCAAGATTGCAGCCAAAATTGAGATGATGACTCGGTGTTGGAGAAGGGTAGTCTTCACGTCTGCTAGAATTAGCCTGACTCAGTGATAGAGAAGGGTTGTTCCCAAGTCTGCTAGAATTAGCCTGACTCAGTGCTGGAAAAGAGTTGTCCCCGAGTCTACTAAAATTAGCCAGTCATCCAAGTGTCTTTACAGATGAATGCCGTTCTCGTGAGTCCCGGTGACACTAGGGAAACCGGAGGTTCTGAGAACAGGTCGAAATACAGCCCCTTAAAATGGTATTTTAAATAATCTAGGATGATTCTTAAATACTTCCTTAAAGCTGGGCGAAATGGAATCTGGAAATAAATCTAAATTCCAGTGTTGTCATAAAGTCCTTAGGTCTGACTGCTTGTCCGAGTTTGTTCAACAAATGTTATCATTATCATTATTATTATTATTACTAGCCAAGCTACAACCCTAATTGGAAAAGCAAGATGATATAAGCCCAAGGGCTCCAACAAGGAAAAATAGCCCAGTAAGGAAAGGAAATAAGGAAATAAATAAATGATGAGAATAAATTAACAATATACAGTATGTCTAGAAACAGTAACAGCGTCAAAACAGATATGTCCTATATAAACTATTAACAACGTTAAAAACAGATATGTCATATATAAACTAAAAAAGACTTATGTCAGCCTGGTCAACATAAAAACATTTACTCCATCTTTTAACTTTTGAAGTTCTACTGATTCAACTACCCGATTAGGAAGATCATTCCACAACTTGGTAACAGCTGGAATAAAACTTCTAGAATACTGTGTAGTATTGAGCCTCATGATGGAGAAGGCCTGGCTATTAGAATTAACTGCCCGCCTAGTATTACGAACAGGATAGAATTGTCCAGGGAGATCTGAATGTAAAGGATGGTCAGAGTTATGAAAAATCTTATGCAACATGCATAATGAACTAATTGAACGACGATGCCAAAGATTAATATCTAGATCAGGTATAAGAAATTTAATAGACCGTAAGTTTCTGTCCAACAAATTAAGATGAGAATCAGCAGCTGAACACCAGACAGGAGAACAATACTCAAAATAAGGTAGAATGAAAGAATTAAAACACTTCTTCAGAATAGATTGATCATCGAAAATCTTGTAAGACTTTCTCAATAAGCCAATTTCTTGTGTAATTGAAGAAGACACAGACCTAATGTGTTTCTCAAAAGTGAATTTGCTGTCGAGAATCCCACCTAAAATTTTAAGAGAGTCATACAAATTTAAAAAAAAAAAACATTATCAATACTAAAATCCAGATGTTGAGGAGCTACCGTCCTTGACCTACTTACAAACATACTTTGAGTTTTGTTAGGATTCAACTTCATACCCCATAATTTGCGCCATGCACTAATTTTAGCAAAATCTCTATTAAGGGATTCACCAACCCCAGATCTACATTCAGGGGATGGAATTGATGCAAAGAGAGTAGCATCATCTGCATATGCAACAAGCTTGTTTTCTAGGCCAAAACACATGTCATGTGTATATAGTATGAAAAGTAATGGGCCAAGAACGCTACCCTGTGGAACACCAGATATCACATTCCTATACTCACTATGGTGCCCATCAACAACCACCCTTTGAGATCTATTACTTAAAAAATCAATAATAATGCTAAGAAACGACCCACCCACTCCCAACTGTTTGAGTTTGAAAACAAGGGCCTCATGATTAACACGGTCAAAGGCAGCACTAAAATCAAAGCCAATCATACGAACTTCCTGACCACAATCAAGGGATTTCTGTACAGCATTGGAGATTGTAAGAAGGGCATCACATACTCCAAGGCCTTTATGAAAACCAAATTGCAAACTAGGGAGTATATGATTACCTTCAGCAAACCTATTAAGACGTTTTGCCAGAAGACGTTCAAAAACTTTAGATAATATGGGAGTTATGGAAATTGGGCGGTAGGAAATTGGGCGGTAATAAGTGGGACTTGAGCTACCACAAACACATTTACAGAGAGGAGTAACATTACCAATTCTCCAGCAAGTGCTAAAAGCTCCTCTTCTTGCTAACTTGCACAAAATAACAGATAACTTTGGAGCTAAGAAATCTGCTGTCTTTATAAAAACAAAGGAAAAATACCATTTGGGTTTACACCTCCATAAGCATCAAGGTCCATCAACAGAGCTTTAATCTTACAAGATTGAAAAGCTAAACTAGTTAGTTTAGCCTCAGGAAAACAGGAATGAGGAAGTTCAAGTTTTTCATTACTCTGTTTACTGTGAAAAACATCAGCCAAAAGGGTTCCCTTTTCCTTTGGACAGCGAGTGACTGAGCCATCTGGTTTAAGTAAGGGAGGAACTGTTGCATCTACACCAAAGAGTGCAGACTGAAGGGCATACCACCATTTATGTTCCTGAGTTGTACCAGAAAGGGTTTCTTTTATGGTTAAATTGTACTCCTTTTCAGTTGAGGCATAAACTCTCTGAGCAAAAGCTCGAAGTTGGTATAGTTGTTCCAGGTCAAATCTGATCTGTTACCCTTCCAAAGATGATAGGCCTTCTGCTTCTCCAAATAAGCACGTCTACAATCATCATTAAACCACGGTTTGTCCTTCACTCGGTACCTTAGCACACGAGAAGGGATATGCCTATCAATTATGTTGACTAGTTTCTCATTCAAAGGGACAACAGGATCTACACTCCTATATAATTATGACCAATTCAAGCACAAAAGATCATGCAAAATCCCATTCCAGTCTGCTTGGGATTTCATATAAATTGTTCAGGGAGGAGAGGTTGATGACTGCTATTCAGCATCCAGATACCTTTTCTACAAGAAAGAATAGACTGTAGAAGCCTTGAGACCTTCTGTCGAACGTGTTCTCCTTTCCTGGGGAACGTGGTCGCGAGGTGGCATTCCCTCAGTCGTGACCATGTGATGTAATAATGCACTCTCCCTTTAATGACGTATGACCTATGTTGGATGTCCGTGCGAATGCTCGGGTTCACGTAGATTGTCGTAAGAGTGAGAAGCTCGCCCTCGCACCTCAACAGGTGGATGGGTATGCGATGATGCATATGTCTTTCTTGCTGAACCGTGGTCTATTCTGCCCAGGGGGTCAAGTCAAGTCACAATGTGGGGTTCATGACCACTCTTGTTCGCATAAGCCCTCGTCTTTTTTGTTCACCATGAGATTACCTACTCATGAGCTGGAGCTACGTGAGCATCACTCGTCAGTACTCCCGCATGAGTTTGGCAAGAGGTCCTGTGCGAGTCAGCACTAGGCTTTGCTACAGGGACTGGATGAATCCTGTTGGTTAGAGGAGTCATGTTGGTTGGATGGGTCATGGTTGAAGAGAGATGAGTACAGGTATTGATCGACTTACGACCTATGCGACTTATGACGATTCGACTTTACGACGATTTTTTCAGGGTGATGACGTCACAAGTCTATCGGGATTAGGACGAATATTTCCTTGAAAATAATCTATTTTCTTGAATAAAAATAAACTGATTTATCTTGGTAAATTATTTTTTTCTTTTATTGTTAATATTCAGTATCTATTTTCAGTAAAAAATACATTAAGAAAAGTCTGTCGAGTTCATATTATATGTCTGGTGACATCACATCACCGGTGGAAATCGACTGGGCAATACAGTGATTTCCTTGAAATAGCCTAACGATTAATATTAGTATTCCCATTATCGAACTATTAAGTGATGATACAAAGTATTTTGTGGGTCTGTATCGGTTGTCATGAGTACTACGTAGCGTAAATTTGACTGTACGCTAGATTTATTTAATATCTGATAATAGATCGATGTTTATCTAAAGAAAGTATACTAATAGGACAAATATCTTCTTGAAAATAATATATTTCCTTTTACATTATAAAAATGAAATACTTTTGCTGGGTAAGTTAGTATTTTCTTTTCATTTCTTGCAAGAAAAAAGAAAATGAATTTACATATTTGGCAAGTCATTCTTCGTAGAGTTTACGTTACGTGTCTTGTGACATCCTGTATCTAGCGGAAGCGTGCTGACAAACAGAATGATTTCCTTTCATTGTGTTACAAAGTAATCTTATTATAGCATTCCCATCATCAAAATACCCAGTAATGATATCAAGTGTTTTAGTGGTCTGTACAATTAGTTATGAGATTACAACTTACCGTAAATAGAAAAAAAAAAAAAGTCTGATGACGTCATATTTTTGGCGGAGGGTGAGAGGCAAATCAAGTGATTTCCTTCCGATGCGTTACTATGAGAGAGAGAGAGAGAGAGAGAGAGAGAGAGAGAGAGAGAGAGAGAGAGAGAGAGAGAGAGAGAGAGAGAGAGTGCATATTCCTTTTATAACTAATAATAAGGTTTATAAAATGAACTGTATGGGAAATGTGATACCCTATAATATATTGGTGCTGTTGTAATATTCATTATGAAGAGATTTAGAATGTCAAGAAAATGATATAAATCAGTGTTATTCGTACTATATGTGCGCATAATCGTAATACGGCAGCGGGACCTTCAGATCAGCTGATGCCAACCGAAAATGAATCAAAAGTATTTGTTGATTATTGATATGATCAAGAACTTGAAAAATGAAATATAAACTTGCTTTAATAAACCGAATTAAACACAATAATATCTAATGAAATATGAAGGCTTAATATTGAAATAAAAATTTAATACTGTATGAAACTTTAAAAATGAACTACCCGTATGGGATTGCAAAAGCGAGCGCACACACACACACAGAAAGAGCTACAACGATTTCGCATTATACCTAATGATAAGACGAACTGTATGTAAACTGATTTCCTGTAACCTATAGGCACTGATGTAATATTCATAATGAAGATATTTCTAATAAGTTTAAGAAATTATAAAAGAAAAAATATGCCATATGTATGTATGCCATATTTTGATACGGTAGGTAGTGTCACTTTCAGATCAGCTAATCATAACCAAAGGTGAAAAAAATTTTAAGTAATTTTCGATTGGCAAAATGCTTCCAAAATTAAAAAATGGAATAAAAAAAATGCATTACAGAGCATATGATATCCTATGAAACAGAATGGAATAATGATACACAGTAAGAATATATTGATAAAATGTGATTGAGATGATTGTCGAATGTAACGCATCATAATAAGTCTACAGAAACTTCAGTTTTTTTAGTTTGACATATGACGAATTCGACTTACGACGCATCTCTCGGTCCCTATCTCCGTCGTAAGTCGGCGACTACCTGTACTCTTAACTCTCTGGAGAGGTACAGCAGCTTCCACTAGCCTAAGTGCTCCCTCGTCGTCCTGTTCTGAGAACTGCGCTCCCAGGGGCTAGAGAAAGGCGTGGATGTAATCCAAGACCCTCTTCATGAATCCAAGACACTTCTCATCATCCCCGTGCGAAGGAGACCACTCAGGAGGAAACCTAACTCATAGGTGAGAAAGGTGCTCTACCTTGAGTAAAGCCAGACAATGCTTTGGACTTCGAAATCCCTCCGATGGCTCAGGTTGATGGAAAGCATCATCATCAGCATGCTGACAAGCAAAACTGAGGTCAAGCTATGGGTTGGCCGCATTTAGCTTTTCCGACGAAGAACTCCGAGGAGTACTGGAACAAAGCTGCTCTTGCACATGTCCCGAGGGAGCCTGTACAAGTGGTGACAAGATGGACGAGGAGACAGGACCAGGTAGGGACACTAGAGACTCTGTCGGTGCCCATTACCTTCAGTCTCTGGGAGGAAGACCAAGGCCAACCTCTGAGGAGGCTAGTGTGCCTCCTCTGTGACCCTGACTGGATGAACTCCAGCAAATAGCTACAGGATTGTGAACATTAAAATGTTCAAGAGCATGTACCTAGCGAAGTGAAGAGATCGCTCGAATATATTTCTATTATTGTTCGTAAACCTAAGTATGAGCTGATTCCATCCCCTAGGAAAAAAGAGGGTTAAAAGAATAACCTCAAATGGTTACATCTTGCGAGACTTGTTCTTTGAAGACATGCCGGAGTAACTGCGCTCCCAGGGGCTAGAGAAAGGCATGGATGAATCCAAGACCCTCTTCATGAGTCCAAGACACTTCTCATCATCCCCGTGCATAGGAGACCACTCAGGAGGAAAACACATAGGCGAGAAAGGTGCTTTACCTTGAGTAAAGCCAGACAATGCTTCGGACTTCGAAATCCCTCCGACGACTCAGGTTGATGGAGAGCATCGTCATCAGCGTGCTGACAAGCAAAACTGAGGTCAAGCTATGGGTTGGCCGCATTTAGCTTTTCCGACGAAAAACTCCGAGGAGTACTGGAACAAAGCTGCTCTTGCACATGTCCCGAGGGAGCCTGTACAAGTGGTGACAAGATGGACGAGGAGACAAGACCAGGTAGGGACACTAGAGACTCTGTCGGTGCCCATTACCTTCAGTCTCTGGGAGGAAGACCAAGGCCAACCTCTGAGGAGGCTAGTGTGCCTCCTATGCGACCCTAACTGGATGAACTCCAGCAAATAGCTATAGCATTGTGAACATTAAAATGTTCATGAGCATGTACCTAGCGAAGCGAAGAGATCGCTCGAATATATTTCTATTATTGTTCGTAAACGTAAGCATGAGCTGATTCCATCCCCTAGGAAAAAAAGAGGGTTAAAAGAATAACCTCAAATGGTTACATCTTGCGAGACTTGTTCTTTGAAGACATGCTGGAGTGAGGTGGATATTACAGGGGAACGGAGCATGAAACCATGCAAATGTTTCAATTAGTTTTCTAATCCGTAGAGAAGTTCGACATAATAACACCGAAGGATTATGTTTCCGGAGCCTCATTCCCTACCAAACGGATGAGGCAGACACAAGCAATTGGAAAGCATTCTTATATGCGGCAATCGTTGGGTAGGACAATGTCTAACAAGACTTGTGCAATAGTGGCATGCGGCAGCAGCAAGTGATAAGGAGACATTCCAAATTGCGGCAATAACTTCTGAGGGTTTCGTCTGATGAAACTCGACGTGCATTTCTATGTTTCTACCTTCCAGTAATACACGAGTAGTAATAGTAGTAGTAGTTAGGCGAATGTTCGCGTGTCAAACGTTTGCGGGCACTGACAAGAACAGTTGAAACGATGTGGAAGCTTGCGCATCTGCATGCGCAGGCAGCTTAAATGTATGTGTATGATAACTCTCTTTTGTATAGCTTTATAGCGAGCAAAAGCTCATATAGTTACAGGTTACTTAAGAAGACAAAGTACTAACAAGATGTATCACATCGGAAGAATTTGCGCCATTCTTACTGTAATTATATGCTATATAACATGTCCAAAGTGGGTGAGTGAGGCATTAAGCTCGTAGGATGGTGAGAGTTCTGCACCTCTTCTACAGTTAGCGAGTGTTTGGTTAGGTGCATAGAAAAGTGTGTGCGCCGAACTCCTTCAATTGTGTGTCGTGGTGAAGCTCTGCAGGCTATCGAGGTAGCGGGACTTGTGGCAATAGTAGATTGAAGTTCTGCTTGCTGTTGAAGTAGCGTGCATAATTGCGTTGATGAGGTAGTATTGCCCTTGTTCTGGACAAAAGAATCTAGATGAAGAGATTAGTTCTAGACAAAAGTCTATATGAAGACTCGCTCAAAAACTATATGAATTGACTTGCTGGAGAGAGCAATGAGCATAGCCATAGAGTGCGCATCTAGATGAAGAGTATTGCTGCAGAGATAGCTTGTGCATGCTATTATGCATTCTGAGTAGAGCTGAAGTCTCTCGCTAGGAAGCAATGCACTAGATGAAGAGTATCGCTCCAGCAATAGCACATGTGGGCTATTGTGCATGAATAGTAGAGGCTCGTAGATCGTAGCACTCTCATTGTTCTACTGCCAAAGAACAGAAATTTCTCCATCGCATACGATGTTGTTGTGTTGCAAGGTACAATGTCAGCAATAGTGACTAAGAGTTAAAGCCTACGAGACTCATCGATGGAACACGGTGACCGCAAGAGTTCCTACAGGAGGCTGCTAACGAGACTCGTTTTGTACCCTGAGGGTACAGAGGAATGGCCATCTCTCCTGCAGGCGGGAAAGGCGACCAACCCATGTAGCTTGGTGGAGGTTAACTTTCCCTCAGAAGGGAAATTGTTTAGCATCTGGAGGCAGACCTCCTGGCAGCACGCTTTTCTTCCCATCAACGAGCTGAGCTCAAGTTGAAAGTAGGCATTGTCACAAGTAATAACAAAATATTGAAGACATTGAGGTTATGTCAATGACTTCTTCTGCGGCCATCGCTTGAGTACTACACATTACGTCAGCTTTGATTGGCGCCTCATAAGCAATGATTATGCTATTTGTTGTTTTCGACTTTGTCGTTGCAGGAAAGGAGGGGGAGACTACTAGCAAAGAGACCGTTGAACTTAGAAGAGGGTACCCATACCTAGGACCCGCCAGGCAAGATGGCATCAACCCCCTCTGGCGCCCATGAATCATGCCGCCAAAGCCTACCACGCCTTGGATCAGTTTGAAGATAGCCACGACTATCGACTAACGGCTAACGTCCTTTCCCGTTTGTGCCTGTTATAGAAAGATAAGAACTTATATTTTTGTTGCAATGTTAATGTAACTTACATTGGTCTCCCTTTGCTGATAGTCTCGTGAACGCCCTAACCAAGATGTGTATTAAATACCTGTAAGAGCACTCATTCAGTATCCATTTAAGAAGATTGACTTTTAATGACTTTTGTCGCTACCACTGATGATTTATTTGTTGAAAGTGCTCCATGAACTTTGTACTTTTTAATTCAAATACAAATATTTGCCCATGATTTGGGACAAATAAATGGTGGCGCGCTAGTGGGATTTCTTTCAACTAAGTGAACTGAAATTATGAAATTACAACACGAGTGTTCCGGAGCAAGATAATATTTTTATCGAACTGGAGGAGACCGTCGGAGGCATACATCATGTCGTAAGGCCGCAAGGAGAACCTGTATATATTAGAACATCGGCGGGCGCAAAGAGACCAGCACTAAAGGGAGTTTACCAAAACAGCCTTCACTAGAAGATGGGTTCGAACCCCGGGCTGGAGGGAAAGGATGATACAGCAAATACGAAACATTTCTCAGTTTTGTGGAAGCAGTGACGTCGGAGCAGTGTTGGACCGATCGTCAAAAAATCGCTTTGGCGAAACAGAGAAGTCGAGGACATGCCCATAGGAAATACAGGAGAGATCTCAAATTCGTCAAACCCAGGTCATGGGCACATCTGAAAATACACCTACAACGGAGGTTAGGCTTAAGTACCGCCAGATTACATGAACATTTATGTAACTATGTTCCTGTCCATAAGGAAGAAGCCAGGAGGAGTTTTGTGAATCAGTCACCCACGGAGGACCTGCAGGGAGGAGACCTTAGCCCCCTTCCGTCGAGACGAGCGGGTCGAAACAGACGGCGGCCAAGGGAGGGAATTGTATGGAAACATACCCAGTCCTCGAGAGGATAACACGACAATGTTCCTGTTGGAAGAGAAGACGGTACGCCCTCATGTACACCTAAAATTGCCGTTTTGGTCAGTTCCCCGTCGCGGGAGCATCAGCATCGAAACTCGCCGTCTGAAATGGCGACCCAGGACCCTAATATGGACCCTATCTACAGCAGTTGGAGTATGTCTAATTACCCTAACCATAGAGAATTTCGTCGTCGAAGCAGCAGCAGCGGGAGCATTGATAGAAATGCCGCGCCCACAAAGGTCAAGGACAATCCCAAAAATTGGAAGAGGTCCGAGACAGCAACTGTAGGACGAGGGACCTAAGGCGACCCACACATAAGTTAAGTAACATGGTACAAAATCTGTAGTTTTATGATTGACTAATATGTTTCGAGATTTTGTAAAAGTGTGTAGAGAAACGAAGCTATCATTCCGTTTTCTTTACGTAATGTAAAAGTTGATGACAGAACACTAGTTTTGATTGAAGAAAGTAACTAGTCGAATAAAAAGTTTTCAGTGTTAAAGCTTCGAGTAAAGATTAACTTTTCTTTTCACAAAAGAAGAAAATCAGATTGATTTTGTTGCTGTGTGGTTACATGAGAAATTGTTTTTTATGCTGTATGAACTATAAGTTTTCATTGCATAGTTTATTTGGTTTATAGTAGTTTAAGTTTGTTTTTTGAGACCTTCATTGTCAAACATGTTAAATGTGTTTCTTGAAAAGGAAGTAGAGTCACACGTTGAGATAATTCTGTTAGCAATAATAGGTTATTTAATTCAGGAGAAGAAATGTAAGTTTGTAAATTCAGTGTTAAGACGTAATTTATGAAGTTCTTTATGATGTCCCTTTTGAGTGTGTGCTTGGTAAAATTATGGAGAAAGAAATGTAAATTAAGTACATTGGTAATTTGGGAAATTCGAGTCACAATGTTTGTTCTTACGTCATACTCTGTATTGTCGATCAGTAGCCTACTTAGATCATTATGAAAAGTATTAAAAGAAAAAGTTAAGCTATTGTTTGTCAGTTTTAGTCTGAGATTATCCTAAATAATGAAGATTCGTTTGTTCACATGATAACAGAAGTGAGTTCAGTTGTCAACAGTTGTTAAGTAATTAATAATGTCACATAGGAGACTTAAAAATTTTGCGTTTACGTTTCTTTTAGTTGCAGTGTGTCATAAGTGATTTGTTTACCAGTGTTCGGTCTGATTGATGACACCGAGCATTGTCAACAAATTATTTTGAGAAAGTGATGTTAAATGATTTAGCAGGGAGCATGAATGTGTTGTGTTAAAAGGCCGGCCATAAGCGAAAATGGGTAAAGCAAATGATGATGTGTGAATTCCCTGAGCAGGCATTATGATGTTACAGTCACTGCTTAAAAGCACGTCTTGAATACGTTGTTTTTTTTTTTTTTTTTTTTTTTTTTTTTTTTTTTTTTTTTTTTTTTTTGTATTGGAAAAAAATCTAAGATTTTGACAAGTAATGTAATTTCTTTTTGCTTAAAGGTCAGAATTAAATCTGTTTTCTAACTCAGTGTAGGGTTGTGTGTTTTGGGAAAATCGTTACAAGTGAACAAAAACAGATTGTTTTCAGGTAATAATTGGCAACATGATATAGAGAAGAGAATTTGAGTTCTTATGTTTGTCAGTTCCAGTTAACTTGCGAGAACAAATAACTAATGTGAAAAATTTGAGAAATGGCGAACAAGTTGCCATAGATTTTCATTTGTTTGTGGCAAGGAATAAAGTAAATGATTGGAATGATTGTAAAACCAGATATTTGTGACACGGTAATTTTAGCAGTAATGTTAAAAGATTTGATAGGCTAACATGTGACCCAGGCGAACTAGACACCATGTCAGTATAAGCCTTGATAGGTGCCCTGTGTGTCGGAGCATAGCTTAGTCAAGCAATAAACTCTGATTCATGTAATGAGTTCTTTTACTTATTTTTGAGTATCGAGGGAATCATATCAACAAAACAAACTTTGGGTTAAAAAGTTATCATAAGTAGCCATACCGTTGCCTTTCTTAGTTAATTAATGTCTGATAAGAAAAAGTTATGTTTTATGTCAGATTGTGTTAAAGAAAAAAGGATATGTTTTTGGTGTCAAAGTATAACGTAAAAGGTGGATTTGATTGTAATTAAGTGATTTGGTGTTTTAATGGCTTTGTGTACGTTCAAAGACCAATAAGAGGCTAGTTAATTACCCTTCAGAATTATGTAAGTCTCAGTGACTTTTCTCAAAGATCAAACGAGACTCTTTATATGTACGTGAAGTTTCTGTTTTGTTTTCTTTTTCTGTTTGTGTAGTTTGTTTATGCCGTAATGCCTGTTTTGTGTATAAATTAAGGACGTAATTGTAAGATTTTGAGCTCAGTCTGTTCTTTTGGTTTCAGTATTTTTTGCACACTATGTTCTTTTAGTTTTCTTTTTCTGATGTTTTTAGCCTTAAGTTCTTTGCTCGCTAAGAAATGCAAGAAAGATGCGAGGTAGAAATGTTTTGGTGATTGTTGGAGAGTTTGGGTCAGCAGAATTCGACCCATGTGAGTCCCTGTGCGTAAATGTATGAGGCGAGAGAGAGAGAGAGAGAGAGAGAGAGAGAGAGAGAGAGAGAGAGAGAGAGAGAGAGAGAGAGAGAGAGAGAGAGAGAGACTTTCTGTACTTGGGCATTGACATGCCCTTAGAGTTTTTGATGTCCCTAGTTGTGAGTTGGCAGGTACTGATTGAAACTTGGGAATTTGGACATTCCTGTTGTGGATGTTGAAGAATTGTTTTCTTTTTTCACCGTCTGGTTGGACTGGTGTTCTGTTTTGATGCTATTTTCATGCCCTACCTGACCCTTGTGGAGGGGAAGAGAGGAGGCCAGATTCTTATGCTGGCGAACCCTTTCTTAGGAGAGGTTACTTTGTTGCCTTCAAGTAAGATGCTTTGAGGAAGACCGCCGCCAGAGTTCATGCAATGAATGCGGAGGTTGGGGAAACACTCCCACCCAAGGAGTGGTTCCGGGGATCCCAGGCATGCCTTACTTGATACAGAGTATAGGCATAGCTCAAAGGAGTAGTTGTAATGGTACCATTTTGTTGTTTTTTTTTTGCATGGATATCTGCAGAAGTGTTCCGAGTGGAGGAACAGAGCTTTGTTTAACTATGATACTTTTTGTAAGTATGATACAGTTAGTTAACTGTTGATGGTGATGCGCATTAATTAATTATTGATACAGCTGTTTTAAGATGTTAGGTAATGTTTTGTCGTGTTTTAAGATATTGGATAATATTTTATCATGTTTTAAAAGAAATCAGGTGATGATCTTTTCTTGTGGATTCTTTACATATTATGACCATATTTAATAGCTATTATTGTCAATGTTTAATAATAACTGTAGTGGATCCAGGCATACCCAGGAGATACGAAAGTATCTATGGAAAAAGAATATTTAGGATATGTGCACAAGTGTTGATTTTCTGAGAAATTGTTTTATTGTGTGAAACTTTTCTTTTAGGTAATTTGAGTTTTTTTTTGCTAGCAACTATCGACAGAGTGTAGGCTTGACATATGAGGGCATTAATTCTTTTTGTATGGTGACTGCATCCACTAATGGACAGTAGGATTTAGAAAAGTTAAGGACAGTATCTTTAAACACAAAGGTTACTTTCGGTTGTATACATTGTAACTTTGCAGTCACTGTCCTCTGTTATATGTTCTCTTGATAAATCATACAGTATCCATACATGTTCATATGTAAAGTATGTATATCATGAATACAGACATGTGTAGTGTTGATTGATGATTAATTCCCTTTTTTAATTAACTTTAACATACGTTCGCTGATAAAGAGCATTTTTGTATGATTTGTTTTAATGATGGAAGTCTCTGTTTCAGATTTCATTTGCTAATATGTAACCTTTGAGTATTTTGGTTCTTGATTTTCAAATATTCATGTTGTTTCTTATGTATTAATATTGTTACAGTTCCTAATTTCTCACGGTAAAATGCACAACTACTATTATGATATGTTAAACTTGCTCGGTTCAGATTTTGTAGTTTGGTTGCTAATTATTTTTCTTTTATGAGAATTTGGATTTATGTGTACTCGAAGCGAAACACAGCAGAACAGTCACGTTTGGGGTTTTGTTTGTTTATGAGAAGTATCAGGCAAAGTAAATTATGTTTCTGACACTCAGAATTTCTTGGGGCTTGAATTAAAAGAAAAATTTGTAGTAATTCTTTTCTTTGGAACCTACCACAGTTCCAGGAGAAACTGTAACTTGGTAGGGGGGGGGGGATTTGTCACAAGTAATAACGAAATATTGAAGAAATTGAGGTTATGTCGATGACCTCTTCTGCTGCCTTCACTCGAGTACTAGACATTACGTCAGCTTTGATTGGCGCCTCATAAGCGATGATTAGGCCATTTGTTGCTTTCGACTTTGTCGTTGCAGGAAAGGAGGGCGGAGACTACTAGCAAAGAGACCGTTGAACTTAGAAGAGGGTACCCATACCTAGGACCCGCCAGGCAAGATGGCATCAACCCCCTCTGGCGCCCATAAATCACGCCGCCCAAAGCCTACCACGCCTTGGATCAGTTTGAAGATAGCCACGACTATCGACTAACGACCTTTCCCGTTTGTGCCAGTTATAGAAAGATAAGAACTTATATTTTTGTTGCAATGTTGACGTAACTTATATTGGTCTCCCTTTGCTGATAGTCTCGTAAATGCCCTAACCAAGATGTGTATTAAATACTTGTAAGAGCACTCATTCAGTATCCATTTAAGAAGATTGACTTTTAATGACTTTTGTCGCTACCACTGATGATTTATTTGTTGAAAGTGCTCCATGAACTTTGTACTTTCTAATTCAAATACAA
Source organism: Palaemon carinicauda (assembly GCF_036898095.1). Lineage (NCBI taxonomy): Eukaryota > Metazoa > Arthropoda > Malacostraca > Decapoda > Palaemonidae > Palaemon > Palaemon carinicauda. The sequence goes on along the minus strand of NC_090735.1, from coordinate 160,558,310 downwards.
GTAGTTGAAAGAACAGAATTGCATCTGTCTTATCCCTGTCTCCTTGATTTATGTTTAACAAATATTTGCCCGTGATTTGGGACAGCATCGAGAGTTGCCTACAACGATGACACTGCTTCTGAAGTTAGAGTTACTGGGTCACCCTCCTACTCCAACGTTAGAAGGAACGGGGGAGACCGTGACGATTGACTCACGCTAGTCGTCGTGTTCCTGACATCCTCCGGTCACGCGTCGTCTGAGTGAATGTCTAAGATCACTGAATACATTGACCTCACTGGCGATGTATCACAGCTACACCCAGCCTACGCATTACCTCGTTCTGACAAACCGAGTTCCAAGGGGTGAGAGAATGGCATAGACAAATCCAAAACCCTTCTCATCAACCTGCGCGAAGGAGATCACTCAGGAGAAGACCTAACCCACGAGCGAGAAAGGTGTTCCTTGAGACGAGCAGGAGATAACTCAGGAGAAAACCAAACCTGTGAATGGGAAAGGCATTCCCTGAGAGAAGCAGGAGACCACTTGGGAGGAAAACAAACCAGTGAATAGGAAAGGTGTCCCCTGAGAGGAGCAGGAACATGCTTCAGACTTTGAACTCCCTCCGCCAGCGGAGCTAACACAGAACGAGAGAATGTGCCACTGTTAGCGTGCTGGGAAGGAAGACCGAGGTTGAGCTCAAGGTCGGCCGCAATTAGCCTTCTCGGAGAAGATGATGGCAGTGCAGGAGTACGCCATCAAGAAGGAGCGACTTCCCTGAGGAGGAGGGCAGCATCGCTTTGCTAGGGGAATCAGCAGAGTCCTCCAGTCCCCAGGATTAACCCGATCAGGCACAGGGAGTGAGGGTCAGCCTCGACAGGAGACATGAAGAAGCCAAACATATGCGACACACGTCCAGGACAAGTCCATATGCCAACCTAAAACAGCAACACTCACCTGAAAAAAAGAAAAAGCAAAAAAACATCAAAAAATTACTCAAAGGCCAGTCAAAAAGGTTAAGCGGTAGAGATAGACAACATCCGCCAGAAGTAAAAAGGAACGATAGAACACAGTGTGTGTGTGTGTGTGTGTGTGAGCAGGGTAGCCAGTACTACCCACCCCCCACTAACTAGTGGTGGGGTAGTTATACCTTGCTACAAGTCTTATGGCTAGTCTTCAAGCTTTGCCGAAAGTATATTCCTTAATAAAGAGCAAAAGAGTTTGTAGTATTGTCAGATCAACTTTTGTTTAGGGTTTTATGGGAGGAGTTAGATTACGTCTGTACACCACCAAGCAGAAATAAAAAGTGACAGTTGTTTACTAGTGGTGGTGTGAGTGTGGTGGTGGGTTGCCCACACTATCCCCCTCCACTAATTAGTGGAGGGTAGTTACACCTCGCAAAATCGTAACGGTTGGTTTTCAGTTAACGCCGAAATAATACTCCTATGTAAAGAGAATAAGGTTTGTATCTAGTGCTGGAACAAATCTAATTTACTTATTCAAACCAAATCCTTCAGGCCAGCTTTATAAGTACTGGGAATGTTAACTTGGTGATCTTGTGAACTATTGCCCAATAATAAAAATTGCTGATTTCTCACAAACAAGTCAATTGATTAGCTTCTGAGAATCTCAAAACCTCCATAAACAACCATCACTATTTAAGAGGATAAAAATATCCAAATCCTACGCCAAAGAAATATTTTAAAGATCAAAATAATTCAAGGAAAATTATTTAAGGAATGCCAAAGGCTATTAAGACAGGTTATGCAATAGTAATATGAGAGAATCTTTGAAGTGTTAGAATGGTGCTCTCTGATATCAGAAGATCAATAGGAGAGCAAAATATGTAAACATAGCCATTTTTTCTACAGAACTATGAAAGATAAGGCTAAATATTTCAAGTACTGAATTCCATAAAATGTACTTAGAGAAGGCCTATTCTGATAACACATTACTTTTCTAAATTATGGTTCAATATAAGTTGATTTACCAAATTCCCCTACTACTAGAAAATAAATTCATTAAGTAAATCTGCATATAAATAAAATACACACACCTGAGGATCTGTTGTGGGCTACGGGACAGCCTTTTCTTAAACTTATGCAGAAGTACATCCCCATGATAGGCAACATCTTTTTCATAAACACCATCTCCTTTTCCATCTCCTACAGCACCTTCCTGTGAGATAATAAATACAAATATCTATGAGTACTGTATATGCCTTTTTTATATTCATCATCATCTTACAAAAGCAGTAAAAGAAGTTTAGACTTTTTGGCAATACAATTGGCCCTTCCTTCTGTGGATATTTAGAATTATAATAATAAAATTTCTTATTTCTATACCCACCATTTGTTCTGACATGAAACAAACCCTTGTTCTTTTACTAGGAGATTCATCATTGTGAGCTGGTGTTCAGACTATAAAAAATTTTACCTAGGTGGCAGCATACACTAGGTGGAAGGGGGGGGGGGGGAGCAGCAGGGGAGTAGTTTTGCAACATGGCTGCAAACTCACTTGGATAACCACTTCTTGATTAGCCTCAGAAGAGTGCATATGTGCTATGCTGCCTCTCCATTTTTCTGTTTCTGGCTGTTCAAACTTTGTTTCTATTATCGTTTTGGGGATGATTACACCCTTTTCTGAGAAAACAGTTTGTAGCTCTGTCCGGTCATGACCGGCTGTGCTTGTGACACATTCTGTTCCTTCTTAGTGAAGGATCCTCATAAGCATTGTCCGTCATGCAGAAAATGCTCCTGCAAGAGGAATCTCCCTGTGATAAGTGTCTGGACAGCCATCCTCCCTGTGGGAACAGTTCAGCCAAAAATGAATGAAGTCAGAAATTCTCCAGGAGGTTCTTCTTCTGTGGTAACCACCTATCTCCTGTCTCTGCTTGTTCATTCTCCTCTGGAGGATGAATGAGTAAGAGGGAAATGCCTTTTCTCCCGCTCTAATTTTTGGGTCTGGGAAGCCTGTTGCTTCTTTGAAAAGCAATGGCGCCTTTCTCTCATTAGTCTTTAATTACTAGAAGAGCCAATTGCTTGCCCTGTGAAGCAATGGCACCTTCCTCCCATAAAAAATCCTCCATTGATGCTTTTCATGAGCTATAACCTTCCTTGGGACTTTCGGGTACTCCTTCGAAGGATTGGCTTCTGAAGGAATTGAAGCACGGCGCACAGCAGTGCCTAGGACCATCCCCTTCTCATACCAAAAAAAAGGTTTCCCTTCTCTTCAGGCCTGTGCCCCAAACCTCTTCTTCTCCGCAGTGCCTCATACAGAGGTTCTGCAGGTTGACCCTATCAAGGACTAAACTTCGGTTGCGATGTAAGCATGTGTGCTGAGCCTGTTCAGCAAAGAGAGCACGCTCCCTTATGATTCCCTCACTAACGAGAGTGGCCGTCTTTTCTCGAAAGTACTTCTTCTTGAGTTTTCTCACTAGCGTGGTCGCAATTCGTTGCCAACACATTCTAACTCTTTGAAGTGAGAGGAGGATTTTGCTAGCGTTCTCGTGATTCGTCGCCAGGACGATCTAGTTCTTCAGAGTGAGTGGAGAGCACCTGCAGCCTGCCAACTTTTAACCAAGCCATTTTCTTATTACACCTCTACAGCACCAAGACACACTCGCCAGCCGATTGCAGAACAGGCACTCGAGCCCGCCACTGCAGGGCATTTTTCCCGTTGAGGTGAGATGTATGTTTACCCTCCCATATCTCTTCCCCTCAACCTAAACTCACTCTCATCAAGCAGTAGCACAGTAACATCCTTTTGTAATCCGACCACCACTTTGGCGCCTGTACATTGGTCTAAGGCCTCGACTACAATATACCAGATGACAACAGTCCCTCTCGAGTATCGATCTGTTGCGTGTCTTGGTATCAGATATACAGTGGCGGGGAATTCAAATTCTCATCGTTCGGTCACAGACGTTCTATGGAAGGATCTTAGCCTAGATCTTTCCTAAGTTTTTCAAAAGCAGCATAAGTGTCGGCAGGTCACGACTCTTGCAGGAGTCACCATCATACACAAATGAGAACATGTGCATGATTGATTGAAAGTGTTATCTACCCAAGTTATCTCCTATGGTGACTGTGGCTTCATCGGATCAGCCTCTTAAACTATTCTATTTTTTTTATGACAAGGGTGTCTACAGGGAAGCCTAGGGCACGCGATGTTCATAGACGAGAGAACACATCGTCATCCTTCCATGCTTTCCCTGCCTTGTCAGTGGCTGTACCTATTAGCTAGTGCTCTGACATCATACCCCTGCCAGTGCCAGCTCCCTCTTGCACACAATTGTTAACATTTCAAGGTACAAAAACACTTGGAATAAAGAGCTGCCAGGGCAGGGCACTCTGTTCCTGACTACATCTGGGCAAGGCTTGGCCAAGTCACAGTCTTACCCAAACCAAGGTGTCGGAAGACAAGGAAGGTCTCTCCTCCTTCGGGACATACAATAAGCCCTCGTTTTTAGCAAGGGTTAGGTAACAGAGACAGGTGCGATACGTGAAAAATCTCGAATATGTGTTGCCTTAGGGTGGGTTAACTCTTAACCTTATTAGTCACTGCCTTTTGCCTACGAGCGGGTGCCCGAGTGGCTGAGATACTACCACTAGAGAGTTATGGCATCTTTTGACTGGCCAGACAATACTATATTAGATCCTTCTCTCTGGTTACGGTTCACTTTCCCTTTGCTTACACATACACCGAATATTCTGGCCTATTCTTTACATATTCTCCTCTGTCCTCATACACCTGACAACACTGAGATTACCAAACAATTCTTCTTCACCCAAGGGGTTACTGTACTGTAATTGTTCAGGGGCCACTTTCCTCTTTGTAAGGGTAGAAGGGACTCTTTAGCTATGGTAAACAACTCTTCTAGGAGAAGGATACTCCAAAATCAAACCATTGTTCTCTAGTCTTGGGTAGTGCCATAGCCTCTGTACCATGGTCTTCCACTGTCTTAGGTTAGAGTTCTCTTGCTTGAGTGTACACTCGGGCATACTATTCTATCCAATTTCTCTTCCTCTTGTTTTGTTAAAGTTTATATAGTTTATATAGGAGATATTTATTTTAATGATGTTACTCTTCTTAAAATTATCTAATTTTTCACTTTTTCCTTTCCTCACTGGGCTATTTTCCCCGTTGGAGCCCCTGAGCTTATAGCATCCTGCTTTTCCAACTAGGGTTGTAGCTTAGAAAGTAATAACAATAATAATAACAATAATAATAATTAACACACTAAGTACTGCCTAACATTGTTTATTTGGTTTCTTAAAGGTAGTAAGTAAGCCACCCATTGAGATACTACCACTAGAGAGTTATTGGGTCCTTTGACTGGCTAGACAGTACTACATTCGAACCTTCTCTCTAGTTACAGGTCACTTTCCCTTTGCCTACACATACACCGAATAGTCTGGCATATTCTTTACAGATTCTCCTCTGTCCTCATACACCTGACAACAATGAGATTGCCAAACAATTCTTCTTCACCCAAAGGGTTAACTACTGCACTGTAATTGTCCAGTGGCTACTTTCCTCTTGGCAAGGGTAGAAGAGACTCTTTAGTTATGGTAAGCAGCTCTTCTAGGAGAGGGACACTCCAAAATCAAACCATTGTTCTCTAGTCTTGGGTAGTGCCATAGCCTCTGTACCATGGTCTTCCACTGTCTTGGGTTAGAGTTCTCTTGCTTGAGGGTACACTCTGGCACACTATTCTATCTCATTCCTCTTCCTCATGTTTGTTAAAGTTTTCATAGTTTATATAGGAAATATTTATTTAAAGGTTACTGTTCTTAAAATATTTTATTTAGCCCGTTTCTTTTCCTCACTGGACTATTTTCCCTGTTGGAGGCCCTGGCCTTATAGCATCTTGCTTTTCCAACTAGGGTTGTAGCTTAGCAATTAATAATAATAATAATAATAATAATATTAATAATAATAATACCACAATTCATAATCATATGTACAGTGACCAGTACGTGCACACATGTACACTATGTATTGGACAGGTAAGGCTACAGTACAGTATTGTACTAAACTGAAAATTTACAGTCATCATCATACCTTTACTGTAGTCTACTGTATGACAAAAAAGTTATCGAATATAGTAATCCTGTAATATATTACTCGCTGGTACTGTAGTGTATATTACTGTAATATATGTACAGTAATATTACTACAGTACATTTTAGTGTAATATCCTTTACTGTTGTGTACATTTCAAATATTCATATCTAACTAAGTGTCCCTATTTTATAACATGACCACTTACCACTTTCGTAAAAAGTTCACGTTTTTTTTCAAGCATGATGCAACTCCAAATGCGTCGTTCTTGCCCAGTAAGCTACATTTACAGTACAGTAACCATCTAATTCAATGGGCTAGAAAAATAAGATATAGTGTTAAAAGTATCGTCAGCAACGTCACAGTACAGTACAATCATTGCATGAATGCATGCAGCCACAATAACTGACACCCCCACCCTCCCCCCCAAAAAGGCTGTTTTGCTTGTCGGCGTTTCAATCATATCTTTGCTACTTACATGGTAGTTTGGAAGGATTGACCTAAAAACGTATAATATGCTCAGTATAATCATTCACTATAGTTGTGTGTTTAAGTAGAATGAAAATAAGAATTAATTTGATCTTTACAGTAAAAATATTCTTTTAGGATTGTTTATATTTTGCTAAGATGGCGGTAGATGGTATGCTTACATAATATCTTTGATAAAGTTTTGAACAATGTTGACAATCACAAATTGATTTATTCTTATATTTTCTTGAAAAGAAATAGTTCTTATTTCAAAAACCAAAATTATAAATATCTAAGTTTGCTCTCGATTACTGTACACCAGCTAATATTATATTTATACACACATTACATGCATAAATACATACACACACACACACACATATATATATATATATATATATATATATATATATATATATATATATATATATATATATATATATATATATATATATATATATATATATATACATATATATATATAATCATGGGTTCTATATAATACTTACATAAAGCAGATGAAACCAAAATCTGTGTTCCCTTAGTGTTAATTAAATAAGTCCATAAAAAATTGTACCGAGTATAAATCCATTTCCAATCGTAGCTTAAAATATCTGATTTCATATAGGAAACATTATTGCATTCTAAAAATTATGATTATTTAAATAGTTGATTGTGCTTTCATAAAACATTAGTGTACTTATGTTTTAAATTTCGGGTGTATTTCAACAATCAAGTATTTTGGGTGTCGTAATCAGATCAGCTAACGCACATACGAATTAATAACAAAGAATATTTTCTATACTATTTCTTAACTTATTCAAAACATCTACTGTATTTAGTTAAAATAGTATTACGTAAGCACCAATGTGTTATAAGCTATCATAATCTTCATATAATACAATTATACCTCATTATTAGTTCTCTTTCTCTCTCTCTCTCTCTCTCTCTCTCTCTCTCTCTCTCTCTCTCTCTCTCTCTCTCTCTCTCTCTCTCACAAATGATGCCTTTCAACTCTTCTAACATCTTGTGGAACCCAGCTGAACGTTTGGTGAACTAATCTTTCTTGGGGAATGCGAAGAGCATGCCCAAACCATCTCCATCTACCGCTCATCAGGATCTCATCCACATATGGCATTCGAGTAATCTCTTATAGTTTTATCTCTAATCCTGTCCTGCCATTCAACTCCCAATATCCTTCTGAGGGCTTTGTTCTCAAATCTACTAAATCTATTAGAGATTGCTTCATTGTCATAACATGACTCATGTCCTTAGAGCAGTGGTTCCCAACCTTTTTTTCAGGTGACCCCTATCATGCACCTCAAGCCATGACCGCGACCCCACTAGTTTAGGTGTATATGCATTATTGTATATTACTAGTTGTTGGCTGTAAAAGTAAGGGACAGTAGATATCCTTCTATAAGAGAGCTACTATAAGGTTGGAAAAGACAAAATTAACATCATTAAATTTTATAACAGCATTATAAATTTTAAGGCTTATTATTAATCAAAAACCACACATCTGGAGTAATATTTTGTCACATTCCACAAAAACAAACTAAAAGTATAAATGTTTTCTGTTAAATGGTAAACTGATTTTAATGAGAGCCTTGGGCTGGGATCATGTTGTTAAGTTTCTCTATTCGTGGTTCAGTCTTTTCATGTTCAGGTTGCAGCCGATTTTTGTTTTTTGTTTTGATGACAGTCTGCCAAGAAGGAGGAGGGGAAGAGGCCAAGGAGAGAAGAGGGCATGGGGGCCAATGAAAGAGAAGAGGAGGGGAACAAGGAAAGAGAAGGATGGTTGAGAGAATAGGAAAGAGGGGGGACGGAGACAAGGAAAGAGAAGGATGGTTCAGAGAGTAGAAAAGAGGGGAACGGAGACAAGGAAAGATGACAAGGAGGAATAAAGAAAGAGGGTAGGTAGCAAGGAAAGGGAAGGGGCAAGGAACAAGGAGGGGGAGCTATAGAGAGGAGGGGAGGGGTCAAGGAAGGAGTAACAAGGAATAGAGGTGTAATATATTTGCAAATCACAGTAAATAAAACGAAGCAGAAAACGAAAAAATCAATGATATATAGCACTCCAAATCTCGGCAAAACAACAACCTCAAAAACCAGCCATATACAATACTCCAAATCTCTAAACAACCGCCAAAACAACAACCTCAAAAACCAGCGACATAAAATCCTCCAAATCTCTAAACAACTGCCAAAACAACAACCTCAATAACCAGTGACATAAAATCCTCCAAATCTCTAAACAACCGCCAAAACAACTACTTCAAAAAACAGCAACATATAATACACCAAATCTCTAAACAACCTCAAAAACCAGCAACATGAAATCCTCGAAATCTCTAAGCAACTGCCAAAACAACAACCTCAAAAACCAGCAACATAAAATCCTCCAAATCACTAAACAATCGCCAAACCAATAACCTCAAAACCAGCGACATAAAATACTTCAAATCTCTAAACAACTGCCGAAACATCAACCTCAAAAACCAGCGACATAAAATCCTCCAAATCTCTAAACAACTGCCAAAACAACAACCTCAAAAACCAGTGACATAAAATCCTCCAAATCTCTAAACAACCACCAAAACAACAACTTCAAAAACCAGCGATATAAAATATTCCAAATCTCTAAACAACCGCCAAAACAACCTCAAAATCCAGCAACATAAAATCCTTGAAATCGCTAAACAACTGCCAAAACAACAACCTCAAAAACCTGTGACATAAAATCCTTCAAATCACTAAACAACCGCCAAACCAACAACCTCAAAACCAGCGACATAATATACTCCAAATCTCTAAACAACTGCCAAAACTTCAACCTCAAAAACCAGCGACAAAATCCTCCAAATCTCTAAACAACTGCCAAAACAACAACCTCAAAAACCAGCTACATAAAATCCTCCAAATCTCAAAAAATACTGCCAAAAGAACAAATTCAAAAGCCATTGACATAAAATCCTCCAAATCTCAAAATAATCGCCAAAATAAGCAACCTAAAAAACCAGCGACAAAATCCTCCAAATCTCTAATCAACCGCCAAAACAACAACCTCAAAAACCAGCTACATAAAATCCTCCAAATCTCTAAACTGCCAAAACAACAACCTCAAAAACCAGCAACATAAAATACTCCAAATCTCTAAACAACCTCTAAAACAACAACCTCAAAAACCAGTGACATAAAATCCTCCAAATCTCTAAACAACTGCCAAAACAATAACCTCAAAAACCAGTGATATAAAATACTCCAAATCTCTGAACAACCGCCAAAACAACAACCTCAAAAACCAGCAACATAAAATACTCCAAATCTCTAAACAACCGCCAAAACAAAAACCTCAAAAACCAGTGATATAAAATCCTCCAAATCTCTAAACATCCGCCAAAACAACCTCAAAAACCAGTGACATAATATCCTCCAAATCTCTAAACAACAGCCAAAACAGCAACCTAAAAAACCAGCGACATAAAATCCTCCAAATCTCTAAACAACTGCCAAAACAACAACCTCAATAACCAGTGACATAAAATCCTCCTAATCTCTAAACATCCGCCAAAACAACCTCAAAAACCAGTGACATAATATCCTCCAAATCTCTAAACAACAGCCAAAACAGCAACCTAAAAAACCAGCGACATAAAATCCTCCAAATCTCTAAACAATTGCCAAAACAACAACCTCAATAACCAGTGACATAAAATCCTCCAAATCTCTAAACAACCGCCAAAACAACTACTTCAAAAACCAGCAACATAAAATACACCAAAGCTCTAAACAACCTCAAAAACCAGCAACATGAAATCCTCGAAATCTCTAAGCAACTGCCAAAACAACAACCTCAAAAACCAGCAACATAAAATCCTCCAAATCACTAAACAATCGCCAAACCAATAACCTCAAAACCAGCGACATAAAATACTCCAAATCTCTAAACAACTGCCGAAACATCAACCTCAAAAACCAGCGACATAAAATCCTCCAAATCTCTTAATAACTGCCAAAACAACAACCTCAAAACCAGCGACATAAAATCCTCCAAATCTCTAAACAACTGCCGAAACATCAACCTCAAAAACCAGTGACATAAAATCCTCCAAATCTCTAAACAACCGCCAAAACAACCTCAAAAACCAGCAACATAAAATCCTTGAAATCTCCAAACAACTGCCAAAACAACAACCTCAAAAACCTGTGACATAAAATCCTTCAAATCACTAAACATCCGCCAAACCAACAACCTCAAAACCAGCGACATAATATACTCCAAATCTCTAAACAACTGCCAAAACAACAACCTCAAAAACCAGCAACATAAAATCCTCCAAATCTCAGAAAAACTGCCAAAAGAACAATTTCAAAAGCCATTGACATAAAATCCTCCAAATCTCTAAATAATCGCCAAAAACAGCAACCTAAAAAACCAGCGACAAAATCCTCCAAATCACTAAACAACCGCCAAAATAACAACCTCAAAAACCAACGACATAAAATCCTCGAAATCTCTAAACAACTGCCAAAACATCAACCTCAAAAACCAACGACATAAAATCCTCGAAATCTCTAAACAACTGCCAAAACAACAACCTCAAAAACCAGAAACATAAAATACTCCAAATCTCTAAACAACCTCTAAAACAACAACCTCAAACACCAGTGACATAAAATCCTCCAAATCTCTAAACAACCGCCAAAACAACAACCTCAAAAACCAGCGACATAAAATACTCCAAATCTCTAAACAACCGCCAAAACAACAACCTCAAAAACCAGTGATATAAAATCCTCCAAATCTCTAAACATCCGCCAAAACAACCTCAAAAACCAGTGACATAATATCCTCCAAATCTCTAAACAACCGCCAAAACAACAACCTAAAAAACCAGCGACATAAAATCCTCCAAATCTCTAAACAACTGCCAAAAAAACAACTGCCAAAATAACAACCTCAAAAACCAGCGACATAAAATCCTCCAAATCTCTAAACAACTGCCAAATCAACAACCTCAAAAACCAGTGATATAAAATCCTCCAAATCTCTAAAAAACCGCCAAAACAACCTCAAAAACCAGCGACATAAAATCTTCCAAATCTCTAAGTAACCGCCAAACCAACGACCTTTTTGACCAAGTGACCAGCGCCGCAGACACGCCAACTTCACAAGAACATACAAATAAAATAACACAGTAAATGAAATAACAATAAAAACAACACAAACCCACAAGAGGTAAATATAAAGGAAGGGGAGGAGTCAAGAGGAGGAGAGGATTGATTGATTGATTGATTGAAAGTTTTCTGGCATCCTGACATCTAAGGTCATTGAGGCCGATAGCATTTATCATATATGAAAAATAAAAGAGAATTCAATTAAAACCATAAAAGTTAAGAAGTCATTATAATAGTTAAATAGTTTTCAGAAGACCTGCTTCTGAAATAAATCTAAAAATGCCGCTCACATAGTAGAACAGATCATGTCCAAGAATCTTGGCAAGGATGAACCTACCACCCTCACCTCGAGCCTAAAACAGATATCTATTTCTTAAGTTTATATAATTAGGGCATTCGGTCAACAAATGCCTCACTGTTAACAGTACTAAACAGTCCTCGCAATACGGTTAGTGTTGGCCCTTCAGCAGAAACTCGTGTCAACAGTGTGTGACCAATACGGAGACGACAAAGAGTCGTCTCCCATTTTCGGGATATGTTATACCTCCAAGGTGATATGATATTTGTTACTTCCCTCATTTTATTGCCATCTAGACTATCCCGGTGCTGTTGCCATTTATTACAAACCAATTTCTTGATGTGAGGTAGGAAATCATTACAGGGAATAGGATACCTCCTTGGTAGCAACTTAGATGCCACATTCTTCGCCAGTAAATCTGCCTTCTCATTCCCAGACACACCTACATGTGCTGGAACGCAACAAAATCGAACTGTTATACCTCTCCGTCCAATTATAAAAAGCCATTCTAAAATCTTTAAAGCTAGAGGGTTACTAGAATTAAAAACACTCCTTGCATCACTAAAAATTGTAAAATTACCCTCCTTTTCTAAAGGTATTTTCTCAATAACTGTTATGCCATACAGTTTGGCAGTAAATGTGGAAGCTGTTTGAGGAAGTGCACCTCTATAATTAAAACCAATACTATGTACTCCAAATCCAACGCCAGCATCAGATTTGGAGCCATCAGTATATATACAAGTCAATCCCCTATGTTCAACATAATCCATAGAAAGAGACCTGGATTCTATGTCAGTCATATTCTTCTTAACTCCAATAAAATATTTACAAAAAGATACCTCAGGTAATTTCCATGGAGGCGTTGATGATACCTTAAATAGAAGCACCTTAAATATAATTATGTCAAGACTGTTTAATAATCGTTTCACCCGAAAGCCATAAGGTTGAGGAGATTTCGGGTGCAGTTCAAAGCATGTTGCGTCCCTTATAAGGCTTGCTGTCTGAAAGGGTAAAGAGTTAGGGAGTCTAAACCAATACCGAATAATAGAAGATATTCGGTAAAGGTCTAGAGGGAACTCTCCAGCATCAACAAGGAGACTTGGGATAGGTGATGTTCTAAATGCTCCTGTAGACAATCTAATACCAGCATGATGTATTGAATCTAATATTTTTAACTGGCTTGGGGTGGCTGAAGAGTATATTTCACATCCATAACTAATTTTGGAAAAAATCAAGGCCTTGTATAATGTTAAAATAGTCTTGCGGTTTCCCCCCCTAAGATGTATGGGACAATACTTTTAAAAGATTCAGAGCCTCAAGACATTTAGCTTTTAATGCTTTTAAGTGGGAAACCCATGAAAACCTACAATTGAATATCAAACCTAAAAATTTAGCTTCAATTACACATGGGATCCGTTGACCTTTAATGTATATATCCGGGTCTGGATGTACTCCCCGGATACGACAGAAATGTACAAAAGTAGTTTTACTTGTCGAGAACTTGAATCCATTCATTTCGGCCCACTGGATAATTTTGTCTATTGAGAGTTGTAGTTTTCTCTTAACCATTGCCATTCTAGCTCCAGCAAATGCTATGGAGAGGTCATCCACAAATAATGTTGAGAAAATATCCCAGGGAATGGCTGAGGCTATCCCATTAATTGCTAGTGTAAACAGGGTTACACTCAGCACACTACCCTGAGGAACTCCTTCTACCTGACACTTTCTCTCTGATAGCCCCCTCTCTCGCTTGAAAAACTCTATGTAAAAAGAAATGACTAAATAAATAGTGGCAGCTCTCCTCTCAGTCCCAAGTCATGAATTGTTTTACTGTAAGTATACCATATCTTCATGAGGTATCATATGCCTTTTCAAGGTCAAAAAAGACTGTCACATGGTGCTGTTTGGAAGCAATCGCTTCACGAATAGAGGACTCAAGTCTTATCAACACATCAGTCGTAGAGTGCATTTTTCTGAATCCACATTGAATCGGTGATAAAACACCCTTCTTTTCAAGGTACCGCATCAACCTTGCATTGACCCTCTTCTCCACGATTTTACATAAACAGGATGCCAATGCTATAGGTCGATAGATTGCTGCTAAAAACTTGTCCTTACCAGGTTTTAAAAAGGCTAAAATAATGGCTAGTTCCCAAACACTTGGGTAACTATGATCATGCCATATTCTATTAATAATGGTCAAAATATATAACTTTGTATTAAAATGTACATGGCGAATCATTGCATATGGAATTCCATCAGGTCCAGGGGCTGTATCATTACAAGTGGAAAGTGAAGAATCATATTCTCTTTCAGTAAAAGGAGAATTATAAGACTCTTCCCTTCTTATCACAAAATCTAAAATTTTCTTTTCTTCAATGCTCCTATATTGGTAACCAGGAGCTGCTACACTCTTGCAAGATACATTTGAAAAAATATCAGCCAGGGCATTGCTAACATCATTTGCTTTAGTCACATACTGACCGTTCACTTTCAACACTGGAGGTGGGTTTGGGGTAAATTTGCCAGCAATCTTCTTTATTTTCTTCCATACAGAAGAAGGTGGTGTTCTACTGTTAATGGAGGAAAAAAAAGACACCCATGACTGGCGCCTAGCTTCCTTCATGGCACAACGGAACTATGCTCTCCATTTCTTGTATATGATTAAATTCTCATCAGTAGGGAGTTTATGCAATCGTGTTAGGGATCTTCTTGTGGCTCTATGCAGGGTAGTTAGCTCTGAAGACCACTAAGGGACTGGTCGTCGTTTGAATAACCCTGTTGTTTAGGGAATTGAATTGACTCCTGCTGTATGGAGAGTTCCATCCAGAAAATCTATGGCATCATCAATATTTTCAACCTGTTCTGCATCCCCATCAATTTCGCTCAGCTCACAAAATTTATCCCAGTCCGCCTTGTCAAGATTCCATCGTGGCTATCTCTATAAAGGTGGACCACTTTTGGTGTTTATAATGATTGGTGCATGATCACTAGTGTGCCAATCATCTAATGTCCTCCAATCGAAATCAAGATGGCAGTTAGAGCTGGCAATTAAAAGGTCAAAGCATGACAAGGTACCTGTCTGAACATGGAAGTGCGTGGGCTCTCCTGTATTAAGGAGTCACACATCTTCATTTTCCACAATTGATGAGATAATATTGCCCCTTGTGTTTGGCAAAACATCACCCCATAAAGGATGTCTACCATTCATATCTCCCAGTAAGAGAAAAGGTTGAGGTAGTTGTTGAATGACCTCTACTATATCATCATATAAAATATTATCATTTGGAGGTAAGTACAGAGAGCATATTGTATATTTTCTCCCTATATCAATTTGCATAACCACTGCCTGCAGGAGTTTAGGAATAGATAATGGTATTTGGGGAACATCTCGACGAACGTACATGAGACTTCCGCCATGGCTCCCCGCTTGTTGATTATATGGTGTTCTATATACTCTCGAGGACTCGGAGTGTTAGCATCAAGCTTACTTTCCTATAGACATACAATTATGGGGGAATGTTCATGAATTAGGAGCTTAAGTTCTTCATATTTGGCCCTTAAACCCTGACAATTCCATTGCAAAATGGAGGAAAAAACTATGGATTATTTCTTGGAAAAACTTTTGGATGAAGTCTTCCCATTAGTAATTTTTGACTTAACACTATTTCCGGGTGGTTTCATTAGAGAGGGTCTTGATAAAGTGGGTTTTTTGTTTATCATTTTCGTTTTCTCCTTTTGATCTAATTGTTGAGGGGGATGGTGGACCTCAACTTGAATTTCTGATTTATTTAAATTGTCTTCTGGTTGATCAGAAACATCAACAGACAAAACATCATATTTATTTGATGTCATAACTCTAATATTTCTTATGGAAGTGGGTGAGAGAGATGGAGGTCTCTCTCTTTAACGATAAATAGGTTGTGAGCTACCAGGTTTTTGTACCTTCCCCACTAAGGGTACTTCTGATAACTTGGTTTCAGGTGGAATCTCTATTAAATCGGGCAAGGATAGGGCCTGGGAGAGGTTAGTACTATCCTTTGTAATAGGGAACAAAGGTTTGATAGTGGTAGGCAATATCTTTTTGTTGATAATGATAAATCTTTAGGAGGAGATATTCTTATCTTATTATGCAGCACTTTATCAATAGATGGTGAATTCCTTTTTCGAGATTGATTGATTGATTGATTTAAAGTTTTCAGGCATCCTGACATCTAGGGTCATTGACGCCAATATCATTTAAGTCTATATATATATATATATATATATATATATATATATATGTATATATATATATATATATATATATATATATATATATAAAATAAAAGAATATTCAATTAAAACCATAAAAGTTAAGAATCATTATAACAGTTAAATAGTTTTCAGAAGACCTGCTTCTGAAATAAATCTGAAAATGCCACTTGCATAGTAGGACACATCATGTCCAAAAATCTTGACAAGGATGAACCTGCCACCCTCACCTCGAGCCTCAAATAGATATCTATTCCTCAAGTTATTATAATTGGGACATTCGGTCAACAAATGCCTCACTGTTAGAGGTACCAAACAGTCATCACAATATGGTTGGTGTTGGCCGTTCAGCAGAAACTCGTGTTACAACCGAGTGTGACCAATATGGAGATGACAAAGAGACGTCTCCCATTTTCGGAACATCCTGTCATACCTCCAAGGAGATATGACATTTGTTACTTCTCTCATTTTATTCCCATCTAGACTATCCCAGTGCTGTTGCTATTTATTGCAAAGCAATTTCTTGATGTTAGGTAGGAAGTCATTACAGGGAATGGGATACCTTCTTGGCACTAACTCTGATGCTGCATTCTTCGCCAATGAATCTGCCTTCTCATTCCCACACACAACTACATGTGCTGGAACCCAACAAAATCGAACAATTATACCTCTCCTTCAAATAATAAAAAGCCATTCTAAAATCTTTAAAACTAGAGGGTTACTAGAATTAAAAACTTCTAAAGCTTGAAGGACACTCCTTGCATCACTAAAAATTGTAAAATTACCCTCCTTTTCCAACGCTATTTTCTCAACACCGGTTAGTATGCCATACAGTTCGGCAGTAAATATTGAACCTGTTAGAGGAAGTGCACCTCTACAATTAAAACCAATACTATGTACTCCAAATCTAACGCCAGCATCAGATTTGGAGCCATCAGTATATATAAAAGTCAATCCACTATGTTCTTCAACATAATCCATTAAAAGAGACCTGGATTCTAAGTCAGTCATATTCTTCTTAACTCTCATAAAATATTTACAAAAAGATATCTCTAGTAATTTCCATGGAGACGTTGATGATACCTTAAATGGAAGCACCCTAATTATAATTATATCAAGACTGTTTAAAAATTGTTTCACCTGAAACCCATAAGGTTGAGGAGATTTTGGGTGCAACTCAAAGTATGTTGAGTGACTTACATGGCTTGCAGTCTGAAAGGCTAAAGAATTAGGAAGTCTTTGATATCTAAACCAATACCGAATAATAGCAGAAATTCGGTAAAGATCTAGATGTAACTCTCCAGCATCAACAAGGAGACTTGGGATAGGTGAGGTTCTAAATGCTCCTGTGGACAATCTAATACCACCACTATGTATTGAATCTAATATCTTTAACCGGCTTGGGGTGGCTCAGGAGTATATTTCACATCCATAACTGATTTTGGAAAAAATCAAGGCATTGTATAATTTCAAAATAGTATTGCAGTATGGGACAATACTTTTAAAATATTCAGAGCCTCGAGACATTTAGCCTTCAACGCTTTCAAGTGAGAAACCCATGTAAGCCTACAATCAAATATCAAACCTAAAAATTTAGCTTCACTTGCACATGGTATCCGCAGACCCTTAATGTATATATTCGGGTCTGGATGTACTTCCCGGATACGACAAAAATAGACGATAGTAGTTTTACTTGTTGAGAACTTAAATCCATTTATATCGGCCCACTGGATAATTTTGTCAATTGAGAGTTGTAATTTTCTCTCAACCATTGCCATTCTAGCTCCAGCAAATGATATTGAGAGATCATCCACGAATAATGTTGAGAGAACATACCGGGGAATGACTGAGGATATCCCATTAATTGCTAGTGCAAAAAAGGTTACACTCAGCACACTCCTCTGAGGAACTCCTTCTCCCTGACACTTATTCTCTGATAGAGCTTCCCCCACTCTCACTTGAAAAACTCTATTTGAAAGAAATGCCTGAAAAAATAGTGGCAGCTGTCCTCTCAATCCCAAGTCATGAATTGTTTCAAGTATACCATATCTCCAATTGGTATCATATGCCTTTTCAAGGTCAAAAAAGACTGTCACATGGTGCTGTTTGGAAACAAATGCTTCACAAATAGAGGACTCAAGTCGTATCAACACATAAGTCGTTGAGTGCATTTTACTGAATCCACATTGAATCGCTGATATAATACCCTTTTTTTCAAGGTATCACATCAGTCTTGCATTGACCATCTTCTCCATAATTTTACATAAACAGGATGTCAATGCAATAGGTCGATAGTTTGCTGCTAAAAACTTGTTCTTACAGGGTTTTAAAAACGCTAAAATAATGGCTAGTTCCCAAACACATTGGTAACTATGATCATGCCATATTCTATTAATAATACTTAAAATAAATAACTTTGTATTAAAATGTACATGTTTAACCATTGCATATGAGATTCCATCGGGTCCAGGGGCTGTATCGTTACATGTAGCAAGTGCGGAATCAAGTTCTCTTTCAGTAAAAGGAGAATTATACGATTCTTCCTTTCCTGTTGCAAAATTTAAAATTTTCTTTTCCTCAATGCTCCTGTCCTGGTGACCAAGAGCTGCTACACTCTTGTGTGATCCATTTGAAAAGTGGTCAGCCAGGGCATTTGCTTCAGTCACATACTGACCATTCACTTTCAACACTGGTGGTGGGTTTGGGGAAAATTTGCCGGCAATCTTTTTTATTTTCCTCCATACAGAAGATGTTGGTTTTCTACAATTAATGGAGGAAACAAAAGCCACCCAAGATTGGCGTCTAGCTTCTTTCATGGCACGACGGAACTGTGCTCTACACTTTTTGTACGTTATCAAATTTTCATCCGTACGGGATCTACGCAATCTAGTCAAGAGATTTTCTGGTGGCTCTGTGCAAGGCTGTTAATTCTGAAGACCACCACGGTACTGGTCGTCTTTTGAATAGTCCTGTGGTTTTGGGAATCGAATTGACTCCAGCTGTATGGAGAGTTCCATTCAGTAGGTCTATGGCATTATCAACACACTCAAACTGCTCTGCACTACCCTCGATTTCACTTAGCTCACGGAATTTAACCCAGTCTGCCTTGTCTAGATTCCATCGTGGCGATCCTTGTAAAGGCAGACCCTTGTTGGTGTTTATAATGATTGGTGCATGATCACTAGTGTGCCAATCATCTAATGTCCTCCAATTGAAATCAAGAAGGCAGTTAAGAGCTTGTAATTGAAAGGTCAATGCATTACAAGGTACCTGTCTGAACATGGAAGTGTGTGGGCTCACCTGTATTAAGGAGTCCTACATCCTCGTTTTCCACAATTGATGAGATAATATTGCCCCTGGTGTTTGCTAAAACATCACCCCACAAAGGATGTCTACCATTCAAATCTCCAAGTAAAAAAAAAAAGGTTAAGGGAGCTGTTGAATCACCTCTACTAAATCATCAAATGATACGTTATCATTTGGAGGCAAGTACAGCGAACAGATTATATATTTTCTCCCTACACCAATCTGTACAGCCACTGCCTGCAGAGGTGTACGGACAGATAAAGGTAGTTGGGGAACATCTTGACGAACGTATGTGAGACTTCGGCATGGCTCCCCCCTCCGTGATCATAAGGTGTCCTATAACTAATATATTCGCGAGGACAAGGGGTATTAGCATCAATCTTGCTCTCCTGTAGACATACAATTAAAGGGGAATGCTCATGAATTAAGAGCTTAAGTTCTTCATATTTGGCCCTCAAACCCTGACAATTCCAATGCAAAATGGATGAAAAAACTATGTATTATTTTCTGGAAGACATCTTTGATGAGGTCTTCCCATTGACAGTTTTTGATTTGACAATATTTTCTGTAGGCTTTTTAAGTGTGGGTTTTATATCAGCCTTTTCAGTGTTGTTACCTAATTCTTGTGGGGGATGGTGGACCTCAACTTGAATTTTTGATTGATTCAAGAAGTTTTCCAACTGATCTGAAATATCAACAGGCAAAACATCATATCTATTTGATGTCATAACTTTGATGTTTTTAATATATGGGGATGAGAGAGATGGAGGTATCTCTCTTTTCCTATTGACAGGTGGTGAGTTATTAGGTTTTGATGTTTTCCCCACTACAGGTGCACCTGATAACTTTGTTTTATGTGGAACCTCCATCAAATCAGGCAAAGATATAGCCTGAGAGAGGTTAGTATTATCCTTTGTAGTGGGGGACAAAGGTTTACTAGAGGTGAGCAAAGTCTTACGTGATATTCTTGCCTTATCCTCTAGAATTATATCAGAAGATGGCAAATTTCTTTTCAGGGGAATAGAGGCAGTATTAGGTGGGTTGGATGTCTCCTGCCTCATTTTTTCTCCTGATTTCAATACTTTTGCACAACTTGCTGATTTACTCAATAGTCTCTTGGCATGCCCCACACTTATGTGTTCAATACTGGATTTATTGAGAGCAGCCTCTTCCAACTTATATTGCTGGCAGTTCCTATCAGTAGATTTGTGATTCGAATTGCAGTTTATACAATTGGCCTCTAGTGTACATTCTCCATGGTAAACATTAGAGCAAGTACTACACATTTTATCATTCTTACAAACTTTAGATGGATGCCCATATCTAAAGCAATTAAAGCATTGAAGCGGCTTCTGCTTAAAAGTTCAAACTTTAATTCGTTCATTTTCTATGTAAATGTGGAAAGGCACATCAGCATCCTGGAAATTCAGGATAATCATTGACGTTCCAGGGACTTTATGCACTTTCCATACAATTAAAGGACACATGGCCAATATCTCCTCTTCAGTAAACTCATACAAGTCTCTATCAAAAACTACTTCCCTTCAATAACTGAAGTTTAGATAGGGTTTTACATCTAGCTTTATGTCATCGTTCACTGTATTTAAATTGCAAAGTATAACGGATTGAGTTTCTGATTTGGCACTTATTAGGAAACTGTTCTTTCCAAACCGAGGTATATCTCCTGGTGCAATGGTACCTACTTTCTTTTGAAGAAATTTACATATCTTGAAATAATTTCCAGTACTCCCTTTTGATTGAGCAACAAGCCACTTTGGTGGTTTTGGCTTTCTCTTGGAGGGTACAACTACCTCTATGCCTTTATCAATCCAATCTGCAGGTTTATATACATCTAGATTCTTAGGTACCCGATCGCAAAGAGCACCCTTGAAAATCAAATTATTGATTTTAATATTCATGATATCATTGATTGCATTGAATGCTTCATCGTGGTTATCAAATGATATCCATGAATCCCATTTGTCACCTTCAAGCCTCATTCTAATTTCCCTGATGTGACCATAACATTGAAATAATTTATACAGCACATCATAATTGGTTTCAATGGGAATCTGAGTGACATGAAGGATTCAAAAATTTTCCATGTCACCCAAATTACTTTGTTTTTTAACATTAGTAGAATGGTCCTTTAGAGTTTCCAGGTCGTCAGCCGAGGGGTTAGTTTTTGAAGTAGAAGCAAGCCGGGTTATCCACCTCTTATCGGAGGATGTCAGTCCTCCTATCCCATGTGGCCCAACACGAGAAGAGGCTTCAGCAGGGACCAGTCCTCTATTAGAGAGGGGCTGCTTCTCTCAAGGTGGGCGTACACTGGTCAGTGGGGGTAATTAGCCCCTCCCACCGACGACTCCAATGCCTGGCATCACCCATTACCCGCAAATATGGGCGACTTAAAACCGGATCACTGGCGCCTGACTCTTAACAGACTTGGTCTGCACCCAATGGGTTCTGCCAGAGGGTGATGGTATCTAAATTGGCACAGGTTGAGATAGAATGCCATCCATCCCACACTGTGCCAAATCCAAAGAAGCAGCCAAAGTATACTCAAACAAGCCAAAGTCGTCAACAATATCGTGCCCAAAAGGAAGAGATGGGAGAAAAAATGAAATAACCAAAAGAAAAAGAGAAAGTGCTGACTGATTTAGTTGGATCAACAGCTGGGCACTGAGGTCCAGTAGGAAGTACAGTAGTTCCTACTGTTCATCAGAGCCCAGCAGCTAATCCCTAAGCCCCCATCCTCATCAAGGCTTCAGCATCTGGGGGGGTCCTTTTTCGAGAACTACCTACAGTAGTAGGGGGGTGAGATGATTCCCAAGGAACTTTTTCTCCTGTTTTTAATGTCTTTGCATAGGTATTATTGAATAATCTCTTGGCATGCCCCACGCTTACATGTTCAATAATTGATTTATTGAGGGCAGCCTCTTCTAACTTATAAAACTGGCAGCTCCTATCATTAGATTTATGATTAGAGTTGCAGTTTAAGCACCTTGCCTCAAGTGTACATTCTCCATGGTAAATATTGGAACAAGTATTACAAATTTTATAATTTTTGCAAACTTTGGAAGAATGCCCAAATTTAAAGCAATTATAACATTGCAGTGACTTCTGCTTTAAAGGTTGAACTCTAATCCTTTTATTGTCTATGTCTATGTGGAAAGGTACATCAGCATCCTGGAAAGTAAGAACAATCATTGATGTTCTAGGACCTAGAACATCCTAGAATCTAGGTACTTTATGTACTTTCCACACTGATAGTGGACTCATCGCCAATATCTCCTCTTCCGTAAATTCATATAGATCCCTATTGAAAACCACTCCCCTTCCATAGCTAAAGTTTAGATGGGGTTTGATGTCCAATTTTATATCATCATTTACTGTCTTCAAATTGGACAATATAACAGACTGTGTGTATGACTTGGCCTTTATCAAGTAACTTTTCTTACCGAATCGAGATATATCTCCAGGTGCAGTCGTTCCTACCTTCTTCTGAAGAAATTTGCAGATCTTGAAATAATTTTCCATACCTCCTGTAAATTGAGCAAGAAGCCACTTTGGTGGTTTTGGCTTTCTTTGGGATGGCATATCTACCTCTATATCTTTATCAACCCAGTCTTCTGGTCTGTAGACATGCAGATCTTTAGGTGCCCCATCACACAGAGCACCCTTAATACTCATATTAGCTACTTTAATATTAACAATGTTACAAGTTGCATTAAATGCTTCCTCATGACAATTAAATGATAACCAAGAATTCCAATTATCATCTTGAAGTTTCATTCTAATTTCTTTTTTGGGCTCAAGCCATGTCATCCTATTGGAAGGTTCCTAATAGTAGCTTCCAAGGAATATATGAACTACAGTGAATTCTAACTCCTGGCGCGAATATCCTTAACATTCTTTTAAGGATATCGCATAAATCAGGGGACGTATATCTTGATAAGACACATAGCAATCTTCACACCGAATAGCGGTTTTGCTTCGAGGGGGAAGAGTGGCAATTTTGGAAGGGGAGCCGTTATCAAGGTTATCCTATTTCCTATAGTACTATTGAGAATCAAGATGGCGGTCATTCCTAATTTTGTAGCGAATTCGCACGGTGGTGTTCCCTGTTGATCTAACTTTTTCGATCGATTCTGCGAGGATTATTGTGAAATCTCCAGCTTCTTTCGCCTCTGAAAAGTTGAGTATTGATTCTTTACAATGAATATATTTCAGCTCCTGTTTCACAGTGAAATTAGAGTAATTTATTGTGCTTAGGAGCTAAGCCTGTAACCGGAGGCGCCATGGGCGCTGGCGTTCGTTAGGCATGTGTTATTTACTTAGTAGAACGACTTTCCCCGTTGAAATAGCATTAATTAATTATGAAAGCTATATAGGCATAATTATACTTGTAAAGATATTTATAGTATGCAAAATTTTCCTCTTTCTATGTCGATCGTATACG
Source organism: Palaemon carinicauda (assembly GCF_036898095.1). Classification (NCBI taxonomy): domain Eukaryota; kingdom Metazoa; phylum Arthropoda; class Malacostraca; order Decapoda; family Palaemonidae; genus Palaemon; species Palaemon carinicauda. The sequence goes on along the minus strand of NC_090735.1, from coordinate 160,534,299 downwards.
TTAGAGTTTCGGTGATTTAGGTAACCGAGACCTCGTCTTGCCTAAGTAACCTAACCTAGGCGATGTAGTATACTTTCAGACATTTCCCCGTTTACCCTCATGTATTGTTTTATCAATTCAGGCGGAGATAGATATCTCCTAGAATTATTATATAAACCGATACTCGTCTCCAGTGGAGTTTTAAGGGTAATCCCTCCTTCCCTCTGAGTGTAGCCTTAGGCTACAACCCTAGTTAGTCCTGCCTTCGAGTAGACACTCAGGCTTAACTGGACTAGTGATTTTTGTCTCTTCCCTTGGCCGGCAGATAGCAGGCTTTGGGTTTCGGTCAGAACCTCAGAGTTTATGGTGCCAGCAGGGTGAATAATCATTCCCCTGCTGGACTAGGCTGCTAGCATAGGAGGATAGACCTCCCTAGGCTGCTCTTGAAGTGGTTGTATGATGCTGCTACCTTCTCCCTGCGATCTAGAAGACTAGTCCTGTGCTCGCAGACCCTAGGCTGAAGAATAGACATTCTTCTGCTGCCTAGGATGGCGCCGGCACTGGAACTCTGTTTCTCCCTTGTTGAGAGGAGGCGGCACTGCCGCCGGTCCCTTAAATGTATTGGCAGACCCTAGGCTGGAGAATAGATATTCTCCTGCCACCTAGGATAGTGCCGATACTGAAACAGAGCTTCATAGGGGTGTGGTAAGACCGGCTACCCTGCCGGGTCCTTCCACACCTCATACAGGACCCTTTTCCCTCCTCCCTCTGTCCTTTAGTGATGGCCTAGCTATCACAACTATTTGGGCCGTTGTCCTGCAATCTCACCGATTGCCGGCGGGTTGCGGGGCCGGCTGGGCTCCTACATAACAGCTGTTTACTGGCTGCCGGCGACCACAACGGCTGCCAGCGGCCATGACGGCTGCCGGCGGCCATGACGGCTACCGGTGGCTTTGGCGGCTGCCGGCAGCCATGATGGCTCTTGGAGGGAAGTCTCTTCTGTCACCAAGGTTCTTCAGTCCTCCCTTGGACTGCCGAGAGGTACTGACTCAGCCGGCGGCATGCCGACTGTACCAGTGCTGCCGGGTACTAGCCTGCCGGCCATGTGGCGGCGATGGTACTTGTGGTTGGATGGAAGCCTGAATGATGCATTCTCCCCTTCCATTTGAACATTCTTTCTGGGGAAGGTAGTAAATTATATATTTACATCCTTATTTAGTGTATATATACACAGTAATAAGGCAGTCCTTCACTCCATGCTTTCTCTCTATCAGCTAGTATGCCGGCCGGACTGTGCCGGCAGGGACTAGCTATGCCGGCTGAATTCCAGTATATGTTTATACAGTAGTCAGTATATTTGCAGTATAGTATATAGCAGATTGAAAACTATTGTATATATACTAGTAGTTATTTTCCAACATATCTTGGGTATCCTTGCCCAGGTGTTTGCTGAGACCAATCCTATGTGTAAGGAATAGAATTTCTTTAGTACTCTGATTAGAAATCAGTTTACATTTTACCTTACAATATTAAATAATTTAGAAGGGCCAGTGGTAGTACACTTTCTATCCTTAAAGGTTAGAACCCTTATCTTTGAGCTTCCCTGATCATGAAACTCCTTGGTTTTAATATTGGGAGGGAAGGTCACAGAAAATGGGCTGGGTAAGATACACAAATATGTGTCTTTTCTATTTCGTAGTCCAGTCGGCGTCATGCTGTTTGGACCGTGCCGCCAGATGCTAGCCATACCGGCAGCACACTGGCTGAACTACAGTATATAATTATACAGTAGCCAGTATGTTGCAATATGGTATATACTGCAAACAGAAAACTATAGTATTATCATACAGTAGTTAATTTCTAACATATCTTAGGTACCCTTGTGCAGGCTTCAGCTGAGACCGAACCTATATTGAAAGAATAGAATTCCTTCAATACTCTGATTGGAAATCAGTTATCCTTACCCCACAGTATTAAATAAGTAGAAGGGGCAGTGGCAGTGTAAACTTTTTCTATCCCAAGGGGTTAGAACACTTTCGTTCGAGTTGCCTTGATAAAGGAAACTCTTTATATTTAATACAGGGGGGGGGGGGAGGTTACAGCAATTGCTTGCAAGGGATACACAAGTATGTGTCTCTCACTATTCCTTTCTAGCTTACTACCCTAAGCTATGATAATTAAAAGATGACTATTACATATTGCTTATCAGGTGAGATAAACAATTGTATACTCATTCTGCTTTCCTTTCTTTACAGGAGGAACCCCAGATGAAATGTGTTGGACTTCTGCAATATTAAGAGTAAGTACTTTTACGGTTATAATGCATGCAGGTTTCATGCCCCCTGCAATATTACTTCTGAATCCCTGCAATATTGGGACCCCCAAGTTTGCAATATCTGTCGGACATTAGTGTCCGAAGGTTATGATAATCCCAAGTCAATGGAGTCTAGAGATGCAGTAATTAAGAAACAATGCAAATGGGTAAGAGGGTTCCAGAAGATCTCTTCGGGACCATACCTACCAAATGATAGGATGCGTAGCTTACTGTTCCCGAAAGCAAGTAGTGAAATAGTGGTGCCCTAGGCACGATTCACACATCCCTGCGTCCAGATAGCCATCAGGATGGAGGGCAGGAAGTACCCCTGGAAGATGACGATGTGTCGGAATTGCTTCCATCTGTGCCGGCCCTGGAGCCATTAACCTTGACGTCTTCACCTTCTACTCCTCTACTAGACAAAATGGGCCAGTTACTGGCCCATCTTACGGGTCTAATGGAAAACGTTCGCAAACAAGGCGAAAGAAAGGAAGCAAAACTCAAGATAGAGCTCCATAAAGCTCCACTCGTCGTCTCCCGAGGGTCATACAAGCAACCCAGAGACCGAGACCTCCCGACATGCTCCAAAACCAATCCCTGGAGGTATGCGGAGCTTATGCCGATTTTAGACGGCAAACTCTACATCTCAGAGAAGATGGGAGCTGTTCCTTTAGACGAAATCCAGTTTTAGCCAAGCTTTGATGCTTTCCCTGATTGCTTCATTCGACTGAAGCATGAACCAGCGAAAGAAAAAGAAACAAAACCAAAGGAAATCATGGTTCTCGACCATGATAAGGCAGAGACTATCTTGTCATGTAGCTTGAGAAAGGCGGGTTACTCAGTGTCGAAAGTGTTCGCACTAAGTAAGAGACACCCTACCTTTTTTGCTCCTGCTTCAATAGCATTCCCCTTTACGTGGAAGGCATTTAAATCTGTTGCCAAGGCAGTGGAGGCAGCCAAACCATGTTCTGCACTTGAGGAGTGCAAGCCTCTGTCACTAGCCTTACCCATGCAGGAGAAGGATTGGAAGGAAGTCCATTTAATCTTTTCAGTAGGGAAACTAGACGCAGACATCGCTGGACGACAGTTTAGCGAGAATCTCCTTAAACTTTCTAAGTTTCTTTTGTGCAAGGAACAAGAGACAAAGGAGAGACTTGCAACCTCCTTATCCCTACAAAACTGCATAGAGATGTGTTCAGCTCATCAAAGTACACCAGACATGCTCATGGTCTTGGCCAAAATGCATATGGCCACCTTAGTAAAAGACCTATATGCCTTTATGAAGGCTAGGAAAGCCTGTAGGGAGTTCGTGTTCGCTGCCACAACAGTGAAAAATTAACCTAGGAAGCTGATATCTTCCAACATCTGGGGTAAAGACCTCTTTCCAAATGAGGTAGTCAAAGAGGTAATCGAGAAAGCCACCACAGAGAATAGGAACCTTCTCCAGAAGTGGGGCATCTCTTCAAAGAGGAAGTCTTCCATGGATGTGGGTCCCCAACCTAAAAGGAGGACGAAAAAGTCTAGACTTTTTCCTCGGTCTGTTCAACAACATCCAACAGTTTCTATGAGCGCGGTGCCCCAGGCAGGCAGTCGAGGAGGTAAACCTTCAGATCAGTCGAAGCAAAGAGACGCTTCTGGTAGGAGGGAGGTTCCAACAGGATCGTTGGACCTTCGATCCTTGGGCCCAAGGCCTAATCAAGATTGGACTAGGATGGAAAATAGACATGCCTCTACCATAATTTCCTCAACTCCTGCAATATTCCAACCCCATTTTAGAAGAGTATACCCTATAGCTCTAAAGCATACAGGTGATAAGGAAAGTAAAGTCCATCGAATTCCAGGGAAGGCTGTTTTGTGTTCCCAAGAAGGACTCAAGAAAACTCAGTCATTCTGGACTCGTTGCCACTCAACAAGTTCAAAAGAAACAGCAAGTTCAGGATGTCAATCCCTCTACACATAAGGACCCTATTACAAAAAGGGGCGTTCACAGTCTTGATAGACCTGACAGGTGCCTATTGGTAGCTTCTAGTCAGTCGCCCCCTCTCCTCCTACCTATGATTCAAGTTACAGAAGATAGAGTATGTCCTAAGAGCCATACTCTTCGGACTAAACACAGTCCTAAGTATCTTCACGAAATTGGCGGATGCAGTCATGCAATAACCATGCCTAGAAACAGTTCAGGTAACAAAGTACCTGGACGAAAGGCTGGTGCGGGCAGCACCCGAAGCGGCTGGTCTGCGAGCATCCAAAGAAGTAATCTAGTCCTGGAACATCGGGGATGCAAAATCAGCTTCAAGAAGTCTCCATTCTCTCCAGCTCAAAGGTTTCAATGGCTAAAAAACCATTGGAACCTGAGGTCACACTGGCTATCCTTTCCCTTAGGGATGTAGAAGCAGATCGCAGGGTCAGTCAAGAGACTACGGTAATCCGTCAAGATTTCAAGACGCTAACAGGAAAGAGTATTGAACTCTCTCCAGTTCCCAGCAGTAACAGACCCAGTGCTAAGAGCACGGCTGAAAGATGCGTTAAGAGTCTGGAGAAGATACGCATCAAAAGCTCGAAGAGATCTAAAGTGACCGATATCGGTCTTACCTTGATCGCTTCTCAACCCATGGTCGAAGGCCGAAAGCCTATTGAGGACCGTGCCCTTGCAACTACCTCGACTATTGAAGTTCATCCGCATGGATGCCTCGGCGGAAGAATGGGGAGTTCACTCCCATCCGAGGAAAGCCCAAGAGACTTGGTCATCTCTACTCAAGGCCATTCTCATCTACCTTTTGGAAGCCATGGCAGTCCTGTTGAAGTTAGGGAAACTCTCTCCACGCAGATCAGGCCTCCTCAGGCTGATCTGGGACAACAAAGTGATAGTGAGATGTCTGAACCGGCAAGGCTCGAGATCATCCCATATAGTCTAGGTGATGTTAGTCATCCCTTACCTAAATAGATGGCTCCTATCAGTAGTTCACATACAAATGATCCGCAATAGGACAGCGGATGCCCTACTGAGGGCCAAGCCGATAGAATCAGAATGGTCCACAGACACAGACCCATTCTCTCCCAGATGGGAACAAGTCCCCGAACTGCAGATCAACCTCTTCGTGACTAGCGTCATAGAGAAACTACCTCGATATGTAGCCTCATACGAGGATCCTCTAGAGGAGATAACGGACACCATGTCTCTAGTATGAAACGGATGGACCCGGAAATTCCTGTTCCTTCCATCCAATCTCCTGCTGAAGGTCTTCAACACGCGGAGATCCTTCCAAGGAAAGGCAGTTCTAGTGGCTCCCAAATACTCCAGGAGCAACTGGTTCCCTTTAGTGCGGGAACTGAGGCTGAGGCTGGCCCTTGTACTGAACCCAGCACTATCTCAGAGGGTTCAGAAGTTAATTGTCTTCGATTCATCACAGAGAGCCCAAACCCTTCATTTCATGATTTTCTCACCCTACCGGTTAAGAAAAGATTTGGGATCTCAGAAGGCAATATAGACTTCCTAGAAGAATACAAGTCTAAGTCTACTAGAAGACAATATGAGTCATCTTGGAAAAGGTGGGTTGCTTTTGTTAAAGCAAAAGGACAGAAAGAAATTTCAATAAAATTTTGTCTGTCCTTCTTTATCCACCTTCATAATCAAGGTCTGGCAGTTAACACGATAACTATGTGTAAGTCAGCCTTGACTAGACCTCTTCTATATGCCTTTCAAGTGGATCTGGCGAATGAAATCTTTAATAAGATCCCGAAGGCATGCACTAGGCTTAGGCCTGCAGCACCTCCGAAGCCCATTTCATGGTCTTTGGACAAGGTCATACATTATGCCTCATCTGTGAACAATGAAGATTGTTCTCTCAAGGATCTAACCCAGAAGGTTATTTTCCTGTTCGCAATAGCCTTAGGGGTTAGAATTAGTGAAATAGTAGCCCTATCAAGAAATGAGGGCCACATTCAGTTCACAGAATTAAGAGAACTGAATCTCTTTCCTGATCCAACCTTTCTCGCCAAGAACGAGCTACCCACTAAAAGATGGGGTCCCTGGAGAATCTGCCCTCTGAAGGAAGATGTCTCAGTGTCCAGTGGAGTGTCTAAAGGTCTATCTTCGTAGAACTTCGGACTTCAGGGGAGGACAGCTCTTTAAAGGGGAAACATCGGGCTCAAACTTATCCCTAAAACAACTGAGGGCGAAGTTCACCTATTTATTCGCAGAGCAGATCCTGACAGTACACCCGCAGGTCATGATCCGAGGAAAATTGCTTCATCACTGAACTTTTTTCAGTAAATGGACTTTGAGCGTCTTCGCTCATATACTGGATGGAATTCATCCAGGGTGTTCTACAAACACTATGATAAGCAAAGCGTCTTCGCTCATATACTGGATGGATATCAGTTCCATGAACTGAAGCATTATGTGGTAGCAGCAGGTAGTGTATTAAAACCTGTCGTCTAGTACTGCGATGAACAGTTAATTGATTGGGACTATCAAATTAGGGTGAAAAGGTGTTGACACTTCCGGTGTGATACCTTTTAACTGAGTGTCACCATGGTGACACTAAGTCTGTTCAAAATCTCAGGTGTGGAATTATACAGATAACACTTGTGCCGTGTGTACGTAGTACACAGTGTTGATAGTATACAACATTTACAGAAATTATAAAGGAAAAATTTATTAAAATTTTTCAGTTTTAGAGAGGCACTCATCATTTCTTCCTTTTCAAGGAGGGAAATATAATTTCTCTATAGGTTGCACGTATAATTCCTTTAACATGTTACATTCGTTTCACTCGTTATTCCGTTTAGTCATTTATTAGAAATAAATGTCTATTAGAATGTAATTGCGTCCTTTCTCGCCCTGCAATTAGCACATTAAAGATGCCAGAGTTCTTCTACTTACTTATTTAAGTAAACCTCATATCATTGTATGCTTACAAACAATGGATATTGTTCTGACAATATTTACAAACCGTGATTGATTGATTGATTGATTTAAAGTTTTCAGGCATCCTGACATCTGAGGTCATTGACGCCGGTAACATTTAATTTATGTATACAAAAATAAAAGATAAAATAAAATAAAAAATAAAAGAGTATTCAATTAAAATCATAAAAGTTGAATGTAATAAAAGTTAAATATTTTTCAGAAGACCTGCTTCTGAAATAAATCTAAAAATGCCACTTGCATCGTAGGACACATCATTTCCAAGAATCTTGGCAAGGATGAACCTGCCACCCTCACCTCGAGCCTCAAACAAATATCTATTCCGCAAGTTGTTATAATTGGGGCATTCGGTCAACAAATGCCTTACTGTTAGAGGTACTAAGCAGTCATCACAATACGGTTGGTGTTGGCCCTTCAGCAGAAACTCGTGTGTCAACCGAGTGTGACCAATACGGAGACGACAAAGAGACGTCTCCCATTTTCGGGGCATCATATTATACCTCCAAGGAGATATGTCATTTGTTATCTCTCGCATTTTATTGCCATCTTGACTATCCCATTGCTGTTGCCATTTATTGCAAACCAAGTTCTTGATGACAGGTAAGAAATCATTACAGGCAATGGGATACCTTCTTGGCAGCAACTCGGATGCAGCCTCCTTAGCCAGTGAATCTGCCTTCTCATTCCCAGACACACCTACATGTGCTGGAACCCAACAAAATTGAACTGTTATACCTCTCCGTCCAATAATGAGAAGCCATTCTAAAATCTTTAAAACTAGAGGGTTATTAGAATTAAAAACTTCCATAGCTTGAAGGACACTCCTTGCATCACTAAAAATTGTAAAATTACCCTCCTTCTCCAATGCTATTTTCTCAATAGCGGTTAATATGCCATACAGTTCGGCAGTAAATATGGAAGCGGTCAGAGGAAGTGCACCTCTACAATTAAAACCATTACTATGTACTCCAAATCCAACGTTTGTATATCTGGTGGGTACTTATGTTTGTTCATACCATATATGCTAACCTTGAGGACCCTTTTCTACTGTCTAGTATGACTCTTCCTTGTAGGGGCAGGAAGCACTAGCATTGTCTATGATTAGTGGTAATGACGGATAACGGTAATGTCATTTGTCTCAATGGTCCAGATGACCATAGAAAAATTGTCCCAAGGTTAAGGCACCGATGAAAATCCACAGATACAGTACTTTCTAGTAATTCTCTGGTAAACTTCCATCAGGACGACATGGTTTGAGCCCAGAAAAGGGATTTTGACGTAGGAAAAATCTATTTCTGGGCGAGGGACCTGTGCCGCCCAGTGAATAAGCTCCTATTAGCACTTATTCTTAGGTAATTTACTGCTAAATATACCAGAGAAAAAATGTAAAGGAGTGCTAGGTTAACTAGCTCGCTCACCTATTGGTGACGGTATGGAATTGGGCGTATAATCCAGAGGTCCCGCACTATTTAGATTCATCCACGACAAAGACCCCAATAGAGGAGAGCCGTTCAACCTCACTCGGCACCACCAACTCTGCATCCGCTCAGAACCCAACTCCTTAGCACCCAAAGTTTGGGGACTCCAAGGGAGAGGAGCTGGGAGGGTTCACTGGCCGGCACAGGTCCCTCGCCCAGAAATAGATTTTTCCTACGTCAAAATCCCTTTTCTGGGCTTGAACCTGTGCCGGCCAGTGAATATATACAAGAGAAATGTCACCAAACTTGAAAAATAAAGGAAAAAACATAAACATAAGGGAAACACAAGTTACTTTAATCAGAGATGAGTGCCAAAAACAGCTATAAGGGTACCTTAAAAAGAACATAAATCCACTTGTTAGAACAATTGACATAAAAGGTAAGGTATAATAATGCCGTGAGTGATGATATATACAGATACTCAGGAGTCAAAAATTTACAAATGTAGTAATAGTAATCAGGTGCGAAACCAACGAATACAAATAGGGTATAAATGAGGCAGGTAAGGGGGAGAGATAAAATGACAAGGAATTAACATGTGAGTTACCTGGGGGTAACTACGCTCCCTGCAGCTACTGTAGGAAATTTAAGGGCTTCCAAATGTTTAAGATAGTGTTTCTTGAACACTGACGGTGACTTCCACCCTGTATACCTAGAAAGATCCGTAAAATTCATGTGGTGAAAAAAGTTCACCGAAGTAGCAACCGCTCTGATATCATGTGCAAGAGGAAAAGAGTCAGGGCTAGCTTGTTTAATAAAATACAAAATTTGTTGCCTGATCCCTTTAATGGTAATGGTACCGCCTTGTTCTCTAACGAATAGAGGCCCGGAGGAGTTAGAGGAGGTCCGGGATAAATAAGACTTAAGAGTAGTAACAGGGCACAGAGACGGATCTTGCGTGAGGGGAACAATTTCCCAGGAGGACCATCTGTTCTGAGGGTCTTCGTTCTTAGCTAAAAAGAATTTGTTAGGTGAAAGAAGGACCTCTCCCGAAGGAAGGAACTCAATATGACCCGGGTCTCTTGACAAAGCTGCCAGTTCAGAAATTCTTGCCCCGGAAGCCAAACTCACAAGGAAAAGTGTTTTCCTGAGAAGGGGAATATAATCACAAGAACTGTTAATGGTATCAGAAGCCAATTTGAGCACATCATTAAGGAACCAGGTAACCGGGGTAGGACGAGTAACCGGTTTCAGTCTGGCACAGGCTTTCGGAATTGAAGCTAACAAAGAGTCGGTTAAGTCTATGTTAAAACCTACTAGGAAGATCTTTTTCAAAGCAGATTTAATAGTGGTGATAGTATTGGCTGCCAGACCTGATTCTAATAAAGTTCTAAAGAAAGTGACTGTAAGGTTCAAGTTCATACAGTGTACGTCTGAGTCTATCAGAAATTTAGCCAACTTTTTAACCGCAGAATCATATTGGCGGATGGTGGAATCCCGTTTATCTGATTCTAGGAACAGGGTGTTTTGAGGATCGATATTGGCACCATGCATGGCCACAAACTTCATGAAGTCCATAAAGTTAGGGCGCTCTGAATGTTTGAGAAAGCATACACAACGCGTGTTTGTACTATCTGAGACAGAACCGGATTGGGTATCGGGTGAGGATGTAGTCTCAACTCTCGCAGGAGAGGGTACCAATTGCTCTTGGGCCAGTTGGGTGCGACCAAGGCTACTCGTCCCTTGAAGGATCTCAGTTTGTCTAGGACTTTCAGTAAAGATTCACCGGGGGAAAAAGATAAATCCTTTCCCAGATGTCCCAATTCTGTGACATGGCGTCTGTGGCGTAGGCCTGAGGGTCTAGATTGGGAGCCACATATACTCTCAATTTGTGGTTGGACTCCGTGGCGAAGAGGTCCACTTGGAGACCCGGAACCCGAGAGAGAATCCACCGGAATGACTTTAGATCGAGTGACCATTCCGATTCTAGAGGGGAGGTCCGGGACAAGGCGTCTGCAACTACGTTCCGGACTCCCGCCAGGTGGACAGCTGAAAGATGCCAACGGTTCGAGGCTGCTAGGGAGAATATGGCTACTAGAACATGGTTCAGAGGCCCTGATTTTGATCCGCCTCTGTTGAGGCAGCGGACCACCACTTCGCTGTCGAGAACCAGACGAAGGTGTTGTCTCTTGGATGGAGCGAGACGTTTCAGGGTTAGAAGAACTGCCATGGCCTCCAGCACATTGATGTGAAATTGGCGGAATAAGGGAGACCAAAGACCTTGAACCTTCTTGAGCTGAGAATAGCCTCCCCAACCTGATAGGGATGCGTCCGTGTGAATGATTAACTTCGGAGGCGGAAATCGAAGGGGAACTGACTTTGACAGATTGTTGGTCCTTGTCCAAGGTAGAAGTCTTTCCCGGAGATTGATTGATTGATTGATTGATTGAAAGTTTTCCTGGCATCCTGACATCTAAGGTCATTGACGCCGATACCATTTACTGTATATGAAAATTAAAAGCAAATTCGATTAAAACCATAAAAATTAAGAAGTCATTACAATAGTTAAATAGTTTTCAGAAGACCTGCTTCTGAAATAAATCTAAAAATTCCGCTCGCATAGTAAGACACATCATGTCCAAGAATCTTGGCAAGGATAAACCTGCCATCCTCACCTCGAGCCTCAAACAGATATCTATTTCTTAAGTTAGTAAAATTAGGGCATTCGGTCAACAAATGCCTCACTGTTAAAGGTACTAAGCAGTCCTCGCAATACGGTTGGTGTTGGCCCTTCAGCAGAAACTCGTGTGTCAACCGTGTGTGACCAATACGGAGACGACAAAGAGTCGTCTCCCATTTTCGGGGAATCATGTTATACCTCCAAGGTGATATGATATTTGTTACTTCCCTCATTTTATTGCCATCTTGACTATCCCAGTGCTGTTGCCATTTATCACATACCACTTTCTTGATGTAAGGTAGGAAATCGTTACATGGAATGGGATACCTCCTTGGTAGCAACTCGGATGCCGCATTCTTCGCCAGTAAATCTGCCTTCTCATTCCCAGACACACCTACATATGCTGGAACCCAACAAAATCGAACAGTTATACCTTTCCGTCCAATAATAAAAAGCCATTCTAAAATCTTTAAAACTAGAGGGTTACTAGAATTAAAAACTTCTAAAGCTTGAAGAACACTCCTTGCATCACTAAAAATTGTAAAATTACCCTCCTTTTCCAAAGCTATTTTCTCAATAGCGGTTAATATGCCATACAGTTCGGCAGTAAATATGGAAGCTGTTAGAGGAAGTGCACCTCTACAATTAAAATCATTACTATGTACTCCAAATCCAACGCCAGCATCAGATTTGGAACCATCAGTATATATAAAAGTCGATCCCCTATGTTCTTCGACATGTTCCATAAAAAGAGACCTGGATTCTAAGTCAGTCAAATTCTTCTTAACTCCAATAAAGTATCTACAAAAAGATATGTCAGGTAATTTCCATGGAGGCGTTGATGATACCTTGAATGGAAGCACTTTATTTCTAATCATATCCAGATTGTTTAATAATTGGTTAACCCGAAACCCAAAGGGTTGAGGAGATTTTGGGTGCAACTCAAAGTAGGTTGAGTTCCTTACAAGGCTTGCAGTTTGAAAGGCTGAAGAATTGGGGAGTCTTTGCAATCTAAACCAATACCGAATAATAGAGGACATTCGGTAAAGGTCCAGAGGCAACTCCCCAGCATCAACAAGGAGACTTGTGATAGGGGAGGTTCTAAAGGCTCCTGTGGACAATCTAATGCTAGCATGATGTATTGAATCTAGTATTTTTAACCGGCTTGGGGTTGCTGAGGAGTATATTTCGCATCCATAACTAATTTTGGAAAATATCAAGGCCTTGTATAATTTTAAAATTGTATTGCGGTCTGCCCCCCATGATGTATGGGACAAGACTTTTAAAAGATTCATAGCTTCAACACATTTAGCTTTTAATGTTTTTAAGTGAGAAACCCATGTAAGCCTACAATCAAATATCAACCCTAAAAATTTGGCTTCACTTGCACATGGGATCCGTTGACCTTTGATGTATATATCCGGGTCTGGATGTACTCCCCGTATACGACAGAAATGGACAATTGTAGTTTTACTTGTTGAGAACTTAAATCCATTCATATCGGCCCAATGGATAATTTTATCAATAGAGAGTTGGATTTTTCTCTCAACCATTGCCATTCTGGCTCCAGCAAATGATATGGAGAGATCATCCACAAATAATGTTGCAAGAACATCCCGGGGAATGACTGAGGATATCCCATTAATTGCTAGTGCAAAAAGGGTTACACTCAGCACACTCCCCTGAGGAACTCCTTCTTCCTGGCATTTACTCTGTGATAGAGCTTCCCCAACTCTCACTTGGAAAACTCTATGTGAAAGAAATGACTGGATGAATAGTGGTAGCTCACCTCTCAATCCGCACTCATGGATTCTTTTAAGTATACCGTATCTCCATGTGGTATCATATGCCTTTTCAAGATCAAAAAAAACTGTAACATGGTGCTGTTTGGAAGCAAAGGCTTCACAAATGGAGGACTCAAGTTGTATCAGCACATCAGTCGTTGAGTGCATTTTCCTGAATCCACATTGAATGGGTGATAAAATATTCTTCTTTTCAAGGTACCAAATCAGTCTTGCATTGACCATCTTCTCCATGATTTTACATAAACAAGATGTCAATGCAATAGGTCGGTAGTTTGCTGCTAAAAACTTGTCCTTACCGGGTTTTAAAAAGGCTAAAATAATGGCTAGTTCCCAAACACTTGGATAACTATGATCATGCCATATTCTATTAAAAATGCTTAAAATAAATAACTTTGTATTATAAGGTACATGTTTAATCATTGCATATGGAATTCCATCGGGTCCAGGGGCTGTATCGTTACAAGTAGCAAGAGCAGAATCAAATTCTCTTTCAGTAAAAGGAGAATTGTATGACTCTTGCTTTCTTGTTGCGAAGTTTAAAACTTTCTTTTCTTCATTGCTCCTATACTGGTGACCAGGAGCTGCTTGACACTTGCACGATACATTTGAGAAATGGTCAGCCAGGGCATTGCTAACTTCGGTTGCTCCAGTCATATACTGGCCATTTATCTTTAACACTGGTGGTGGGTTTGGGGTGAATTTGCCAGCTATCTTTTTTACTTTCCTCCACACAGATGATGTTGTTGTTCTACTGTTAATGGAGGAAACAAAGGACATCCAAGACTGGCGCCTAGCTTCTTTCATGGCACGGCGGAACTGTGCTCTACATTTCTTGTAAATGACTAAATTCTCCTCATTACGGTGCATGCGCAATCGAGTTAAAGACTTTCTTGTGGCTCTGTGCAGGGCAGTTAGTTCTGACGACCACCAGGGGACTGGTCGTCGTCTGAATATCCCAGTTGTTTTGGGAATGGAATTCACTCCTGCTGTGTGAAGAGTTCCATTAAGTAAGTCTATGGCATCATCAACACTTTCAAACTGTTCTGCATTTCCTTCAATTTCACTTAACTCCCGAAATCTATTCCAGTCCGCCTTATCAAGATTCCATCGAGGTGATCTTTGTAAAGGTGGACCATTGTTGGTGTTTATAATGATTGGTGCATGATCACTAGTATGCCAATCATCTAATGTTCTCCAATTAAAATCGAGAAGACAGTTAGAGCTTGCAACTGATAGGTCAATGCAGGACAAGGTACCTGTCTGTACATGAAAATGTGTGGGCTCTCCTGTATTGAGGAGTCCGACATCTTCTTTCTCCAAAATTGACGATATAATATTACCCCTTGCATTTGCTAAAACATCACCCCATAAAGGATGTCTACTATTAAGGTCTCCTAGTAAGATAAAGGGTTGTGGAAGTTGTTTAATCACCTCTACTATATTATCATATGAGATGTTATCATTTGGAGGCAAGTAAAGAGAACAGATTGTGTATTTTCTCCCTATATCAATCTGTACAGCCACTGCCTGCAGAGGGGTACAGATAGACAAAGATATTTGGGGAACATCTCGACGAATGTATATAAGACTTCCCCCATGGCTCCCTGCTCGTTGATCATATGGTGTCCTATAGCTAACATACTCTCGAGGACAAGGAGTATTAGCATCGAGCTTGCTTTCTTGTAGACATACTGTTATAGGGGAGTGCTCACGTATGAGGAGCTTAAGTTGTTCATATTTCGCCCTTAAACCCTGGCAATTCCATTGCAGAATGGAGGAAAAAACTATGTTTTATTTTTTGGAAGACACCTTAGATGAAGTCTTCCCAATGGCACTATTTGATCTAACAATGTTTCCCGGAGGTAACTCTAGAGAGGATCTTGATATAGTGGGTTTTGTGTTTCTCTTTTTCTTTGTGTCCTTTTGATCTAATTGTTGAGGAGGATGGTGGACCTCAACTTGAATTTCTGATTGGTTCAATTTACCTTCTAGTTGTTCAGAAACATCAGCAGACAAGATATCATATTTATTGGAAGTCGTGACTTTAATGTTTCTTATGGTAGGAGGAGAGAGGGAGGGAGGTCTCTCTCTTTTTCGATTAAAAGGTTGTGATCTGTCAGGTTTTTGCACCTTCCCCACTACGGGTTCACCAGGTAAATTGGTTTCGAGTGCAACCTCCATCAGATCAGGCAAGGAAACGGCCTGTGAGAGGTTTGTACTTTTGTTTAAAATCGGAGTAGTTGGCTTTTGAATAATTTTCAGATCTTTAAGTGTCCGTTTTGATTTTTCCACAATTTCTGGATATAGATTTTCGATGGGACTTTCAACCTCTTTAACTACTTTCATTTGTTTCTTTATCTTAGAAGTAGAGATATAATTTTCGTCTGTGTGGTTTGACAAGTTTTTCTTCAGAACCATTGAAAAAGGTTGCCCTGGTCTTATTTGCTTTTCAAGAGCTCTTTTACGAGCCTCTTTAAAAGTAACCCTTTCAATGGTCCTAATGGCCTGAATTTCTTTTTCAAAAATAAACTTTACACAGCTTTTAGATGTAGCTGGGTGTGCTTCCCCACAATGTATGCAATTAGGGTTTTCTATGCATACTCCATGACTACTTTTTCCACAGTTGGCACAAACAGCTGGCTTATTGTTTAGTTTTTCTTTACATTTCTGGCTTAAATGGCCATACATTTGGCAATGATAACATCGCAATGGTGACGGGATATATGGTTTTACCTTCAAAGATAGCCATCCAGCTTTTATAACATTTGGTAATCGGCATTGATCAAATGTTATAATCAGAGTAGCAAGAGGGATACGTTGTTCTCCAACTCTCTTTCTCATTCTGACTACTTTAACTACTCCTTGACTTTTCAGTTCATCCTCTATTTCTTTCTCCTCTATATCCAACAATTCTGGAGCATATATCACACCTCTACTCTGGTTGAAAGTAGGGTGTGAAACGCATTTTACGCTATGACCATTCAATGTTGTAAGTGTTTTTAACCTTTCACCTTGTAATGGGGACAGTGTCTCTATCAAGAGACTTCCATTTCCCTGGGGTAAAATTTTTGGCTGCCCTCCACATAAATTAACTATTTCTCTATTAGCTTTAAAAACATTTATACGCTCAATTCTTCCGTTTTCAAATTCCAAGATAAAAAATTTTTCATAATTCACTACTTCATAGTGACCAGGTAATACTTCTACTTTTCTATATCTTTCTGTACTGTCATCATTTTTCACTCTCTCTCTCTTCTTCTCTAGCGTTTTATTATTCACATGACGTGAATAAGGTTCTAACGTTACAATGTTAGAACCCGAGTTGGAGCTGTCTGTACCGAGGTCCATGTTTGTATTTTCCAGGTCGTCAACAGAGGTGTTGGGTTTTTTTGAAAAAGCAAGCCGGGTTATCCACCTCTTATCGGAGGATGTCAGTCCTCCTATCCCATGTGGCCCAACACGAGAAGAGGCTTCAGCGGGGACCAGTCCTCTATTAGAGAGGGGCTGCCTCTCTTAAGGTGGGCGTACACTGGTCAGTGGGGGTAGTTAGCCCCTCCCACCGTCGACTCCAATGCCTGGCGTCACCCATTACCCGCAAATATGGGTGACTTAAGACCGGATCACTGGAGCCCGACTCTTAACAGACTTGGTCTGCACCCAATGGGGTCTGTCAGAGGGTGATGGCATCTAAATTGGCACAGGTTGAGATGGAATGCAGTCCATCCCACACTGTGCCAAATCCAAAGCAGCATCCAAAGTAAAATCGAACATGCCAAAGTCGTCAACAATATCGAGCCCAAAAGGAAGAGATGGGAGAAAAAAAGAAATAATCAAAAGTAAAAGAGAAAGTGCTGACTGATTTAGTTGAATCGACAGCTGGGCACCGAGGTCCAATGGGAAATAGTTCCCACTGTTCATTAGAGCCCAGCTGCTAATCCCTAAGCCCCCCATCCTCGTCAAGGCTTCAGCATCTGGGGGGTCTTTCCCGGAGAATGGGAGGAAGGCGGACTTTCCTGTCCCGGAGCTTCCGGTTCGCCCTCGAACGCCAGACACGATTGATATCTTTCAATTTTGCTTTCAGAAGTAGATCCGTCACTGAAGCAAATTGAAGGGACCCTAGGATCCTCTCTTGGAGTCGTCTGGAACTTACTTTGTCTTTGAGAAAGCGTTTGGTGTTCATTGCAATCTCTAACCTCTTGGGTTTGGGAAGACACAGAGTGTGAGATATAAGATCCCATTGCAGGCCGAGCCATTGGAACTTTGATTTCGGAAGAAGACGGGACTTCTTGAAGTTGATCTGGAAGCCTAGAGATTGAAGGTATTGGATGACTTTGTGAGTGGATTTTAGCCAATTTTGGGAGGTGTCTGACCAAATGAGCCAGTCGTCCAGGTAGGCTACTACTTGAATCCCTTGATTTCTGAGTTCCTGAACAGCAACTTCTGCTAACTTTGTGAAGATCCTTGGGGCGATGTTGAGCCCGAAAGGCATCACCTTGAAGGAGTAATTTTTGTTTCCTAGACGGAAGCCTAGATACGGACGGAAGTGTCTCGCTATCGGAACGTGATAATAGGCGTCTGTAAGATCGATAGAGGTGGTGACGGCCCCACAGGGAAGTAAGGTCCGCACCTGCGAGACGGTAAGCATTCGAAACTTGTCGCATTGAATGGACAAGTTGAGAAGGGATAGGTCTAGAATCACTCTTCTCTTGTCCGAATCCTTCTTCGGGACACTGAACAGCCGACCCTGAAACTTCAGGTGTTTCGTTTCTTGTATGGCGTTCTTTTGTAACAGGTCCTGGACAAATTCGACTAGGTCCGGAGTGGAATGCTGATGAAATCTGTTCGGTGGAGGAGGTCCTTGAATCCAACTCCACCCCAGTCCCTTGGAGATGATACTGAAAGCCCAGGGACTGAACCTCCATTTGTCGCGGAAGGCATAAAGCCTCCCCCCTACCCGCTGCACCTCAGTATTGGCTTGAGGAGTTGCCTCCACGTCCGCCTCGGAAGTTCTTTCCCTTGCGAAAGAATCTACCTCTACCTCTGTCCTGGTATGAACCACGGTGGTAGCCTCTACCTCTGTTATAACCCTGGGAAGAGCCTTGAGCCTCATAAGATTGGTTAAAGGCTGGAGATGTGGTGGAGGCACCGGGAAGCTGGCTCTTAGGGAGCAGAATGGTGACGTAGTCTTCCGAGGAAGGAGCCTGAGAGGTGGAGGGCTGTGCAGGAACAGCAGGAGATGGAGGGAGAGGCTGCCGGAAAACGGACGAGCTACTCTGCTGTTGCCGGAACTGAGTGGAGGTATACGGGCGGAGCTTCTTCCTACCCCGGGCTTGGTAACTTGCGGGATCATATTTCCGCTTAGGAGTCAAACCCCAACGGGCTTTAAGGCTCTGATTAACTCTAGTAGCCTCTGTCAAGACTTCCTCCACAAGATCCTCAGGGAAAAGATTTGGACCCCAACAAGAGGACCGGATAAGTTTATTCGGCTCGTGCCTAATAGTCGCCTCAGCCAGGACGTGTTTGCGGCACCTACGTTTAGCAAGAGCAAAGTCATATAAGTCAAAATATAACGACTGCAAAGTAGCCTTATTGAGAGACTTAAAGATACTCTCAGTATCATAAGTTAAGGCTATCGACTCCGTAGAAGTGGCCAAGTTCAAAGTTCGACCAACACGTAGGCGGGAATCATACTCCTGTTTAATAAGGGATTCCGGGAGACGGGGAAGCCGTTCACTAAAAATTACTGACGCACAGTCCGCTGTTAGCTTGCCAGAAGTAAAGGTGGTATGGACATTGTCCCAACACTCATTATCTGAATGAAGAAGGAGGGAGATCGGATCTACCTCTCGGATGGGAGGCAAGGGCTTCTCCTCCAGAGCGTATTGAAAAGCAAGCTCTGCAATCTTAGTGACGCATGGAGTCACGGTATTCTTGTCCATTAGGAACATTGTGAAAGAACTTTTATGAGGCGTCAACATGGTATTGGTGCAACCTATATCATTTAGAAACCTAGCCCAAACAGACTGGGCTTGTTCCTTTGGGAAAATGACGGTCTCTTTGGGGACCTTATCCAGCCGAACCAGAGCTTCCTCGGTAAGCCTGGCATAACCATGAAATGGAAATGCGAGACCAGGAGGAAAGAATTCAAAATCCTCTAGTGGACGAGTACCAAGACCTTCCAACGTTAACATCCCGTCTGAGAATGGGGAATGAAGAGCCATGCGCCAAGGGTTATTCTTGGTAAACGGCGGAAGCTTAGAGGCATCCGGGATGAGAGAGCTTTGAACTCGCTCTGGAGCACCATGCTCTAATGCCCCAAGTCTCTGACCAATGTTAGAGAACATCGTGTCCATCTTGGTCTGCATTTCTGACACAATCTTAGATTGCATCTCCGACACAATGCGAAGCATGGCTGATTCGGAAAGGCCCGGGTTAGGAGCAGAAGTGGCGGATTGTACTCCCGGGTCGTAAGACTTAGAGGAGGAGCCAGAAGCCTTAGATGACGGGTTTGTATTTGATTTAGAACTATGGGAAGCCTTGTGGGGCTTGCGAGCTTTCGGCAAAGTTCTAGATTTAGACTTATCTTTGGGGGGAACCGGGTGTGATCGGTGAGACGAATCGCGGTCCCCAGAAAAACCATGGAAAGAAGAGAGATCAGATGAAGAAGAAAGAGCGGGGTTGAAGATAGGAATCTCAGCGCCGGTAACACCTGCCTCACTTACCACCCTACCTGCATCCGGATCATCCAACAACATAGGTTCCACATCCAAGTTCAAGGAGGCAACATTGTCTTCCAGATCTCCGGGGGCATCCAACGGATCTTGTTCCTGGTCGATGAATCCGGAAATAGTGGCATCAATGTCGACAATGATGGGTGCCGCAACATGCCTAGCCACAGCGGCTGAAGACTTGGCATTAGGGTAGATCATAGCACAGTAGTCTTCAGAGAGGACGTAGGGCTGCTTTGATTTCACGTTTCGGGCAAATCCCCCAACCCACACTTTCAGTGTGGCCCGAGCCGCAGTCTTCTGCTCCGGGGATGCCTGAAATAATAGTGGGAATTACAGAAAGGAAAATTCCCGGAGGTCCTTCAAGACCATAGAAATCTTACTAAATAGTGTATGTATACCAAATAAAGGTAAAATAATTAGAAAGACAACATAGCCAACGGGACTCACCGAATCAGATCCAAGGGTGGTGATGAGGTCAAAACAGACCATACAATTATCAGGGTGCCAGACTACGATGTCTTCCAGCTGAACTCCGCAGAGGGCGTGAGACCTACACACAGTATGGCCACAAGGCTGGTGAAGAACAGCCGCACAGGCCGTCGTCTGACAATGCACCATCTATAAAAAGAATAGTATATGAGAAACTGTAATTCTCTTAAGTAGGGGCGGGTCCGGAGGACCCGGGACTAAACATTAGTCTAACTTAAGACTAGAGCTTAACTGTAATACTCTTAAGTAGGGGCGGGTCCGGAGGACCCGGGCCTAAACATAAGTCTAACTTAAGACTAGAGTATAACTATCCATTCCGGTCGAGCCGGGATCATAAAGAAGGATGCAACAAAGAATTAACACACATGGTGTCTGATTTCCCGGAGCGAGGTTAAGCCCCGGACCGGGATATAAAAGTACATCCATAAACTAATACATATAGGAACTCCGAGATAGTGATCTGTCATATATAATCATAGTAACTGTTATAAATTAAGAGGGGGGCGGAACCGTAGATAAGAACCACCAACAGAACCCGGAGGGTTTCGTATAACATAATAAAAGTGTGTATATAAAATGGGTGCACCGGGATCCTACTCTGTTGACCGGTGGCCAACCAGTCTAGACAGAGACGAAACCGCCGGGACACCCGGAGAGAGGACAAAGTCCATAAACACTGAACTACCCCCTCTGAAAGAAGGGAAGGCAACGGTCCCCTAGGGGAGGGGGGAGAGAAGCCTAGCCACCAACCTAGCGAGAGGGGGAGCTTGGGGGAGGATCACGTGATACGGAGCAGCAGGGCTACCAACTGACGATCCCCAAACACTACCAAAACAGATCATACGGAGTAATAAGCACAAATATTCATTATAAAAGTAATAGCGTTGAAAAATATATAAATATACACATAAAAAATTAGGGCAAGGCATGCGAAATAATGAATAAATCCCGAAGGACAACAACCTGATGGCTTATATAATAAAAATTGCCGCCCAGTAACGAAGGTCGGCAAGCCATCTACGATACGTAATCTGATATCGGCCCTAAATATGAACCACAAGGGTTCTAAACGCTAAATAATGAATATCCACAATAAAACATATAAAAATTTAAACAAATAATAAAAATAATACACTTAGTAACACCGCGAGTGAAACTAAAAGCTCTCAAAACAGGAGTACCAACCGTAAGCGGAATCGAGCAAGACCGAGATGATCGAAGAGAATAAACTCTTATAACTTAAATATTAAACGATCTAGATTGCTCAAAACACAGCAAAACATAGCTTGGTACTTAACTTAGACGGTGTCTCCTGGGAAACCGATGTAGAAGCCATAATCCACGAAAAATAAGGCAAAAACACGAGAGCACAAACTAGCGGGTTACCACACAGGCGTGCTAAAAAGGAGTTGGGTTCTGAGCGGATGCAGAGTTGGTGGTGCCGAGTGAGGTTGAACGGCTCTCCTCTATTGGGGTCTTTGTTGTGGATGAATCTAAATAGTGCGGGACCTCTGGATTATACGCCCAATTCCATACCGACACCAATAGGTGAGCGAGCTAGTTAACCTAGCACTCCTTTACATTTTTTCTCTGGTATATTTAGCAGTAAATTACCTAAGAATAAGTGCTAATAGGAGCTTATTCACTGGCCGGCACAGGTTCAAGCCCAGAAAACGGATTTTGAGCAAAGCGAAAAATCTATTTTTGGGTGAGAAGGCCATGTCGTTCTGATGGACCCACCCTCCTTTTCTATAGAAAAGGCCTTCGCAGAATCCCTCCCAAAACTACTATATTTGTAGCACCATGCTCAATGCTACAAGGAATGACCGCCATCTTGATACTCAATAGTAATATGGGAAATAGGGTAACCTTGATAATGGCTCCCCTTCCAAAATTGCCACTCTTCTCCCTCGAAGGGAAAATGCTATTCGGGGTGAAGATCGCTATGTGTCGTATCAAGATATATGTCACCGGATTTATGTGATATCCTTAAGAGAATGTTAAGGATATTCGTGCCAGGAGTTAAAATTCTGGAGACCTAAAGGTAAATTCTCTGGGAATATCACTTTAGTTCATATATCCCTTGGAAGCTACTATTAGGAACCTACCATCAGGACGACATGGCTATCTCACTCAAAAATAGATTTTTCACTTCGCTCAAAATCCGTTTTATTAATCCGTAACACTCAAATATTTTATGTAGCACATCATCATTAGCTTCTAATGGGATTTGGGTAACGCGAAGGACATTCAGTTTTCCCGTGTTGCCCAAATTACCCTTTTTTCAAATGTTCAAAGAATAGTCCTTTTTAGTTCCTACGTCATCAACGGAATTTTCTTTAAATGAATTGCCAGAGGTTGTCAACAGTGCTGGGGGCGAGTCAGCATATCCAGGGGAGGGGGGGTCATTGTCACAAGAATCCATGTGAAAACATGTGAGAACATTAAAGCATCACATGTTGGGAAAGAAATCTGCACTCTCCACTACCAGCACAATGAGAGTATACTACCCAAAACAGATATAGAGGCACAGGTGTAAGCTGAACACGCCTGTTAGGACTGAGACCAAGAAACTGTGGAATCATTCTCCCCATATCTGTAATGACGGGCTTCCGGCCAAAAGCCGAGAGTCCTACCCCAGGCATTGGATCCCCTGGATTCTGAACACCCAACACTTGAGAATAGTTCCGCCAAAAAGGTCCAAACCATCTTTGGGATAGCTGAGATCATCCAATACTCTCACATATAGCTTTGAGCAGAAACACCTCCCAACTGTAACACCTTTCCCATTCATCAAAGCAGGCAGCAATACCGGATGTAAAAACATCCAAGACATAAAGAAAAAACATATATAGGTAAATATGTACACATATACATATGGGAAATTTTACTCATAAGGTTGGGGCAGCAACATGACAGAAAGTTTATAATAAGAGGAGAAGGTTGAAGTAATATAAAGAGGAAGAAAAAGATGAGAAAGAAAAATTTAGATTCAAACTGGGGGAACAATTTCCCCAAGTTCGAGAGCCCTCTTACCTGTCACCATGTTTCAGCACGGGAATAGAATGCCGTACTGAAGCTCGATGACTTCATCAAGGCATTCTCTCATTAAGAGGGAGGAGGAGAGGAAAGGGAGGTGGCAAGGAAATACTGAAGAGGAGGGGTAAAAAAGAAGCAGGAGGAGAAGGGGCGTGGAAAGACGGGGAAGGGGGAAGAGGAGCAAGGAAAGGGTGGGAAGGGGGAAGAGGAGCAAGGAAAGGGTGGCAAGGGGAAAGAGGAAAATGTAAGAGGGGAGGGCATGAAAAGTGGCCCCTCCTCCTTCCCTGGCTCCTTTCCTTCTCTTCCTCTTCCCTTGCCCATCTATCTCTTTAAATATGGTGGGGGGGTACCATGTGGTTTTAGAAGCCTCAATTATGAACACTGTGATATGCTATTATCCAATGACATACTGTGGAGCAATACTTCGTCAGCAAGGGAAGTACTCAGTTTCTATTGTCGGCATACCACTTTTTCGTGTAATTAAAAATTTTAAAGATACAAAGACTGAGTGAAACCTATGCAGCATATTCAAAATTGATTGATTGATTTAAAGTTTTCAGGCATCCTGACATCTGAGGTCATTGACACCGATATCATTTAGTCTACATATATATAAAGAAAAATAAAGGAATATTTAATTAAAACCATAAAAGTTTAATGTCATTGTAAACATTGAATAGTTTTCAGAAGACCTGCTTCAGAAATAAATCTAAAAATTCTACTTGCATAGTAGGACACATCATGTCCAAGAATCTTGGCAAGGATGAACCTGCCACCCTCACCTCGAGCCTCAAATAAATATCTATTCCTTAAGTTATTATAATTGGGGCATTCGGTCAACAAATGCCTCACAGTTGGAGGTACCAAACAGTTGTCACAATATGGTTGGTGTTTGCCCTTCAGCAGAAACTCATGTCAACCGAGTGTGACCAATACGGAGACGGCAAAGAGACGTCTCCCATTTTCAGGGCATCATGTCATATCTCCAAGAAGATATGACATATGTTACTTCTCTCTTTTTATTCCCATCTAGACTATCCCAGTGCTGTTGCTATTTATTGCAAAGCAATTTCTTGATGTTAGGTAGGAAATCATTACAGGGAATGGGATACCTTCTTGGCACTAACTCTGATGCTGCATTCTTCGCCAATGAATCTGCCTTCTCATTCCCACACACACCATGTGCTGGAACCCAACAAAATTGAACCAGTATACCTCTCCTTCAAATAATAAAAAGCCATTCTAAAATCTTTAAAACTAGAGGGTTACTAGAATTAAAAAAATCTAAAGATTGAAGGACACTCCTTGCATCACTAAAAATGGTAAAATTACCATCCTTTTCCAACGCTATTTTCTCAAGAGCGGTTAATATGCCATACAGTTCGTCAATAAATAGTGAAGTTGTTAGAGGAAGTGCACCTCTACAATTAAAACCATTAGATTTGGAGCCATCAGTATATATAAAAGTCGATCACCTATGTTCTTCATCTTGTTCCATAAACAGAGACCTGGATTCTAAGTCAGTCATATTCTTCTTAAATCCAATAAAATATTTACAAAAAGATAACTCTGGTAATTTCCATGGAGGCGTTCATGATACCTTAAATGGAAGCACCTTAATTCTAATTAAATCAAGAATGTTTAAAAATTGTTTCACCCGAAAGCCATAAGGTTAAGGAGATTTTGGGTGCAACTCGAAATATGTTGAGTGACTTATGGCTTGCAGTCTGAAAGGCTAAAGAATTAGGGAGTCTTTGCAATCTAAACTAATACCGAATAATAGCAGAAATTCGGTAAAGATCTTTAGGTAACTCTCCAGCATCAACAAGGAGACTTGTGATAGGTGAGGTTCTAAACACTCCTGTGGACAATCTAATACCACCACAATGTATTGAATCTAATATCTTCAACCGGCTTAGGGTGGCTGAGGAGTAATATTTCACATCCGTAACTGAATTTGGAAAAAATCAAGGCCTTGTATAATTTCAAAATAGTATTGCGGTCTGCCACCCCTGATGTATGGGACAAAACTTTTGAAATACTCAGAGCCTCGAGACATTTAGCTTTTGAAGCTTTAAAGTAAAAAGCCCATGCAAGCCTAAAATCAAATATCAAACCTAAAAATTTAGCTTCACTTGCACATGGTATCCGTTGACTTTTAATGCATATATCCGGGTCTGGATGTACTCCCCGGATACGACAAAAATGGACAATATTAGTTTTACTAGTCGAGAACTTAAATCCATTCATATCGGCCCACTGGATAATTTTGTCAATTAAGAGTTGTATTTTTATCTCAACCATTGCCATACAAGCTCCAGCAAATGATATTGAGAGATCATCCACAAATAATGTTGAGAGAACATCCCGAGGGATGACTAAGGATATCCCATTAATTGCTACTGCAAAAAGGGTTACACTCAGCACACTATCCTGAGGAACTCCTTCCTGACACTTACTCTCTGATAGAGCTTCCCTAACTCTCCCTTGAAAAACTCTATTTGAAAGAATTGACTAAATAAATAGTGGCAGCTCTCCTCTCAATCCCAATTCATGAATTGTTTCAAGTATACCATATCTCCAAGTGGTATCATATGCCTTTTCAAGGTAAAAAAAAAAAGACTGTCATATGGTGCTGTTTGGAAGCAAATGCTTCACAAATAGAGGACTCAAGTCTTATCAACACATCAGTCGTTGAGTGCATTTTTCTGAATCCACAATGAGTCGGTGATAAAATACCCTTCTTTTCAAGGTATCACATCAGTCTTGCATTGACCATATTCTCCATAATTTTATATAAACAAGATACAAATACAAAAGGTCGGTAGTTTGCTGCTAAAAACTTGTCCTTACCGGGTTTTAAAAACGCTAAAATAATGGCTAGTTCCCAAACACTTGGATAACTATGATCATGCCATATTCTATTAATAATGCTTAAAATAAATACCTTTTTATTAAAATGTACATGTTTGATCATTGCCTATGGAATTCCATCAGGTCCAGGGGCTGTATCGTTACAAGTGAAAAGTGCTGAATCATATTCTCTTTCAGTGAAAGGAGAATTATATGACACTTCCCTCCCTATTGCAAAATTTAAAATTTTCTTTTCTTCAATGCTCCTGTACTGGTGACCAGGAGCTGCTACATTCTTGCACGATACATTTGAAAAATGGTCAGCCAGGGCATTGCTAACTTCATTTCCTTCAGTCACATACTGACCATTCACTTTCAACACTGGTGATGGGTTTGGGGTGAATTTGCCTGCAATCATTTTTACTTTCCTTCATACAGAAGATGGTGGTGTTCTACTATTAATGGAGGAAAGAAAAGCCACCCAATATTGGCGTCTAGCTTCTTTCATGGCACGACGGAACTGTGCTCTACACTTTTTGTACGTTATCAAATTTTCATCCGTACGGCGTCTACTCAATCTTGTCAAGAGATTTTCTGGTGGCTCTGTGCAAGGCTGTTAATTCTGAAGACCACCACGAGACTGGTCGTCTTTTGAATAGTCCTGTGGTTTGGGGAATTGAATTGATTCCTCCTGTATGGAAAGTTCCAATCAGTAGGTCTATGGCATCATCAATACTTTCAAACTATTCAGCACTCCCATTGATTTCACTTAGCTCACAAAATTTAACCTGGTCTGCCTGGTCAAGATTCCATCGTGGTGATCTTTGTAAAGGCGGACCCTTGTTGGTGTTTATAATGATTGGTGTTTATAATGATTGGTGCATGATCACTAGTATGCCAATCATCTTATGTCCTCCAATCAAAATCAAGAAGGCAGTTAGAGGTTGCAATTAAAAGGTCAATGCATGACAAGGTATCAGTCTGAACATGGAAGTGCGTGGGCTCTCCTGTATTAAGGAGTCCCACATCCTCATTCTCTACAATTAACGAGATAATATTGCCCCTTGTGTTTGGCAAAACATCACCCCATAAAGGATGTCTGCCATTCATATCTCCCAGTAAGAGGAATGGTTGAGGGAGTTGTTGAATGACTTCTGCTAAATCATCATATAAAATATTATCATTTGGAGGTAAGTACAAAGAGCATATTGTATATTTTCTCCCCATATCAATCTGCACAACCACTGCCTGCAGGGTTGTATGTATAGACATAGGTATTTGGGGAACATCTCGACGAACGTACATGAGACTTCCGCCATGGTTCCCTGCTTGATGATTATATAGTATTCTATAGCTAACATACTCTCGAGGACTTGGAGTGTTAGCATCAAGCATACTTTCCTGTAGACATACAATTATGGGTGAATGTTCATGAATTAGGAGCTTAAGTTCTTTAAATTTCGCCCTTAAACCCTGACAGTTCCATTGCAAGATGGAGGAGAAAACTATGGATTATTTCTGGAAGACATCTTGGTTGAGGTCTTCCCATTAGCAGTTTTTAATCTAACATTATTTCCTGTAGGTTTCTTCAGAGATGGTCTTGTTATGTTGGGTTTTACGTCTGTATTTTTCTTTGTATCCCTTTGATCTATTTGTTGAGGTGGATGGTGGACCTCAACTTGAATTTCTGATTTATTTAAATTATCTTCTGGTTGATCGAAAACATCAACAGACAAAACATCATATTTATTTGATGTCATAACTCTGATGGAAGGGGTGAGAGAGATGGAGGTCTCTCTTTTTTACGATTAATAGGCTGTGTTACCAGGTTTTTGTACCACCCCCACTACAGTTACACCCGATAACTTGGTTTCAGATGGAATCTCCATTAAATCAGGCAAGGATATGGCCTGGGAGAGGTTAGTACTATCCTTTGTAATGGGGGACAAAGGTTTAATAGTGGTGGGCAATATCTTGTCTTATGCAGCACTTTATCAATAGATGGTGAATTCCTTTTTCGAGAACTACCTACAGTAGTAGGTGGGTGAGATGATTCCCAAGGAACTTTTTCTTCTGTTTTTAATGTCTTTGCAAAGGTATTAGATTTATTTAATGACCTCTTGGCATGCCCCACGCTTACATGTTCAATAATTGATTTATTGAGGCCAGCCTCTTCTAACTTATAAAACTGGCAGCTCCTATCATTAAATTTATGATTAGAGTTGCAGTTTAAGCACCTTGCCTCAAGAGTACATTCCCCATGGTAAATATTGGAGCAAGTATTACAAATTTTATCATTCTTGCAAACTTTGGAAGGATGCCCAAATTTAAAGCAATTATAACATTGCAGTGACTTCTGCTTAAAAGGTTGAACTCTAATCCTTTCATTTTCTATGTCTATGTGGAAAGGTACATCAGCATCCAGGAAAGTAAGAACAATCATTGATGTTCTAGGTACTTTATGTACTTTCCACACTGATAGTGGACTCATAGCCAATATCTCCTCTTCGGTAAATTCATATAGATCCCTACTGAAAACCACTCCCCTTCCATAGCTAAAGTTTAGATGGGGTTTGATGTCCAATTTTATATCCTCATTTACTGTCTTCAAATTGGACAATATAACAGACTGTGTGTATGACTTGGCCTTTATCAAGTAAATTTTCTTACCGAATCAAGATATATCTCCAGGTGCGATCGTTTCTACCTTTCTCTGAAGAAATTTGCAGATCTTGAAATAATTTTCCGTACCTCCTGTAGATTGAGCAAGAAGCAACATTGGTGGTTTTGGCTTTGTTTGGGATGGCATATCTACCTCTATATCTTTATCAGCCCAGTCTGCTGGTCTGTAGACATGCAGATCTTTAGGTGCCCCATCATACAGAGAACCCTTGATACTCATTTTACCTACTTTAATATTAACAATGTTACGGCTTGCATTAAATGCTTCCTCATGACAATTAAATGATAACCAAGAATCCCAATTATCATCTTGGAGTTCCATTCTAATTTCTTTTATTAACCTGTAACACTCAAATATTTTATGTAGCACATCATAATTAGCTTCTAATTGGATTTGGGTAACGTGCAGGACATTCAGTTTTCCTGTGTTGCCCAAATTACCCTTTTTTCGAATGTTTAAAGAATAAACCCTTTTTAGTTCCTACGTCGTCAACGGAATTGCCAGAGGTCGTCAACAGTGCTGGGGGCGAGTCAGCATATCAAGGGGAGGTCGGGTCTTTGTCCAAAGAATCCATTAGCATAAAGAAAAGAGAAAAGTGATATTTTGAATAGTTTGATTTACCTGCTTGAGAACATTAAGGCATCACATGTTGGGAAGGAAATTTGCACTCTCCACTACTGGCACAGTGAGAGTATATTTCCCAGATGGTCCACTCCATACCTCACCCGAAGGATAACATCAAAACAGATAGAGAGACACAGGTGTAAGCTGAACCCGCCTGTTAGGACTGAGACCAAGAAACTATGGAATCATCCTCCCCATACCTGTAATGACGGGCTTCCGGCCAAAAGCCGAGAGTCCTACACCAAACATTGGATCCCCCTGGATTCCGAAGACCCAACACTTGAGAATAGTTCTGCCAAAAAGGTCCAAACCATCTTCGGGATGGCTGAGATCATCCAATACTCTCAAATATAGCTTTGAGCACAAACACCTCCCAACTGTGACACCTTTCCGATTCATCAAAGCAGACAGCAATACCGGATGTAGAAACATCTGCCCAAGCGACAATAACAGATGTAGAAACATCAATGCCATAAAAAAAATAATAAACATACATATATATGTAAATATATACACATATACATATGGGAAATTTTACTCATAGGGTTGGGGCAGGAACATGAAAGAAAGTTTATAATATTAGGAGAAGGTTGAAGCAATATAAAGAAGAAAAAGATAAGAAAAAGAGAAATTTAGATTCAAACTGGGGGAGCAATTTCCCCAAATTCGAGAGCCCTCTTGCCCATCACCAAGTTTCAGCACAGGAAAAGAATGCCATGCTGAAGCTCAATGACTTCATCAAGGCATTCTCTCATTAAGAGGGCTGCACATTCAAAATCACTATACAGGTATAAATGCATCAACTTACTGATATAAGACGAACAAATTGCAGACAGTGTTTCCCGCTGCGGCAGTACAGCTGGAGTGGCTGCGTGGTTGGACGTGGATGGGGATGCTGTTCACGTATCAAGCGTGTATGGCACTCAGGGATACCACCATAAAAAATCAGTTTTTTTATACTTATATATGAATAGATATATACAAGTCGATAAATAAAAATCCACAAATACTTTTATATATTTTTTTCTTTACTGTGAGTTCTGTCATATTTTGAATTATTTTTATTTTGATATTTTGAGATTTTGGCAACCCCAGGAAAAGCGCTTGGCGACCCAACTTTGGGTCGCAACCGCAGGGTTGGGGAACCTGGCCTTAGAGTAACACCTATCTCACTAAACTGGTATAGTCTGATTTTTATAAGTGATTTCAGGCAATTTGATTTCGAAATTGACTGATTTGTTTTTTTCAATCTTTCACTAAAGTCTACTTCTAAAGACCCTCTATTGAAGATCATAGTTCCTAAATACTTGAATGATTCTACCTCATTAATCCTTTCTCCTTCCAATGATATTTCATCTTCAATTGCGTACTCCGTTCTCATCATATCTATACAGTAATCCCTCACATATTACGGTTAATGGGGACCAGAACCAACCGCGATAGATGAAAAACTGCAAAGTAGGTTCCCTCCCTATTTTCTTAATACGTACATTTTTGGGCTCAAGCCATGTCGTCCTTATGGAAGCTTCCTATAGACAGCTTTCTAAGGGATATTTGGCTACAGTGATACTCCCAGAGAATTGACCATAAGTCTCCAGAATTCTAACTCCTGGCACGAGTTTCCTTAAAATTTTCTTAAGGATATCACATGATATCAGGGGGACGTATATCTTGACACGACACATGGCAATCTTCACCCCGGATAGCGTTTACGCTTCGAGGGGAGAGAGTGGCGAAACTGAAGGGGAGCCGTTATCAAGGTTACCCTTCCTCCCCTACTATTACGAGGCTCCTAGATGGCGCTCATTCCTATTCTGGTAGTGATTTCGCACGGTGTTCTAACTGTCAATCCAGTGTTCTAGATCGTTTCTTTAGAGGATTTATCATGCATTCTCCAGCATCTTCTGCCTCTGGAAAGTTGAGTATTTAATCTTTACAGTGTAAAATTTTTAGCTCCTGCCTCACAGTGAAATTAGTATAACCTAATGTGTTTTATGGAGCATGGCTGGTCACCGGAGGCGCCATTTTGGACGCCGTCGTTCGTCATGCATGCTTTATTTAGTCAGCAGAAAGACATTCCCGGCATTTAGCTTTAATGAATTATAGCTATTTAGACAAAATTATACTAGTGAAGATATGATCGTGCATACAATTTTCCTCTTCCTACATGTGTCAATCGTACACGCTAGAGTGTCTGCGATATCGGTAGCCGAGATCTTGCCCACGCTAGGCTACCTAGCCTATGCACTTTAGTATACTTTCATACATTATCCCCATTTACTTCGTGTATCGTTTTATCAATTCAACAGGAGATAGTATATCTCCTAGAATTATTTATATAACTCGATACTCATCTCCTGCGGAGATTTAAGGGTAATCCCTCCTTCTCCCTGAGTGCTGCCATAGGCGACAACCCTATCTTAGTCTTGCCATTGAGTAGTACACTCCAGCTTGACTAGGCTAGTGTTTTCTGTCTCCTACCCTTGCCGCTGAGTATCCCGGCTTGGGTTTTCGACAATAACTCAGAGTATTCAGTCTTTATGCTGACGGCTTAGCTGCCGGGTGAGTAGTAACTCCCCTGCCGGCTTACAGTTGTCGGCATAGGAAGCTTAGCTCCCCTAGGCCGCACCCGAAGTGGTAATATAATGCCGCCACCTTCTCCCTGCGGTCTAGAAGACAACTCTTGTTTCGGCAGACCCTACGCTGAAGAATAGATATTCTTCTGCCACCTAGGATGGCGCCGATATTGAAACGAATTTTCACCCTTGTTTGGAAATGGTGGCAATCCTGCCGCCTTCTCCTTACACAACTTACAAGACCCTTTCCCTGTCCCTCTCTTTCCTTTAGCGATAGCCTAGACATCGCATATCTGTGGCCGTCGTCCTACATTCTTCCCGCTTGCAGTGTAGATCGTAGCGCCGGCCGGGCTCCTACACAGGCGGCTTGATAGCCGCTCCGACTTTCCCCTACGGGCGAAAGGCTCCGGGAAAGGTTGTGCCGACTGTGATGGCTGCCGGTGGGAGACCCCTTTTGCCTTTGAGTGTTCTTCAGTCTTCCCTTGGACTGCCATCCACATCCCTGAAACCGGCAGCGACCGGCAACAGATCTTGTGGCTGGGTGGACGCTTGAATGATTCATTCTCCCCTTCCATTTGAACCCTCATTCTGGAGGAAGGCAGTAGGATTAATATACCTCAAACCTTATATATTGTACAAAGCTACATTAATAAGGCAGCCCTTCACTCCATGCTTTCTCTCTTTCTGTCGGCTAGTGCCGTCAGGTACTAACCCACTGGACTGGTGCCGCCAGGTGCTAGCCTAGCCAGCACACGCCGGCTGAACTACAGTATATGATTATACAGTAGCCAGTATATTTGCAGTATAGTATAAACTGCAGACAAAAAACTCTAGTATATACAGTGAACCCTCGCTACTTCGCGGTTCGACCATCGCGGCTTCACCACTTCGCGGATTTTTTCCAAAACCCATATATATACAGTAATATATATATATATATATATATATATATATATATATATATATATATATATATATATATATGTATGCATGTATTTATGTATATATGTAGGTATGTATATGTGTATACATATAAATATATATATATATATACACACACACACACACACACACATATATATATATATATATATATATATATATATATATATATATATATATATATATATATATATATATATATATATATATATATATCTAAAGTAGGAAGATGTGATGTAGTTCTAAGGGAAAAGTATGGGAAATATGTCTGGGTAATAAGCAAAGCTCTACCTCCAGTTTGTTTCTTCATTATGATCAGAGATAAATGTAAACAAAACATTGGTTGCCATTTTTTATCGTGCTTTTTAGCGTGTTTAGGAAATGCATGATATAAAATCACCTTTAATATTTGTGCCTGTTTTAGTTTAGGGTACTGTAGTACATGCATTAAGTGTTCTGTACATTAAAGGGTAGTTTGTTAACAGAACTACGTACAAGGGAAGGTTTTAAAAGTCTGAATATACATGTTGAATAAATAGGTAAATATGGTGTCACTACTTCGCGGATTTTCACCTATCGCGGCCGCGACTGGAACCCATCTACCGAGATAAACGAGGGTTCACAGTATTATACAGTAGTTTATATTTCCAACATACCCTGTGTGTCCTCTCACAGTCTATTGTTGAGACCAATTTTATATTGAAGTGAAGTATTCCTTCAATACACTGATAAAGTCATCAGTTTATAACTTACCCCACAATATTAATACTTTTATGGAAGGGCTAGTGTTAGTATACACTAATTCTATCCCTAGAGGTTAGAATCCTTCTCTCTTGAGTTTCCCTTAATAAGGAAATTCTAATAT
Organism: Palaemon carinicauda; assembly: GCF_036898095.1. Taxonomy (NCBI): domain Eukaryota; kingdom Metazoa; phylum Arthropoda; class Malacostraca; order Decapoda; family Palaemonidae; genus Palaemon; species Palaemon carinicauda. Next base: position 160,500,371 of record NC_090735.1, on the reverse strand, counting down.
TAATATTGGGGGAGGTCACAGCAATTGACTGGATAGGATACACAAGTATGTGTCTTTCCTATTTCCTTTCTAACTTACTATCCTACGCTATAATGGTTAGGAACTAATACATTTGTTGCATATAACCTGTTTATCAAGTGTGATGAACAACCGCATACTCATTTATATTTCCTTTCTTTACAGGAGGAGCCCAAAATGAACTGCGAGGTGATGTACTGAAACCACAAGAGTAGGAATGTTTGTGGTCACACTATGTGCAGGACTCATGCCGCCTGCGCCATTACCACTGAAACCTTGCGGTACTGGGACCCCCAAGACTGCAACGTCTGCTCAGCCATAGTGGTCGAAGGTTTCAACGATCCCAAGTCAGCGGAGTCGAGGGATGCAGCACAAGAAAAGCTGTTGTGCCCCAAACACGACCCAGACCTCCCTGCGTCCAGATTCCAATTGAGGCGGACGTCAGTGAGGCGATGCAAGGCATGGACATCCACCAGGAGGAAAGGATGTCTGAAGTTTCTACAGACACTGAGAAGGATCTCCTTAGGGATGATCCCGAGGAAGAGAATACTCTACCTCACGAAGGAGAAGAAGAAATCGAGTCGTCGGAAGTGGGGGGTCCCTTCCACCTATGCCGGCACTAGACCCGACACCATCTACGTCTTCAGCTCCTACCCCTCCATTGGATGCCGTGAGCCAGGCAGTTTTGGCTCATATCACTACACTGATGGAGAATATTCGCAAACAAGGTGAAGCAAGGGAAGCGAAGCTCGAAAGTGAGCTCCGTAAAGCATGGATCACCGCCTCCCAAGGGTCATTCAAGCGACCCAGAGTTCAAGACCTGCCTTCCTGCTCCGAGACTAATCCCTGGAGGTACACGGAGTATATGCCGATTACCAACGGCAAATTATACATCTCAGATTAGATGGGAACCATTCCCCTAAACGATATTCAGTTCTGGCCGAGCTTCAATGCTTACCCTGACTGCTTCATTCGACTGAAGCATGAGCCAGCGTCAAAGGAGGAGACAGAACCGAAGGAGGTCGTGGTTTTCGACCATAAGGCACAGGCTCTCTTGTAGAGCAGCCTGAAGAAGGCGGCCTATACTAACTCGAAAGTGTCCGCATTGAGCAAGAAACACCCTACCTTTCTTGCTTCTGCTTCCAGAGCCTTCCCCTTTACGTCAAAGGCATTCCAGGCTGTTGCCAAGGCAGTAGATGCAGGCAAACCCAGCCTTGCACTAGAGGAGTGTAGGCCTCTGTCGTTAGCCCTGCCCATGGATGAGAAGGAATGGAAGGAAGTTCACGTAACTTTCTCAGTAGGGAAGTTAGATACATATATCGCGGGACGGCAATTCAGCGAGAATCTCCCTAAGCTTGCCGCCTCCCTGTCCCTACAGAACTACATCGAGATGTGTGCAGGCCACAAAAGCACCCCAGATATGCTCACGGTCCTGATCAAAATGCATATGGCCACCTTAGTGAAGGACCTGTATGCCTTCATGAAGGCTAGGAGAGCCTGTAGAGAGTTTGTGTTTGCTGCGGCAACAGTAAAACACGAACCCAGGAAGCTGATTTCTTCCAACATCTGGGGTAAAGACCTCTTCCCGAGTCAAGCGGTCAAAGAGGTAGTCGAGAAAGCTGCCTCGGAGAAAAGGAACGTTCTCCAGAAGTGGGGCATCTCTTCAAAGAGGAAGTCTTCCCCGGATGCAGGTCCCCAACCTATGACGATGATCTTGATAAATGACAATGAAACACCTATGCAGTATGATGGAGGTAAAGAAGATGAAGATGATTTACTGCACAGGTTAATGAGAGCTTTACTGCTCCTCAGGTGACGCCTCATCGTCAGTTGATAAAGGCGGTGGATCATCAACGACAGCTTCCGATAGAGCTGGAGAAACTGCTTGAGGCAGCGTAGTGGCTCGGTGGGAAGCCGAAGAGGCAGAAGGAGGAGTATCTGATCCTTTTGCAGAAGGTTTTCGACGCGCTAGGAACATCGTGGTGGGAAGTTGTTGACGTTTTTTCATCTGAGTAAAGATGATCTTGTACAACGCCATTACACCGTCAATATGGTTACTAAATTCGATGGCTCTGACCATATTATTGTCGATTTCCTGCGCCCTTTGTTGCAGAGCTCTTGCAGGTTGTCCAAGGTAAGGCCACTTTCTTCAGCTACATCGTCGTCGCCAATTTCGGCTGCCTCTTCTTCTTCCTCACTTGCTGATCTTGTCATTTTGACAAGGTCCTCGTTGTTTAGGGGCTCCGAGTGGCACTCGATCAGTGAGTTGACGTCTTCAATCATGTCAGAGAAACCTTCGTTGGCTACTAATCGTGCCAGCCTCACAACCTTATCTACGGCGGAGTCGTGAACTTCGTCTGGCGTATATCCTTCATAGTCATGAACAACGTCTGGCCACAATTTTCTCCAACTTGCATTCAGTGTTTGCTCTTTCATCTCATTAATAGCTTTCTGAATGTTGGCCAGGCACTTTACAATGTTATATTCCCGCCAATATCTCTTGAAGCTGAAGTCCTCATTGCCTTTGCCGATGGAGGAGATGAGGCCCTCCATCGTGGACCCCGTGTAGAGGGCCTTGATGGCCTGAATGACCCCCTGATCCATTGGTTGTATGAGGGAAGTGGTGTTGGGGGCAGGAACTCCACTTGGACCCCGTCATAATGGAGATCCATTGCCTGTCCTCCTGCACAGTCCATCAAGAGGAAGACCTTAAAGGGCAGCCCATTCTCCGTAAGGTACAGCTTCACCGGCGGGATAAAGCAGTTCACAAACCGGTCTAGTGTGAGGGCTTTGGTTATCCATAACTTTTTATTACTCATCCAGTAAACGGGCAGCAAGGCTTTGTTTTTGTTTTTCAAACCCCGAGGATTCAGTGACTTGTAAATTAAGCCAGGCTTGAGCATGAAGCCCGCGGCATTCCCGCACATGAGGAGACTGACGCGATCTTTGTGGGCCTTAAACCCTGCCATCTTTACTTCGTCCTTGTAAAGGAACGTCCAGGACGGCATCCTCTTCCAGTAGAGGCCTGTCTCATCCATATTGAACACCTGCTCTGGGAGATAGTCACCTTCTTTAATTAATCATTATTCTCGTGGGGCAGGATCATATTCTTAGTCGTCATCATCACTTTCATCGTCTTCGTTCGATTTTCCTTCAGGAACGAGGCTATCATACAGGGTTTTGGCTTTGGTTTGAATCATGTTGGTATCGAGACTAACCTTTTCCCGACAGTCCAATATCCCCATTGGTAATGCATTCTCCATTTGCACAATCGTCTTATTACGAGGAGTCACAATGCGCTTAGGGTCCTTGGAGAACGTTATTGAGGCAGTTTTACGGATTTTCATTTCATCTTTGTGTAGCGAAGTCAATTCATTCACTCCGTAAATGCGGGCAACAGACGCATAGCTACTGCCTGCCTTAAGCATGTCCAATAATTTCACTTTCTCATTCGCTGTCATCATTTTTCTCTTCTTGGGTTCACTAGAGGATGTAGAGGGCAGAGGACGTTTAGGAGCCATTTTCAAGGGCGTCACAAGCACTATTTTTCACTAAAAAAGCACAAGAAAACAGGCAAAAGTTCCACGCGGCAAGACTAAGCAACACGAGTGAGAGAGAACAATGAATGCGGTCTCCCTTCGCTGGCCACACAGGGAAAGATGCTGGGTAAAGCGTCTCGGCCAATCAGCTTGCGAGATTCTGGAGCTGAGATGGCCAGCGAGAGGTGGATTTTGAGTTGCACGCCAACTCCGTGTTGATACCTGATGTTCTTATGTACTCTCCCTGCCTTCTGCTAGTGCCGGCGTAACTTTCACACCATTTTTTCTAATTTTTGAAGAATATTTTTGAGAATCTGCTGAAAAAATGGCAAGAGATTACTGTATTTCTTCCATTTATCTTCAGCCCATCTTGTGTGATATTTCATGAATTCTGGTAAGCAAGCATTGCAAATTCTCGGGTGTTCTCCTAACAAGGAGAGCATCATCAGCATACTCTAGGTCTGCTAAATTCCTATCACCAATCCAGTCCAATCCTCCACCATCTCTGAATGTTCTACCCATTACAAAATCCATGAGGATAAACAACATAGGTGACAACACATTCCCTAGGAGTATTCCACTGTTCACATGAAATTCATTTGATAAGACTCCATTAACATTAACTTTGCCCTTGCTATGCTCATGGACAGACTTACATCAAATTTACACATTTAAGGGGACTGTCCGCCATGGTGTTTTGACATACCAACTTTTAGAAATCGAAAATTGTTTTATTGTTTCTATGTATGCAGAGACATTTTGTACGTACTCTCCAGATGTTTGTCAATTATTTTTACAAATAATGAAGATATAGCGGTCTTTAAATGATGACGTCATCCTTACTGCGTCGTCTACGTGACTGAGTTTGACGGATTCGTCTTTGTGTGTTTATTTTTGCATATATATAGCAATTTTTTCACTTATGTTTCGAAATCTTGTACGTCTGGCAGAAATGGAAGGCATTGAAAGAGGGTAGGTGATCGAAAGCTACGAGCTACGAGAACAGCATCTAGTTTCCAAAGACATATAGAAGTTATAATGCATGTGTTTGTTTACTTGCAGTTCGTAAGTACATTGTGTTTTCACAACGTCCTCAGGAACGTTATAGCAAGGCCAATGTTACCTAAGGTCATAGAAAGAGCAAAAAGTAAGCAGAGGGCAAGAAAAAGAACCAAGGAGAGAGGGAAACATGCTAACTAAAACTCTGGCAACGAGAGGCCGCTGATAACTCATGACATCCTTACGCCAAGTGTAATAGTAAACTTAGGGTTTAAATACCTTGGTTGTGGTGCGCTTATGTTGGAATAAGCACTTAAAGTACAAAGTAAAGTTATAATAATAATGGTATCTTGATTTCTTTAAGAAAAGGGAAAATTTGTTGCAAATCTTATTCACACTTCGGTACATTTTTCTCACCTATTTATTGTTCGATTTTAGAAAGAAAGATATCATTGGAAAGAGGAATAAAAATGCCACAATTTTGTGTAAACGAATATTGATTTTACTTTTTTCATGAATATTTCACGTCTAGACGAAGAATAATAAAAGAAAAAGGAAAAAAAAAAGAATACAAAATCTGTCTCACAGAATTATTCGATTTATAAAGAAGTTTTGATGGTATGATTTTCAAAACAATTGGCGTCATATTAGTGGAGAAAAATGTACCTAAAATTTGTTAAAATCATGATTTTTACTAATATATCAAAAACTTTTTGATCAAATTACTTCAAATTTGTATATGATGAAGGTATCATAGACTATGTCTAAAACATATAATAGAAATTGTATATTTTGAATAATTAGAAGAAAAAAAATTTCATGGCATGGCGGACGGTCCCCATAAGAGGAATTCCATAATGACAGTAGGACTCTCCACAAAATTGGCCGGTGTACATTATCAATGGCATTTTCATAGTCCACAAATACCATCAAAAAGAGATTTCTATATTCTACGCATTTCTGTAAACATGTCTCAAAATGAAAATTTGGTCAGCGCAACTTCTACCTTTTCTAAATCCTACTTGTTCATCTCTCAGCTTTACATCAATCTTTCTCTCCAGTCTCTTTAGAATAAGCATACTATATATTTTCATAGCTGACGTGAGTGTTATGTCTCTAATTATTGCAACCAGTCAGGTTTCCTTTTTTTCTATTTTCATCAACACTAAACTCCCATTCATCAGGTTTTGCCTCTTCATGCCACATTCTACAAAATAATCTTGTAAGCAGTCTGGGAGTCACTTCATTTTTGGCCAGTATCATCTTGGCAGTTATTCCATCGTATCCAGGGGCTTTTCATCTCTCTAGTTTTTTTAGGATAGCTTCGACTTCAAATACACTGAATTCATTCCTAAGCACATGGTCTTCATCAGCTTCAAGTATATTAATCAAATTATTCCTTTCATATCTCCTATTCATAATCTCACTAAAGTGTTCCATCCAATGTTGTCTTTCATCATCTTCTGTTGCTATAACAGAAGCATCTCTCTCTTTAATGGGTGTATGCTTCTTCTTTGCCCTAGTCGAGATTTCATTAATAATTCTATGAGCAATTCTTACACCACCATAGCCACTTCTTGAATTTATAGTTTTGTCAGCCTTGTCTGCTTTACTGTCTAAATATTCTCTCCAGTCATTCCTGGCTTATCTTTTGACCTCACCGTCAATAATGGAATACTTAGCCTGCTCTACCTTGTAATTTTCATTACTTCCTCGAAAACTTTCAACAATCAATTTCTGTCTTTGTCTCCTTTTTATAGTGTCCCAAGTATCATTTGATATCCATGGCTTTCTCATTGTAACCTTGTGTCCCAAGGCTTCACTACCAGCTGATTGAAATATGTTCTTAATATCACACCATTCTTCATTAATTGTCTGTTCTTCGTCACCTAAAATTTCTCGGACTGCAAATCAATTCCTACATTCGATCGAAAATGTTTCTCTGTGCCACTCTTCTAAAAGCTTAGTTCTATCAAACCTAGGTATTCTATCCATCTTTCTGTTTGGTACTTTCAGTTTTAATTTCAGTGTGGCAATGAGGAGCTTGTGATCACTACCAATATCTGCACCTCTATAGCTTCTTACATTTCTCAGAATCCTCCTTCTCACTTTATTCATGGCAATGTGATCTATCTCATTTTTCTAAATCCCACATGGTGAAGTCCATATATACTTGTGGATGATCTTGTGTTGACAAAGAGTACCTCCAATGATAAGATTGTTTGCTGAACAGAAACTTATGAAATATGCTCCATTTTCATTTGCAACTTTGCCAAAACACTCAACACCCATCCCATTCTCTATCCCTTGATTATTTCTTCCAAATATATCATTGAGGTCAAATAATCACACTTTTCATATCTCTCTCTGGGATCTCATCTATTACACTCTGCAGTTCTTCATAGTATTCACCTTTCCTTTCTCCGGGGGAATCATTTGTTGGTGCATAGCAAACTATAATACTAATATTGCACTGCTTTGATTTAATCTTTGAAAGTAACAATCTACCATTCACAGCTCTCCATTCCATTGATATATTTTCTGTTCTTATTGTCATTATTATTCCTACCATCTCTCTTCCAACTCCATCTGTTCTTCCTGAGTAGATATATATATTGCCTTGGTCTAAAATTTCTTTACCAATCTCCTTACAACATGTTTCTCTTAGAGACAAGATATGCAAACTATAAATCATAAATTCATTCTCTACTTGCTGTAACTTCCAAATCTGATTCATGGTTCTAACATTCAAATTACCAATTCCCAATTTGTCTTTAGTATTTATAAACTAGGAAATTCTTAGCACACCCACTATGCCGAGGACTGGGGGCCATTCTGTCACTTTCTTTTTCCATAGACTGACTAAAAACCCATAAAAGATTCATTGGCTAAATTTGTCAAAGGATAACTAGTTCTTTGTGATGTACAGTGCCTATCTAACTAAGGTAAGTGACCCCTGCCGGTTCGCCAGGCATCAAGAGTACTATATAAGATGAAGAGACATCTTGTCTATCGCCTTAAACCCAATCCATCCCCCTGCTGCCAGTGATTTTATAGAGATTTAGGAGGACATTTCCTCCAACCCAAAATTTTTGTTACTCCACCAGGTTGCTCATCCACTTATATAACTTTGAGTAAAATTGAATTGCTAAAAAAAACTGCCTTGCAGAGTTATTATAAGGTAATTTTATTTTAAATTTGTTTCATATTTTCTATTGGTAATGGTTAAGAACTGATTTTGTGAATAAAAAAAAAAAAAAAAACTTTACATTCATTGAAGCGACTATATTATTCCGTAATAATTCCACAATAAATAGCTATCAAAAGACAGAAATCTATTCGTCTGTAATAACGGACTTTACGTTACAAAAAAAAAAAATGTAATGAAAATATACATTTGTTTCCTTTTACATAAAAACTATTCTACAATGATACATGTTGATACAAATGTTTCTGCATACAAATTTTTCATGATGAGAAACGAGATGTGAAGTGTGTTTCACCTTATTACGGGAAAATATTCATAGTATGCAAAACAGATTTGCCAGTCAGGCCAAGAACAAAATAGTTACCCATCAAAAATATGAGTCAGTTGATGAAATGGAGTTGTTTAAGCAAAATAGAATATGTACCTTTCTATATTAAGGGTAACAGTAGTAATAGTACAGTATATATTTTTTATATGTATAGTATTGTACTGTGTGTTTTATATTTCTGGGGCGACCTGTGACGGCCGGTGAAAGAAGTCCTTCTTTACACTTTTCTAATATAAATCTTCCAAATACACTGGAGAAAGATAAAAGCATGGAATGCAGAGGTTACTACCCTCGCGCGAGCACCTTGTGGGTGTCGTGTATACAACAGGGGCGTGTGAAAACCACTATTCACACGCTGTCTTGTATTTAGATAATTCCTCCATCAAAGGGAAGGGCCGTAACAGGCCCTAGAGAACACAGTAGGACCACGCCACCGACACCTACCACGCGCGCCCTCTAGGTCATCCTTCTGTTTTGGACTTGCCCGCATAGTCGTATTTTTTTGTGCTCTCGGTGTTTTTCAAGTGTTTGTCGTTAATTCATCATGACTGATGCTGCTACTTAACCTTTACCAATGTTAAGTACCATAGTTTGTTTCGACAGTTTTTTTCAGTACGGGGCATTTGTTCTCTTTCCAGTAATGTGGATTTTAATTTCGGAAGCGGCTTGGCCTTCCTCGGTGACGGCAGCCATTTTGGCCTTGTTCGCTTCAATAGTTTTTCAAGTTAATATTGCCCATCTGGTATTCTGTCATCTAGGTTATATCACTTACGTTTTATGACCATTATTATTATCATTATTTTATTATTGTTTTTACTATGGTATTTTTTTGCTAGCAAGTCCAATTTGGACGAACGAAGAATAATGTTCTTGCCTTTGCTATAGTTTACGTACACGCTTCGGGAAGGTGCTCGTTTTAGACTATATCTTTATATTTATTTGTTTCGTTGTCGTTATTCTTCGTTCTTGGTTATTACAATTTTATCACTATTCTTATATCATATTATTGTGTGATTTTGGTTCTTTATATTGCAACCATGAGAGCGTGAGCATGGAGTTCTCGTTTTCTGTTACTACAGTTACGAGTTACCCTTTCTCTCATTTTCTTTCTTAAGCTCGAGTAAGGAGAGGTGGATTTCCCGTTTTCCGTTTTATACGATCGCGAGTTATTCCTGCCTCCTCTTCTTCTCCGGGTTTATGATATTACGTTTGATGGTATTTACGTTTTATTGATGTGGTTACTGTTAATATAGCTAGCATTATTAATAGGTTCCGTTAGTGTATGAGTCATTATTTTGGGATCGCTTTATGCCGCCACCCGTAGCTCCGATCTCTTCGGAACGTTCACCGCCTTGAGTTATACTCCGCTATATTGGATACTCATTGGGTTGAAACTAGTCAGATATTTGGAGTGCAACGGTGAAACTCGGCACTCAGACTCCGGCTTTGGCCTTATGCACACGAACCTTTTTCATGATTAATCACAATTTCATTATTACGGTCCTATTTCATCGAATTTCCGGCTTCACCGGAGATCACACAGACGATCAGCATTGAGGTTAATATTATCTTACCGCTGATGTTCACGATTTCACTATGACGGACCTTTGTCACCGGATCTTCGGTGTCATTGGAGATCACTCAGACGTTCGGAACCGGGGTTAACATTATTTTACCAATGAGGTTTATTGTTACATGTTACGTGGTTACTGGATTTTGGTATATTAATTTGTAGCTCTACCTAACAATTATAGAACCATATTAGTCACACATAATTAATGTTATTTATTTCTTTTGATTCATCTGTCACTGACCAGAGTCTCAAGGAACATCCAGACTTATGTCTTCTTTCTTTTACAGAAGGTCCGCTGCGCTGCCAAGGGCTGCCCCGCTGCTTTTAATGATCCCCTGGGCCATGATCTATGCCGGTCTCATGCACATTGCGCCATATCCTTCTCTCGAGAACCGGGACAAGCCCCCTACATGGTATGGTTCCCGGAGTCATGCACGCTCTGCTACGAGCTGTCATCCCTACTCCTGAGCGATGATGTAAGTTGGTTCTAGTTTGTTCCTTTTAATATCCTTTGAATTTAACTAATTGGTTCTTTATATATATATATATCGCTTATTGCTTCATCATTAATCCCCTCACCTCTTTCGGGCTGATGATGAATCTCTCCCGGAGGCAAAGAGCTGCTCTCCGTCCGTGGGTGTTAGGCTTTGGGAGGAATGCTCTGTCTGGCGCACCCTATCTCCTTGATGGAGACATGGCTTCTCGCCTATTCCCAGGGTCTACTACTGCGGCAGTTCCACCGGAGACAGCGGCCCCGTTAATTGAAGCGGTTAGAGCAACCATTCCAACGGAGGAAGAAGTTTTAGTGACGGAGGACGCGTCCTTTCTAGATTTGGACGTCGAACCCATGGATGAGCAGGTAGGTGGTAATGAGTTGGTGGACCCCCTTTCATCCCTCACTCCTTCCTTTCACGGCTTTGATAAGCCTACGGCTTCTCCTCGGGATCCCTCCGTTCCTGTACGACCCAAGGTGAAGCCACTACGTATCTTTAAGCCTTCAGCTTTGCCATTATCTGTGTCACCGGTCCCGGACCCTCAAAGGATCCTGATGTTCATATTACTTTACCTAAAACCGTGACTACTAAAAAGACGAAGTCCGCTAAGTCCAGGGCTTCGTCAGCGGATCGTGCTCGGGATCCCTCCTTATCCGCCGACCTGATCAGGGATATTGTTAAAGAACAGATACAACAGCATCTACAACAACATTCTAGGGCAAACCAAGGAGCTATGACGGAACTCAAAGATATGGTGGCGAATCTGATCCGTTCAGGAACTCAGATGCCTCCTCCTTCAGCCCCAGACGCATCGAAGTTACCCCCCTTCGATAAAAACAACCCTTGGAGGTTTGCCTTACATGCTCCATATATAGATGGTGCCATAACTCTGGAGGGCATAGGCACCCGCCCTCTAGAGGACCTAGAATTTTACCCTCCGGGACTAGAACTCCCATTCAACGGCTTCGTCCGTTTGAAAGAACATGCCTTGGTTAGGTTAGACAAGGTACCGAAGGAAACGGTAATATTTCCTAAAGAGCAGGCCCAAGCTCTCTGGGCCAGGACGTTGTCGGACTGGGGGTGCACTAATTCCAAGATCACCCCACACAAAGGAGCCTACACCATATTTACAACTGCTTCCGTTATTACCTTACCTATTACGGATAAAGTGGCAGGTCTTACTTTTCAAGCTGTCAAAGAAGGATCTGCCATGCCGGCTCTTAAAGAGACGGACCCCACCTCCATGCTCATCCCGAGTACCTCGACTATCTGGGACGATGCTTCCTCTACTTTCACAGTAGGGAAGTTAGATCCAGACTGCGTCTCTAATCTGTTTTCCGAGAAGCTTCCCAAATTACCGGAAAATCTTCTCAAGACTGAGTTTGAGGCACGGAATAGGTTAGCTAGGTCTCTCCACTCCATTACCTCCGTGGAGTCTCTAGCCTCGCTTTATCCGACTGAGACCTTGTTTCGGGTATTCACGAAGAACCTGTCTCTGTCCTTCCAAATCGACCTACACGAGTTTTGTTCGGCTCGGGTTAGTTGCAGGATATACGTTCTATCTGAGGCCTCGATCAGACATGAACCGAACAGACTGATAGCATCCCCCTACTGGGGTAAAACCCTTTTTCCTCAGGAGGAGGTGAACAAGGTTCTACAAGACGCTGTGAGAGCAAACCAAAATTTGCAAGTGAGGTGGGGCCTCACTGCCAAAAGGAAGGTCGAAGCCCAAAAGCAAACCTTCTTCAAGAAGAAACAGAGATTTACCCCTTACAAGACGAACCGGGGTCACTACCATCAATCGTCTGTTACCCACTCGTCATCACAGTCTCCCGCTGCTTCGACGACTCTACAACCGAATCCCCCTCAACAGGTGGTCTACCTCACTGCTCCCCCAGGTACACAACCCAACCCTGTTTGGATGCCCTCACCCGCATACAACCCTAGCTACAAACACTCAGGTTCCTTTCGTGGACACCAGAGAGGTAGCTACAGGGGTAGAGGACAGTTCCGTCAATGAGGCGGACCTAGGACAAGGGGTGCTCGAGGAGGGAAAAGACCTAGATTCACTCCCTTGCAATGATATAGTCCCGGTAGGGGGGAGACTTTACCACTTTCGAGACCATTGGACCTTCAGTCCAAGGTCTCGCAGCATAGTCTCCAAAGGTTTGGGGTGGAAATGGTCACAAGGTTCTCCTCCTCCACCAGTGACCTTCTTCCAGAAACCCACTACCATCCTGAGAGAGTACACCACAGAGTTACTCAAGAAAAAAGCAATCAAACGGGTTCGATCGCTGAAGTTCCAAGGCCGCCTGTTCACAGTTCCGAAGAAAGGATCGTCGGCATTGAGATTGGTCCTGGACTTGTCAAATCTAAATTCTTACATCCTCTGCGACAAGTTCCGGATGTTGACTATCTCTCAGGTACGGACCTTACTTCCCCGTGGGGCCGTCACCACCTCTATCGATCTTACCGACGTACCAATAGCTCGAAACTTCTCTCCTTACCTAGGTTTCCGTCTAGGCAGGAAAGCCTTTGCGTTCTAAGTCATGCCCTTCGGCCTCAACACTGCGCCCCGGATTTTCACGAAACTGGGAGAGACAGTGTTAGAACAACTCAGGAACCAAGGGATACAGATCGTTGCTTATCTGGACGATTGGCTCATTTGGGCTCGGTCGGCCCTGGAACGCAACAGAGCTACGAAGAAAGTACTTCGATTTCTCGCCAACCTGGGATTTCGGGTCAATCTCCAAAAGTCCCGCCTGCAACCATCAGGCCACTTCGAATGGTTAGGCATTCAGTGGGACCTTTCAAAGCACAAGCTGTCTCTTCCTTCCAAAAAGGTAAGAGAAATAGCTTCCAAGATCAAGAATTTTCTCAAACACAAACAGGTGTCCAGAAGAGCCTTAGAAAGAATCCTCGGCCTTCTCCAATTCGCTTCAGTAACAGATCTCCTATTAAAAGCCAAACTCAAAGACATCAATCGAGTTTGGAGAAAGAGAGCTACAGTACCTTTAAGAGACAAGGTCTCAAAGATCCCCTCTGTCTTGAAAATGAGACTACGCCCATGGTCCAAAAGAATTTTCAAGGGACCATACTTACCCGACGACTCCCTAAGTTACCTACTGTTCCCCAAGGCTCTACCTAATGCGGTGGTGCCCCAGGAACAGGTCTAGTCTCCTCTCATACAAATGAAGATAGACATGGACATAGACAATGCACTAGAAGGCATGGACATCCCTCAAGAAAGGACGTCAGAAGTGTTCATAGACACAGAGAAAGCCCTACTACAAGTAGGCCCTGAAGATGTGAAACATCCACAAGCGGAGGAAGAAGGATCCGTTTCAACGACAACTGACGACCCTCAGTTTGCTGGGACGACATACCAATCTATGCCGTCAACCTCTTCAATCCCAACTTCATAACCACCGGCATAGGCCATCATGAACGAAGTGATCCTCACTTTGATTTAACGGATAATGGAGATTTTTTAAAAGGTACAAGAGACGATGAGAGAATCACTCAGACTGTAACAGATACTATTGCCAGAGAGGATGGATTGCCCAGGACCTACCAAGATCTCTACTAAGAAGCTCCTTAAGGTGCTGAATTTCTCTCACCGCTCGAAACCAACCCCTGGAGGTATACGGAGCATATGCCCATGATGAATGGGAAACTATTCGTCTCAGAGAAGTTGGGGACCAAATTGATTGAAGATCTTGAATTCTGGCCTAACTTTTCAGTTTACCCAGAATGCTACATGAGACTGCGGGATGAACATGCGACCTGTGAGGAAACGGTACCAAAAGAGGTCAATGTCCTCGAACATGACAAGGCGCAAGCTATCATCCTGGAAACCTTGAAAGGAGCCGGGTACACCAACTCCAAAGTCTCAGGACTGAGCAAGAGCCATCCCACATTTCTTGCTCCTTCCTCCATCTCTTTCCCCTGATCGGAGAAAGCACTAGATTTCGCCGTCAAGGCAGTCAACAAGGGCAATCCTTGCCCAACCCTAGAGGAATGCAAACCATTCTCTCTAGCACTACCTACCTGTGAGGAAAAGTGGAAGGATGTCCGTCTAACCTTCTCCGTCTATAAATTGGATCCAGAGATAGCAGGCCAGCAGTTAAATGAGAACCTTCCGACGTTGCCAGACCATCTTCTGAGGAGGGAACAGGAGACGAAAGAGAGACTAGCAGCCTCCCTTTCTCATCACAACTGCCTGGAAATGAGTGCATGTCTACAGAATGCCCCAGAAAGGATAATTTTCCTGGCTAAGTCCCACATGGGTACCCTTGTGAAAGACATATATGCTTTCCTCAGAGCAAGGAGAGCCTGCAGAGTCCGTTTTGACCTCAGCAACCATAAGACACGAACCAACGAAAATGATTACCTTGAACATCTGGGGTAAAGACCTTTTTCCCCCAGGAACTGGTTCAAGAGATCATAGCCAGATCAACCACGGAGAATGGAAACCTTCTCCGAAAGTGGGGCATGAGCTCAAAGAGGAAATCTTCTTCAGACGGAGGTCCCCAGCCTAAAAATAAAAAAGGCAAGGAGACCATGCAGATCTGCACAACTTTCTGCCATGACTACAACCACGAAGCCTCAGACCACTTCAAGATAGTCCCTCAACAACTGGTGGCTCAGTCGCCAATCTTTAACCCCAACGTTGTGAGGCAATCTACTTCCTTTCACCTTAAGTCAGAAAGGAAATGGCCCTAAGAGAAGTTCACCCGGAGATAACTCCTCCCGGGGCCGAGTAGGATGTGGTCAAGAAAACAAATCCACAGGACCCCACACCCAAAGAGGGGTTCCAGGTAGGAGGCAGACCGTATCACTGTTGGGATTGCGGGACTTCGATCCCTGGGCCCACAGCCTATTAACGAATGGACTCGGGTGGAAATGGAACAGAATTCCACCCCGTTTTCCAAAATTCTTCTAAGACTCCACCCCCGTCGTGAGAAGAATATACCTCAGAACTCTTGAACAAGAAGGTAAGAAGGAAAGCGAAGTCCATCAAATTCCAGGGAAGGCTGTTTTGTATTCCCAAGAAAGACTCAGACAAACTCAGAGTCATTCTAGACTTGTCTCCACTCGACAAGTTCATCGAGAACAACAAGTTCCGGATGCCTACTTGGCAACACATAAGGAGCCTTTTAACAAAAGGAGCAAACACACTCTAAATAGACCCAACAGATGCACACTGCCATCTTCTATTGAGCCGCCCTTTCTCCTCCTACCTAGGATTCATGCTATAGAAGAAGTGATTCTTCAGAGCAATGTCCTTCGGACTGAATACAGCCCCAAGGAGGTTCACGAAGCCAGCAGACAATCATATAGCAGCTAAACTCTGAAGGAGTTCAATTACTAGCAAATCTAGACAATTGACCAGTATGGGCCGCATCTAAGACTACTTGTTTGCAGGCAGCCAACAAGGTGATCCAGTCTCTGGAACACCTGGGCTTCAACATTAATCGCGAGAAGACTCGCCTTTCTCCAACTCATTAGTTCCAATGGCTAGGAATTCAATGGGACTTAAAGTCACACCATCTCTCCATTCTATTCAAGAAGGGAAGAGAGATAAAGGGATCTGTCAAGAGACTAATCCGTCATAAGAGGATTTCAGAACGCCAACAGGAAAGAGTATCGCACTCTCTCCATTTTGCGGCAGTGACAGATCCAGTGCTAAAGGCGCGTCTAAATGATGCGTCAAGAGTCTGGAGAAGATACGCATAAAAAACTCAACCAAGGCTGGCCCCAACCCTATTGCGCACGCTGTTAAGGCCGTGGTCAACAGCCAAGAGCCTAGCACAAACAATTCCCCTGCAACCACCACACCCATCAGTGGAGGTATACTCCTCCTCGAAAGGATAAGGTGGCCATTCTCACGAGAGAAAAGTGCAAAAGAATTGGTCGTACCAGTTCAAAACCTTTCATATCGACGTTTAGGAAGCTCTGACAGTTTACCTGATGTTGAAAAGACTATCCCCTCGCAGAACAATCCACATCAGATTGTCCCTGAACAACGAAGGGATAGTAAAATGTCCAAATAGACAAGGCTCGAGATCATCTCACATAGGACATGTGATATTAGCCACCTTCCACCTGATAAGGAAGAAGGGATGGCACCTATCAGCAGTTAACCTACAAAGGTTCCGCAACGTGACAGCGGATGCTCTATACAGGTGAAAGCCCACAGAGACAGAATGGTCCCTAGACTCAGACTCATTCTCCTTCACCTCGGAAAAAGTCCCGGAACTGCAGACCCACCTCTTCACAATGAGCGACAACAAGAAACTACCTCGTTATGTAGCCCCTTAGATGGACCCTTAAGCAGAGGCGATGGACATCACGTCCTTTGAATGGAACAAGTGGAACCACATTTACCTGTTTCCACCAACCATTCTCCTGATAAGAGTCCTCGACAAGCTAAGATCCTTCAGAAGGACAGCAGCAGTAGCAGACCCCAAGTGGCCCAAAAGAAAACTGGTTCCCTCTAGTTCTAGAACTGAAACTGAGGCTGTTCCCTCTGCCGGACCCAGCATTATCCAATCTGGTCCAGAAGTCGACTGCTTGCGCTTCATCCTTAAGAACCAACAACCTACATCTCATGATTTTCTCGCCCTAGCGGCAAACAAAAGGTTTAGAATCTCTAAGGATAAAGTTGACTTCATCGAAGAGTATAAGTCAAGTTCGACTAGGAGACAATAAGAATCATCATGGAAGAAATGGGTGTCCTTTGTGAAATCAAAGGAACCGACAGAAATATCGATAGATTTCGGTGTAGTTTTCTTCATATTCCTATTCGAACAAGGCCTGGCTTCCACTACGATTACCTCGTGTAAGTCAGCCTTGGCTAAACCACTTCTGTACATCTTTGGAGTGGACCTCTCTAGTGAAATCTTTAATAAGATCCTAAAAGCATGCGATAGACTCAAGACAGCAACCCCTCGAAAGCTCATCATGTGGTCTTTGGACAAAGCCTTGCTCCATGCTTCGAATCTAAACAATGTGAATTGTACTTGAGAGGATCTAACAGACTCAATCCAGCAACCCCTCCAAAGCCCATCACGTGGTCTTTGGACAAGTCTCGCACCATGCCGCGAGTCTAAACAATGAGAATTGTACTCTAAAGGATCTAACACAGAAAGTTATTTTTCTGTTTGTTATAGCCTCATGGGCTAGAGTTAGTGAAATAGTGGCCTTATCCAGAAATGAAGGCCATATTCAGTTCCTAGACAGGAGAACTGAACCTCTTTACTGATCCTGCTTTTCTTGCAAAGAATGAGCTACCCACCAATAGGTGGTGTCCTTGGAGAATCTGCCCACTGAAGGAAGATACCTCTCTGTGCCCAGTAGAGCGTCATAAGGTCTATCTTCGAAGAACCTCAGACTTCAAGGGAGTACAGCTTGTCAGAGGCGAAAACCTCAGGATCAAACCTACCCCTAAGACAACTGAGAGCAAAGCTCACCTACCTTATTCGCAGAGCGGATCCTGACAGTACACCCGCAAGTCACAATCCAAGGAAAGTTGCTTCTTAGTTGAACTTCTTCCAACACAAGGGCTTTGGAAGACTTCACTCATACAATGGGTGGAGATCATACAGTCTTTTAAAAACACTATACGAAGCAAGTACATGAAATAAACATGTTGAGGTGGCAACGGGTAGTGTTATAAAACTCGTCGTCTATACTGCAATAAACAGTGAACTTCTTTGGGACTTTCCAGTGCATCGGGTGCAGGGGTACATTTACCCTCGAGTGCAAATCACAATGATGATTAACACACTGTTCCATATAGGTGCATATCTGACCAATAACACCAGTGCCGAGTGAACGTTGCGTCACAGTGTTCATGCATTCCCAAAATCTGTACAAGTCAGTCAGATTTGGTTTCATATCTCCACTGAGTGGCATTATTTCGATGAAATTACATATTTTTTCGACATGAGAAAAAATGGACCCTGATGTGTTTTCAATGCTGGATCAGATTCATGCCCTATTGTAACTACATTTGATAATCCAGTTGCAAGGTAGAAATACAAAACGTCTTATTGCTGCTATCTCAGTTACAGACGAATAAAGCATACTAGAGTTCAATTAAACCCTAGAAGGGCCCATCTTGAAATCAGAGTACAGATTTCCAAGGTATGTAAAAGGTAATCTCTAAGTGTTACCTTCCGTCCCTACGGAAAATCAAGCCTTGAATCCTTATTGTCGCTGTCGACACTTTCCCTGCAGAGGGCAGGAAGCCCTAAGCCATTTTCAAGCTTAGTGGAAATGACAGATAACGGTAATTTCATAAACAGGTCTAAGACCAAATAAGGACCACATTCAAGGTAAAAGGCACTTATACAAACCCACAGATATAGTACTTTCAAGTTAATTCTCTGGTAAGCTTACATCAGGACGACATGGCCGAGCCCAAAGAACGGATTTTGAGCAAAGCGACAAATCTATTTTTGGGTGAGATAGCCATGTCGTCTTGATGGACCCACCCTTTTTGCTGACCCCACGCGAAACTACTCTATCTGCGGATATTCCTGCTTAAACACAAGTAAAGGAATGGAGGCCGGTTGTAGTGCGGATAGGAGGTCCACTGAGTACCTAGATCGGTACCCCCTTCTTTCGCCACTCTTCCCCCTCATAGAGTTAAATCTATTAGGGGTGAAGATTGCTATGTCTCGTATCTAAAAATACATCCCCTGATATTATGCGATATCCTTAATTTTTATTATGGATACTCGCGCCAGGAGTTAAGAATCCTGGAGATCTTTGGTTTATTTCTCTGGGAATATCACTGTAGCAAATATCCCCTAGAAAGGCTACCTAAAGGAACCTTCCATCAGTTCGACATGGCTATCTCATCCAAAAATAGATTTTTTGCTTTGCTCAAAATCCGTTAAAAAAAATTTGCCAAGCACTGAAGTTAGACACACTGGACTGTAGTTGCCAGATTCTTCTTTTGGTCCCTAATTGTGGATTGGAGGAACATTGCCTAGTTTCCATCCTTCTGGTGCCTTTCGTTCATTGGCTGTCTTTTGGAACATTCTGTAAGTGTGGGATTATCTTTTCTTCTAGTTCTATAATGTCTCTTGGATGAATATCATCTGGACCTGGTGCCTTAGACTTACCAAGTCATTTAAGTTTCTTTTTGACATTATCCATTGTAAATGGGATTCTATTTAATGATTGCGGCCCCTCATATTTGATAGCTGCTTCAGGGAGTGCCATTGATTCTTCCCTAGTGAATACAGTTGTGACATATACATTACTCAGTTCAGCTTTTTCCAAATCATTTGTTATACGGTTACCCTCTGAGTCATTTAATGGGCTCATATTGTTTTTGATTGGTTTTTTACTGTTTACATATGCAAAATATTCTTTTGGGTAATCTTTACTCGCTGATCTTGGCATTTCTAACTAGTTTATCTACTTTTCGGCTCAACTTCCTGCGCTCGGAAATTTCATGAATCGAGGCTGGGGACCCACTGAATTATGTTTCCTGTCACTGCTTCTTATTGCATTGGCTATTTCTCTGTTGAACCACTTAGGTTGTGGAGTTCCATTTGGTAAAACGTTTCTCTAAGGTCTACATTCACCCCTTTTTTTCGTTATATATTTCTACAAAGGAGTCCCATTGCATATCTTTGTTACGTTTCGTCACATTTTAAACTCTTGGTGTATTCCTTCAGTTTTATTCAGTTACTCTATAGTCTAACTTGTTTATAATTTTCTTTTCTTTTAGATGAGGAATATTCACCCGAAATCTAACTATTCTATGTTCCCTTTTACCAATCTTCTTGCCTACTGAAACACTGGATACTGTACTATCTAGTATGCTTGTTTAACGACCCACTGATGGAGGAATTCATTGCTGACAAATTCTAGTCCCTCTGTGTATGACGTAGAATTAATAGTGTCACAGTTTACTGCTGCATTGAAGTCTCCCATTACGACAAATATGTTATGGTTAACTTCTTGTCTAAGTTACTTATACAGCTCTCCATTCTGTTCATGTGTTTGATGTGGTGGTCTGCATCTCACTAGTATGGACATGTATTTTCCTAGTGTATTGATATTTCCACCCGTCACTTTATATTTGGTTTCTAATGTAATTTCCGTGAGATCTAAGTGATTTTTAACAGGGAGCATCACCAAGGCCGTCTCAAATACAGGCCTGGTCAGTGGGGGTAGAAGTAGGTCGATTGATATGGAGACGGATAAGGTAGGAGTTAAGTTGTGACAAGACGGATCAGATTATGTCCTCAGGCTAACGGGAACACCTGGCAAAGCCACCTGGTCATCCACAACCCTTCTTTCTCTCACACAAGCACTTTTTTTACTGTCTACAGATGATAACCCTCATGGAAAATTAAGGAATCTTACACACCAATGGGAGACGGTCTTGATAATCTGGTTAAAAATTAGATGAAAAAAGTAACAACATTATCAAAATAATACTTTCCCGTGGTACTAGCCTAATTAAAAATAAAAAATAAAACACACACTGTTAGTATGCTACAACTTTTTATTTTATCATTGTTTTTACGAAGTTGTTTTTCAGCCACTTTGCTGCTTTGGGATATCATCTCTTTCTTAAAAAAACAACAGTACACTTTCTGTGGTTTAGTTAAGGCATAATAAATAAACAATATTTTCTGTAATAACAGCAGGAAATTGCGAAGAAATAGAGCGTGACCCCTTTACTCACAGCCTACAGTAGCAGTGTGATAGCACTACTCAGAACACGTGGGACCTTTCTTACCCCCCCACTGACCTGGCCTTCTTTCAAGACGGCCTTGGCATCACCCCTCCACCTTCTAACCTGGGATTTCGTATTCTACGATAAAGTCCTTTGTTTTTTTTCTTGAATCCAGGTCTCGGTAATGCCTATGACATATAGTTCCCCACTAGCTATCATTGCCCTGAAGTTTTCCATTTTGTTTTTGACTGACTATTGAATTGTCCCACTCTGAGGAAAGTTTCTATCTTTTTTCTCTTACTCTGTGGCTTTGTTAGTTCCCTGATTTACTAGTGTTTTAGTTTTACTTTTATCTGCATTATCCAAGTTCTCTGCAAAATTTCCTCTATATGTTGTTGGAGGATTTTCTAACGCTCTAGTTTGTTCTTGGTCCACTGTGTTTAGGTAATTGTACAGGCTGAGATTAAGTTGGTTTCCTTATTCTCCCCTGCCTTCTTAATTCAATTGTATTCCGTCACCTGTATAATTTTCTCTCACCGTAAAAAGGGTCCCAAAGATCTATAAATTTAACTTTCTTTTTCTGGCATATGGACTTAAGCCTTTGGTTTATCCCTAAAGTCTTACTGAGGGTGAAGTGGCTGACATTGAGTTTTGGGAAAATACCTATAACTATGGTATTATTGGTGTTGTTTCTAGCTGTTTCAACCATTTTTTCCTAGCTGTTTAACCAAAGGCTCTGTTTGGCCAGCAGTATCCTTTCTTAAGAATAGGTCATTTATGGTTGCCTTTACAGTAATAGTGGTCTTCTTGGTCTCTGTTATAGTTTTATTGAACATTTCTTTTATCTTCTGTCGGTTGGCACCTGGATACGACCTGACCTTTCTCCTCTTTTTGACGCCGAAGTGCTTCCCTTAGTCCTTTACCATAGAGTCTGCAACAAACAACATCTCATCTTCCACTTTCTCTGATAAGTGGAAGAATCTGTTTTTGGAGGCAGTTATATTTCTAGGCTGTTGCTTCGTCTTCTTGGACTTAGCTAGTCTTCATGTAGTGGGTTTCATGAACTATTTTTTTTTTTTTTTTTGAGCACTCTTCTCATCTTTGACAGAGAGCATGAGGATCAGGGATTGGAGAACAGTAGAGCGGGAGACTGTTATTCAGAGATATTGCGAAAAGGTCCACTGTCAGAGATCCCCAATAAGACAAGACTTCGCTGGTTACTAGATGATTCAAAGACCACTCGGAGCCCAATATCTGAGTCACTCTGCTCAGTGCTCAGAATGTCTATGAGCACATTCCTCTTGCCTGGAATGAAGCATGCAGATAGGGACACTGAGTTATCCTAGAAGGCAAAGGTGCTGTGAAAAGGTACCCTCCTGCCTGTTTACGTAAGCTACTACCGTGTTGTTGTCGCTCATCAACACAACAAAGTGACCCACCAGGAACTGATGTAACTGTTACAGGGCTAGTAAGGCTGCTGTCATCTCTAGAAGATTTATGTGCAGGGACCTTTCAGACTCTGACCAGAGCCAACAGGCCGTATGGTGCAGCATATGGGCCCCACACCCTTCTTATGGCACATCTGAAAAGAGCATCAATTCCGGGGGAGGGACAAGCACATCGACCCCTTGGCGGAGATTCTTATCTGTCACCCACCATTCTAGATCCATCCTTTCCTCGGGCCCCATGGGGACCACAGCATCCGTCGAGTCCTCATGTTGAACCCACCTGGATTTCAGCTGCCACTGAAGTGATCAAATTCGTAGGTGGCCATTGCGAACTAGACGTTCCAGGGACGATGGGTGACCTATAAGATGTAACCACTGCTGAATTAAGAGAGTGCCTCGTTGAAGAAAGGGGCTTGCTACCCTCTTCAGCCTCTGGATCCTGTAGTCTGAAGGGAAGGCTTTCTGCAGTCTGGTGTCGATGATCATGCCTAGGTATACCAGTCTCTGAGATGGAAACAGGGATGACTTATCGAGATTTATCACAATCCCCAAATCGCGACAAAACTCAGAAGAATTTATCGCCGTGTTGAAGAAAGGATGACACCAGGTTCGGTAGGATCAGCCAGTCATCCAGGTATCTTAGGAGATGGATGTCAATCCTGTGGACCCAGGTTGAGACTAAGGTAAACACTCTTGTGAAAACCTGAGTTGCTGTTGATAGGCCAAAACACAGAACCTTGAACTGGTATTGCCTGCTGTCATAGATGATCCTTAGATACTTCCTTGATGATGGATGGACTAGGATCTGGAAGTATATGTCCTTTAGGTCCAAAGTGTGCATGAAGTCCTGGGGGTCTTAATGCTTGTCTGACCGTGTCTGTCGTCTCCACCATGAACGGAGTGTGATGAACAAACTTGGTCAGGGCTGAGAGGGGGATGATGGGTCTCCAGCTTCCAGACATCCTTTTTCACATGGAAGAGTCAGCTGAAGAAGCCTGGGGATCTGCTGAGGACCTAGATAGCGCCCTTCTCCAATATGGTCAAGACTTAGGCCCTGAGGGCTAGCTCCTTCACTGATTCCGTCGTGTAGAAGCTCGATGGAACTGGATGCTGAGTCAGTGGAGGGAGAGGTTGCGTGAACAGGATGCGATAACCTTAACGAATCCCGGAGATCGCCCAGGTATCGGCCCCGTGCTGCAGCCAACTCTGCCACCAGCATTTCAGGCATCTCCCTAATGGTGGACAAGTGGGAGGATTGCCCTGCCTAGAGGGAGCAGCCTCAACTGACACCTCTCCTTCTTTGCCGCCTCTGTTGGACTTACCTCCCTTCTACTGGTCCCGGGCAGGAAATGGTTTCTTGGACGAAGCCTTGAAACCTTCTGAACTCCTGCTGCTGGATTGTGGTCTGGACGCCTGTGGTTTCTTCGGAGGAGGAGCCGCTTCGAAGGACCTAGATGTCATGAGCCTCAGAAGGAGAGTCTTGGCTCGACTTCCTCCATCGATCAGAAGCTCTTTCAATGTCTTCCAAGTTGAAAAGAGAGGGACCCTCCAATGTCGATTTCCTAAGTCTCGTCACCCCCGACTTCAGAACTTGTCTATGGAAATTTTCGATAACCAAATCCCGTCACCTGAGGATCAAGTTCGCCCACAGGTGATTACATGATGGCCGGCAATTAAACAAAAGTTGCCATAGACTTTCTGGTGCATTCTTGGGACCCATCTTCTGACCTATGAGATGACCCACTGACCTAAGCCATAGGTCGAGCTACGAAGTTACCTGCATGGTAAACTTCGCGACTCCATATTAAGGGCATCAGCCGCGGATAAAATGTTAGTCATATCTATTGTTTAAGACAACTGGTGAATAGCAAAACCATCACTCTATAGACTAGCTTTTGTTGTATGATTGAAAATCCAGAATTATCAAAATAAAGGCCTTTTTATATCATGCGTTTATATAATGTTTTTCTTTATGACGCCACCTGGAACGGAAACCTTCCATTTGTTTACGCTTCATCTTCGATCATAATTAACAAACGAACGCATTAAACACACATGATCTAAGTCATAACTAATGATATTACAAACATTTAGTAAACATTATGTTATTACAAATATTTTACTTACCGTATCCATATAAATTCCTAAATTCGTAGTAAAACTGGAAAACTTTTTTTTCCTTATGCGTTTAATCCACAATAGCAAACTGCCGCTAATGACAGAATGATAATTTACGATAATTCTAAACTGTTACTAAAGATAATTGTCCTTTTCATATCCAAAATACTTTTCCTAACTTCAGTTATAAGTCAACTTGTACCCACCTCAATTATGGAACCATGTGCAAAAAAAAAAAGAAAAAAAAAAAAAAAAGTAAAGGAAGAAGAAAGTACTAGGCCTATTTTTAAAGTCATCGAACAATTAGGTTACCGCTATTACGTTCGATGTGACAGAGAGAGAGAGAGAGAGAGAGAGAGAGAGAGAGAGAGAGAGAGAGAGAGAGAGAGAGAGAGAGAGAGATGGTTTTAAATATACTAAACAATAAATATGATAAGTTATAACACATTGGTGCTTATGTAATATTAAATGTATAGATGGTTTGAATAAATCAAAAAATGGTGTAAACAATTCTTGTTAACGTATTCATAAGCGTATATTCGTGAGAGCGGAAGCTAGACATCAGCTGATGTGATCACAGCCAAAAGTAAAACAAAAAGAAGTCAGCAATACTCGATTTTTAAAACACACCCGAAATTTAACAACATAAGTACATGTTTTATAATAGCGCAATCGACTATTTAAAGAGTAAAAATTTTCTGGAATAGAATGGTGTTTCCTGAAAAAATAGTGGTTTGCTGACGAAATCGGATACCGTATTTTAAGCTATGATTGAAATGGATGTATACACGGTATAATTTTTCGTTTTGTATTTAATTGACACTTTAAGAAAACCGATTTTGTTTTCTTCGTCTATTTTTGTAAGTATTGTTTAACACAGAGAGAGAGAGAGAGAGAGAGAGAGAGAGAGAGAGAGAGAGAGAGAGAGAGAGAGAGAGAGAGAGAGAGAGAGAGAGAGAGAATCAACTGTTGTAATGGAATGCCATGTTTTTGTTTCGTGTACCTCCTGAAGCGAGGAATTGATCGCCACAACTAACAATATTCATGTTAATGTCATTCTTAAACTCAAGTTGCCATATGTGAACTAAGGTTTTATTTCTTACTTAGAGAGAGAGAGAGAGAGAGAGAGAGAGAGAGAGAGAGAGAGAGAGAGAGAGAGAGAGAGAGAAAAAATTTCTGGCATCAAATCTCTCTCTCTCTCTCTCTCTCTCTCTCTCTCTCTCTCTCTCTCTCTCTCTCTCTCTCTCTATAGAGAGAGATTTTTATTTTACCGTCTACTCTACAAAATTAATCTTTGCAAATCAAATGTATACTGTTTAAAATAGGACAAAATATTGCCGACTTGTTACCGAAGTTTAGGCTATTCACTGCCGATAAACGAACCCAGTCTACTCGTGAAAACCTTGAACGCCCGGAGGGAAAAATAAGGCTTTAATATGTATTGTACTAACAAAAATAATGCTTTAATATACCATCATTAACACTACCATTACAATTATCGTAAGGTTGGAGAAAGATAAAGATTGCCAAGAACGTAACCACAATTCTGTTTACATTTTGTCAGCTGGACTCGCACACTTAAA
Source organism: Palaemon carinicauda (assembly GCF_036898095.1). Lineage (NCBI taxonomy): Eukaryota > Metazoa > Arthropoda > Malacostraca > Decapoda > Palaemonidae > Palaemon > Palaemon carinicauda. The sequence goes on along the minus strand of NC_090735.1, from coordinate 160,474,355 downwards.
AGTTGATTTCATTGTTGATGTGGAATTTTATCCTTAAATAGGCTATTCATTATGAAATTATGTTAATAAGATGTAATGTTAATATTGTTTTGTAACATTTATTATAAATCACCGTATTTAGGGCTACCAATATACTTAGAAAGAATAGATTTGATACACTTTGTAGTGCTTGACTTGCAGACTTTGAACAGCTTCCCAGATACAGAAAATTTATGTTTGAAAAATAGTGATCGCAGAAAAGGGGAATCATATAATTCGAACACGCATAATTCGGGACCCTACTGTACAGAGTAGTATCTCCTCTGTTGGATAGGAGGAGGCAGGAGAAGCTACAAGGAGGAGCTGGCACGTAGAGAGCTCGAAGAGCCGGCGATCTGTGAAAAAGCCTTCTTCTTAGATTCCTCCAACCCCTCGACCAGGGCAAAGCTGCGCTGGTCTTGTAGGGTCTATGGTTGCGGTACAGGTGGTCCAAGACCTTATCCTTACCTTCCAACTGTGCTACAGAGGGGTCGTTTAAATCACTGATGGCTTTCATGCAGGCCAGCACCTGCCAAAGTGCGTGGTCGAACTCCCTTTGTTCGGCCTCAAATACTTTGAACTTGCTGCCCTGGGGAGGTAGTCGTTATTCCCAGTCATGATTGTCATTCCCCCTCCAGCTCTCACCCATAGAGTCAGGGGTGGGTCGTAGTCGTTGTTGAGAAGCCTGGAGGATATACTCAACATCATGGGAGTCTTCTCGCTGTCATCAATACCATCAATGTAAAAGAACTGCAAGCCTTCTCCGGGATCCGGAAAGAGGACCTAGCTGCGCAGTTCTTTGGGATGATCTTTGAATCCCTACTCTACCTAGGGGGAGGAAGGAACTCAGCCAGCAGGCAAGGTCTTGCATCGGGAGCATACTTCGGTGGAGGGACGGTTGGCGGTTGATCTGCTACTGTTGAAGATCGTTGTCCTTGGGTGGCAACCTCAATGGGAGACAGGCAGTAGGATGATGTCAGAGAGATCTCCCAAGGGTATCTCGAACCTTGGCTTGTCCTAGGATGAAGGGTGTCTCCTAGTGGGGAGTCGGGTTCCTCTGCCTTCTCCTCTTCATCGTTGGCATCATCTGTGTCATCTTGAGTTGAGAGAAGTCTTGTATCGAATCTGAAGCATTAGAAGGGTTGCGCACCTTAGACATGATCAGAGACACATTCATTGAAGGATGATGTCTCTGCGATGTTACTGGAACAGCAGTTCTGCACCTTGGGTTGGATTGAGGAGAAGAGAACTTCGATTGAACCGAAGTCTCCAACGGGATGTGGGGAGTGCTCGTGGAGGGTGGTGGTACCTGCTTACTTGCCGGTGCAGAACCGGTGACCGCCAGGCTAACCACTCTCAACAAGGCGTCGAACCAGAGGACGTCCTTACTGAAGGTCAGCACTACAGATGGTATCTCGCTGATAAGACCACAAGCTGGAGATCTCTTACAGGGAGTCCATGGCTTCGGCATCTGTATGGGAGAGAGCTCTCTCTTTCCTGACCTTATAGGAACTGGCAAGGTGTCTCTCTCTAGCTTGTAAGAGCGAGTTTGAGAACGAATAGATCTGGGCAACCTCTTAACTGGTTCCCGGAATTTTTCCTTCTGCGATGTTGTGAAAATGCAAGGAGCTCGATGGTTGCGCTTCGCTGGGCAATCACTCGCTGCTGAAAGATCGCGTGGTACTGGAAGATCACACTCTGCTGGGCGGCTGCATGCTGGAGGGTACTCTCGAACCGCTGAATTGCTGTGCGTTACTGAATGCTCATGGGGCAATGATGAAACACAAGCTGACAAGGATGACCTGGAAAAGGAAGCATTGTGAACGCAGACAGATGGGTGATCACGCAAAGGAGAGTGAACGCGTTCAGGAGGACTGGACCGTGAAGTCACGAGGAGTGTAGCGCTGAGTCGACGAGGAGTCATGTGTTGAAGAGCACTCAGGAACTGGAACCTGGTCATGCTTTAGAAGAAAATGGTGAGCAAGTACAGGGTCAAGCACTGCCTGAAAGCACGCTGGAAACCACAGACAAGGAGACTGCTCGTTTGCTGTCTTGTGATGGAGCGCTGGAGCCTGGTCACATGCTAAACTACTCCGACACTTGGTTGAAGGAGATCTCTATGGATCGCTGCGGGTGCTCTGGGCGATCCTCCTGTCAGCGTTGCAGAAGATGGAAGAGATGGCTGAGTGGCGAGGCAAGACCTGTACTCTTAACGAAGACTAGGCGAGCCCTACACTTCGACGTAGGCGAGAGGAAACCTGCACTCTGACGGAAGGCGAGGCGAGGCCTGCACTCCCAAAGGCAAGGCAAGGGCTGCACTCCCAAAGGCGAGTCGAGGCCTGCACTCTGACTAAAAGGAGGTGAGGCCTGCACTCTGACGAAAGCGAGGCAAGGCCTGCACTTTGACAAGGGCGGCTTGATGGTCTCAACTCCCGGGGAGAAGCAATGAAAACTCCTGGACTCTCCAGCAAGAACAGGATGTGTCAATAGGAAGCATCTAACTGGCAGGGGGGGGGGAGCAACATCAGATGGTGAGCCATGTTCTGAAGAGCTATAGATAGGCAGGGGTGTAGCCAGACTCCTTCCTAGAAAGGCAACTCCCAAGAGGAATAGGAACATGCCTTGGATTTTTTCTCCCCTCCGCAAGCTGAGCAAAATCAGCACAAGGGGGAGTACTGTCATCAATGGCCGGAACTGTGGCGGGAGAACTCGGAGCTGAAAAAACTGCGCCGGGCACGGAACTCCCATGGAGCCTTCGGAGAAAGCTCACGTCCACCTCCGAAGACACAGGTGTGCACTTCCTCTCCGCTCCCAACGGCTGCAACTTGAACAGGCCGTCCTTTGAAGGTGGACCAGCGACACCAAGGAAGGCCAAATCTGCAACAAGTCATCAACAGAGAAGGACTAAATTTGTAAAGGGTGGCGCTGCTTCGCTAGGAAAAGCGGCAACGATCTTCAAACCTAAGGATTGTCCTGGGGTTAAAGGGACAATGTTCCTACTCAATCGAGACACTGGGGAGATCGAGTGAGGAGCTTCGGGAAGAGATCGAGGGGTAGAAGAAGAAAGATAAGGTTTCTTCGACCTCGAGGAAGACCCACAAGGAAAAGAATCCCTCTTTGACTTCTTCTTTCGCCGCTTGCCAAATCTCTACCACTGGGAGGCAGATCACTCCCGACACTCCTCTTAGTTGTAATCTTAACTACACGGTCGTCCTTGGCAGGCAGAACACATCAAATGGGTGCCAAATTTGCGCCCTTCAGGTCCAGGACAAGTCCGCATGAAGACCAGAATAAAAAGCACTCACAATCTGCAAAGAGAAAAAGAAAAAGATAAGTCAATAATGGCAGTGACTGTGGGAGGTAAAGAGATACAAACATCCACTCTCAACCGAGCCAAAAGCAAAAGTAATGAGACAACACCAGCATGTGTGTGTGTGTGAACAGGGTAGTCGGTAATACACCCTAACCCTGCTAACTAGCGGTGGGGTAGTTACACCTAGCTAGTCATTCTGCTTCGCTGAAAGTATATTCCCTAATAAAGAGCAAAAGGATCTGTATTTAGTGTCGGAACAGATCAAGCTAAAAGAAAATCTACATTACCAAATCGGTCGCCACAACCATATAACTTAGCATCCAACAATCTTCATAAGTGAACCAAGCTGCCTTCAAATGATGTTTGGCAAAAACTGATTTGGTATGCTATTGAGCTGCATTTGGAACTTTTTCCAATGATAGATTTAAGAGAAAATAGTTTTTAATCTATTTTGTATTGAGCTCTTCATGAGCTTTGGTTACTAAAGTTTCCATTAGGAATAACAGCATTCTTGTATAGTGAGATGGGTATTAAATTTCTTTTAAAAAAATGAGTTAAGTTTCCTCTAACACTCAGTTCTATTTAAATAAAGCTCTAATGCTGTGATATAAAGAGAGATACCTATCCTCTGACTTAATGAGGAATATGAAAATAAAACTTAGTAACACTCATAAAACTATCTTGTCCACAACAAACCCGCCTCTCCTCTGAAGAGAAAGACTACCACTTGCTACTCCGATTGGCAGATGTCAAAGCCAAAAGCCTTACTTGTAAGATAATTTAGTGCTTAACTTTTACAATGGATTATATTTATGATTTTCAGCTATGTACCTCGGTACTAGGGCTTGTCAGGCCATTCAGCACACAAGGGCAAAGAGGGCATACCACACAGTTACACTATGAAGAAAAGTACAGTAATTGGAGATTGGAAAGCAAGATGTAAAGTAGAATATAGAGTAAGTGCAGTTAAGGGTTCAAGGAATGCTCCAAGGACCCATTTTCATTATCAAAGGTATGGCAATTTATACCCTAGGTGCAATGACTGCACAAACTCCTAATAAACGGATTTTGAGCAAAGTGAAAAATCTATTTTTGGGTGAGATAGCCATGTCGTCCTGATGGAAAGTTCCTTCAGTAGCTTCCTAAGGGTATATTTAACTACAGTGGATATTCCTAGAGAATTAAACTAAAGGTTATCACAGAATTCTAACTTCTGGTGCGAGTACCCTAAAGGTTTCCCTCTAGGATATCGTATATCAACAGGGGACGCATGTATTAACACGCCACATAGCTATCTGCACCCCATATAGAGTTAACACTTCGATATGGAAAGGTGGCTGAGTAACTGAGGAGCCGTTCCAAAGTTACTCTCATCCGTGGCTACTTTTGGTACTCGAGACGTAAACAAACGGGCGCCATTGTTAAATGACGTCACGTCCGTCTTATTCCTATGTTCAGTTCCTACCAATCTCCGCGATACAGTATGTCAGGGAGGGGCCTGGAAGGCTGAACTGGAACAGACGGGTGGGTCCATCAGGACGACATGGCTATCTTACCCAAAAATAGATTTTTCGCTGCGCTCAAAATCCGTTTTTTTGGGCTCAAGCCATGTCGTCCTGATGGAAATGTACCAGAGAATTAATGTATCGTGGATTTTTCCCCAATCCAAGTGCCTAGGTCTTCGAACGATATTCCTATGGTCTGGCGACCATGGAGACTGTGACATCCTTAGTAGATGTCCATACCAGAGGTTCTATGATGTTCTGGCTTCCTGCCCCCCTGGCAGGGGAGTCCTGGTGGACAAGAGGGATATCTCAAAGTGATCAGTAAATGAACTACTCACCTGGTGGAGAGATCATGCCGGTCTCGGAGACAGATTGAAGGTTCATATTCGTGTGGGAACATTATCAAGTCATTAGGTGAGTATACAATATAAGATACTTATATCATTCTCATTATCATTAGAGGAAAGGGGTAAATGAAACTATAACAATCGTAAATTTCTTAATAAAGAATAGGAGCGAAAGGAGACGCACATGGTAAATAAAATAGACATTTTATTTCTAAGTTTGCAAGTAATTAAAGAAAAATTAATTACAATAATGATTATAGAATTTATTTACAATAATAATTTCTGGGTCGACCTGTGACGCCCGGTGAAAAGGGTCCTTCTTTACACTTTTCTGATATAAACCCTTCCAAATATACCAAAGAAAGATAAAAGCATGGAATGCAGAGGTTACTACCCTCGCGCGAGCACCTTGTGGGTGTCGTGTATAAAGCAGGGGCGTGTGAAAGCCACTATTCACAGGCTGTCTTCCATTTAGATAATTCCTTCATCAAAGGGAAGGGCCGTAACAGAGGCCCTAGATACCGCACCTGAGCCACTCCACCGACGCCCGACGCGAGCGCCCTCTGAGTCATCCTTCTGTTTTGGACTTGCTAGCTTGGTCTTAGATTTTTGTGTTCTCGGTTTTTTTCACGTTGCGTGGATTATTTTCATCATGGCCGAAGCTCCAACTTCACCAATACCAATGTTAAGTACCATAGTTTGTTTTGACAGCTTTTTGCAGTACCGGGCAGTTGTACTCTTCCCAGTATTGTGTTTTTTATTTCGACCGGCTTGGCCTTCCACGTTGTCGGCAGCCATTGTTTTTTTTATTTGCTTCGCTGGAATTTCACGATAGTCTTGCCCATTTGGTTCTCTGTCAATTAGGTTCTTGGTTAAGTCATTGGCCTTACGCCTTTTGAACCAGTATTATCATTATTATTATTATTTTCCTATGGTACTTTTAGCTAGCAAAATCCAGTCTGAACGAACAAAGAATAGCGTTCTGGCTTTATTATAGTTTAGTACCCGCCCCGAGCGGCGTTCGTCAGTGGAATATAGCCTTTTATTTTTTTGTTTAGCTCAGACGTTATTCTTCGTTCTTAGTCTAGTATTTGATGTTACAATTATTTTATTATACTTATATCATATTATAGTGTGCTTAATTAGGTTCTTTATAGTGTAACCACGAGAGCGAGAGAATGGAGTTCTCGTTTTCTGTCGCTACAGTCACGAGTCTCCCTCTCTCTCGTTTCTTTCTTAGCCTCGAGTAGCAGATGTGGATTTCCCGTTTTCCGTTTTATACGATCACGGGTTCTCCCTCCCCCCTCTCCCTCTACGGGTATATGATATTTTACGTTTTATTTTATTCTGTGGTTACTGTTAATTAATAGGTCCTGTTCGTGTGTGAGTCATTGTTTTTGGGCCAGCTTTATGCCGCCACCAGTTCCCCTTGTAGTTCCGTCCTCTCCCCGCTACGGCTTGAGAATAGGATCTGAACATTCATCCACTCCGCCTTGAGTTCTACTCCGCCATGAGGGATACTCATTGAGATTGGAACCTATAGTTATATATCATTTTATGTTATTATTTGATCTTTAGTAAGCTTAATAGAGTGCAACCCTCCGGCAGGGCTTCATCCCCCCGGTGGTCCCTTGCACCCAGACTCCGGCCACGGCCATATCCACACGAAGTACTCATTATTAATCACAACTTATTTAATTTCGGATCTCTCACCGAACCTCCGGCTGCACCGGAGATTACCAATACGCTTAGCAATGATGTTAGCCTTAGCTTTTAGCTACTGCTTGTATATTACAATTTAATTAGTTACGGTCCTATCACTGAATCCTCGACCCTGTCGGAGGTTCCGCAGCTTACATTATTTTTATTTTTATTCTTATTTTAATAATATTTATAGTGATCCGGACCCATTTTAGATTGCTCCAGCACACTCCGGTGCAAAGAAATTTTATATTCAATATACTTTAATATGGAGCCCCGGCTCTCATTCATTGAACCATTCTATGCACACACATTTAATGCTATCTAGACTCTGTTAGTAGAACTTAATCCCTTACCAGAGTCTCAAGGAACATCCAGACTTATGTCTCCCTTTCTTTTACAAAAGGTCCGCTGCGCTGCCAAGGGCTGCTCCGCCTCTTTTAATGATCCCGTCGGACATGACCTCTGCCGGTCTCATGCCCATTGCGCTATCTCCTTTATTCGGGAGCAGGGACAAACCCCATACATGGTGTGGTTCCCGGAATCATGCACGCTGTTACGAGTTGTCCTCCTTACTCCTGAACGATGACGTAAGTTGGTTTTCGTTTTGTTCCTTTTATCCTTTGGCGATGATTTAATTTGTTCCTTATTTATGTATACATCGCTTATTTCGGAGAACGATCTTTCTCCTTCATCACTAATCCCCTCACCTCTTTCAGGCCGACGATGAATCTCTTCGGTCGGCAAGAGCTGCTCTTCGTCCTTGGGTGTCGGGCTTCGGCAGGAATGCTCCGTCTGGCGCACCCTATCTCCTCGACGGAGACATGGCCTCTCGACTCTTCCCGGGCTCTACCACTGCAGCAGTCACTCCGGAGGCGGCTGCCCCCTTCATTGAAGCGATCAGAGCGACCATCCTCACGGAAGACGACTCTCTATTATCGGGGGACGTGTCAGCTCTGGACTTAGACATGGAGCCCATGGACGAGCAGGTAAGTGGTGTCGGGTTGGCGGAAACTTTTTTATCTCCTACTCCTCCTTCTGCCTCTTCCTTTCTCGGCTTTGATAAGCCTACGGCTTCTCCTCGGGATCCCTCCGTCCCCATACGACCCACAGTGAAGCCACTCCGTAATTACAAATCAATACCTAGTTCAGCTTCGCTACTGTCTGCGTCACCGGTCCCCGGACCCTCGACTGCTCCTGATATCCCTGGTACCTCTCACACAACCCTAACTTCTAAGAAGTCGAAGTTCGCCAAGTCCAAGGCTTCGTCGGCGGGTGGTTCTCAGGAACCCTCCTTATCCGTCGACTTGATCAGGGATATGATAAAGGAACTGATTCAGCAACACTCTGGGGCTATGACGGAGCTAAAGGATATGGTGGCAAATCTGATCCGCTCCGGAACTCAGGTTCCTCCACCTTCAGCCCCAGACGCGTCGAAGCTATCCCCTTTCGATAAAAACAACCCATGGAGGTTTGCCTTGCATGCTCCATACTTAAATGGTACCCTAACTCTAGATGGCATAGGCACCCGACCTCTAGATGACCTAGAATTTTACCCCCCGGGGCTAGAATTCCCATTCAACGGCTTCGTCCGTTTGAAGGAGCATGCGTTGGTTAGAATGGACAAGGTACCGAAGGAAACGGTGATATTTCCAAAAAACACAGGCCCAAGCTGTCTGGGCCAGGACTCTGTCAGAATGGGGGTGTACCAACTCCAAGCTCACCCCACACAAAGGTGCCTACACTATATTTACAACGGCATCGTCCATTACAAGCCGTCAAGGAAGGCTCTGCCATGCCGGCTCTCAAAGAGACGAATCCCACCTCAATGCTAATTCCAAGTACCTCTGCTACCTGGGATGACGCTTCTTCTACCTTCACGGTAGGGAAGCTAGACCCAGACTGTGCCTCTACTATTTTTTCTGAGAAGCTTCCCAAATTACCAGAGAATCTTCTCAAGACCCAGTTCGAGGCACGTAATAAGTTAGCTAGGTCCCTCCACTCCATCACCTCCTTCGAGTCCCTAGCCTCTGTTTACCCGGATGAATCTTTGTTCAGGGTCTTCAAAAAGAACCTGCTTCTGTCCTACCAAGTCGACCTCCACGACTTCTGGTCGGCTCGGGTTAGTTGCAGAAAATACGTTCTGTCTGAAGCCTCTATCAGACATGAACCAAACAGGCTGATAGCATCCTCCTGCTGGGGGTAAGACCCTATTCCCTCAGGAAGAAGTTAATAAGGTTCTTCAGGACGCTGCGAGGGCAAACCAAAACTTGCAAGTAAGGTGGGGCCTTTCGACAAAAAAGAACATCGAATCCCACAAACAATTTTTCTTCAAGAAAAAGCAGAGATATACCCCTTACAAGACGAACCGGGGCCACTACCACCAATCGTCAGTTCCCCACATGTCAACCTAGTCTTCCTCTGCTTCGACATCTCAGCAACCGGCTCTTCCTCAACAGGTGGTCTACCTCACTACTCCCCAGGTACACAACCCAACCCCATGACTTCTTGGATGTCCTCCCCTGCATACAACCCTAGCTACGAACCCTCCGGTTCCTTTCGTGGACACCAGAGAGGAAGCTACAGAGGTAGAGGACAGTTCCACCATCGAGGCGGACCCAGATCAAGGGGTGCCCGGGGAGGGAAGGGACCTAAATTCACTCCCTTGCAATGATGTGATCCTGGTAGGGGGGAGACTTTACCACTTTCGAGGCCATTGGACCTTCAGTCCATGGGCTCACAGCATAATATTCAAAGGCTTGGGTTGGAAATGGTCACAGGGATCTCCACCTCCACCAGTGACCTTCTTCCAGAGACCCACTCCCATCCTGAAAGAGTACACCACAGAGTTACTCAAGAAGAAAGCAATCAAAAGGGCTCGATCACTGAAATTCCAAGGCCGTCTATTTACAGTTCCAAAGAAAGACTCGTCGGCGTTGAGAGTGGTTATGGACTTGTCAAAACTAAACTCTTACATTCTCTGCGACAAGTTCCGTATGCTAACTATCTCTCAGGTACGGACCTTACTTCCCCGTGGGGCCGTCACCACCTCTATCGATCTTACCGACGCCTATTATCATGTGCCAGTAGCTCGAAACTTCTCTCCTTACCTCGGCTTCCGCCTAGGCAAGAAGGCCTTTGCGTTCAAAGTCATGCCCTTCGGTCTCAGCATTGCCCCCAGGATATTCACAAAACTGGGAGAGACAGTGCTCGAACAACTCAGGAACCAAGGGATACAGATCATCGCCTATCTGGACGATTGGCTCATTTGGGCTCGGTCGACCCAGGAATGCAACAGAGCTACGACGAAAGTAATTCGATTTCTTGCCAAACTGGGATTCCAAGTCAATCTCCAAAAGTCCCGCCTACAACCATCAAGCCGCTTCGAATGGGTAGACATTCAGTGGGACCTTTCGAAGCACAGGCTCTCCCTTCCTCCCAAAAAGGTAAAGGAGATAGCTTCAAAGATCAGGAACTTTCTCAAACACAAACAGGTGTCCAGATGAGCCTTAGAAAGAATCCTCGGCCTTCTCCAATTTGCTTCAGTAACAGATCTCCTATTAAAAGCCAAACTCAAAGACATCAATCGAGTTTGGAGAAAGAGAGCTACAGTACCTTTAAGAGACAAGATCTCGAAGATCCCCTCTGTCTTAAAAATGAGACTACGCCCATGGTCCAAACCTAGGAACCTCTCCAAATCGGTTACTCTGAAATTCCCCCCTCCACAAGTGACAGTTCATACAGACGCATCTCTGAGTGGCTGGGGGGGTTACTCCCAACATCAGATGTTTCAGGGCTCTTGGTCACCCGCCATGAAACAGTTCCATATCAATGTTCTCGAAGCCATGGCAGTGTTCTTGACCCTGAAGAGACTCTCCCCTCCGAGGTCGACCCACATCAGAGTAGTCTCAGACAGCACAGCCGTAGTACACTGCATCAACAGAGGAGGATCCAAGTCACTCAACCTGAATCAGGTCCTGGTCACTATCTTCGCCTTGGCAGCAGAAAAGAACTGGTTCCTGTCAGCAACTCACCTAGCAGGAGTCCAGAATGTGATAGCGGACTCACTATCCAGGACGAAACCACTGGAATCAGAATGGTCCCTAGACATAAATTCCTTCCGGTGGATACTCAGGCTGGTTCCGGGCCTCCAGGTAGATATATTTGCGACCCAACTCAATCACAAACTCCCCTGTTATGTGACCCCGAACCTGGACCCTCAGGCTTATGCCATGGACGCATTAACCCTGGATTGGAACCATTGGAAGAAGATCTACTTATTCCCTCCAGTGAATCTTCTACTGAAAGTCTTACACAAACTTCGCTCCTTCCGAGGGGCAGTGGCTTTAGTAGCACCTCACTGGCCAAAGAGCAGTTGGTTTCCTCTCCTCCTCGAGTTGAAACTCCGTCCCTTCCGGATCCCATTCCCCAAACTGACCCAAGTAGTCCAAACTCAGAATGTGTCAGATTCCTCAAGGATAGCCAAAACCCTAACTTTGTGGACTTCATGAAGTTTGCAGCTCGTAGAGATGCAAACATTGACCCGGAAAATGTCCTCTTCATAGAATCAGACAAAAGGGACTCTACAATTCGTCAATATGATTCGGCCGTTAAGAAACTAGCAGATTTCCTAAAGAATTCAGACCATATTCGTATGACTCCTAATTTAGCCATCTCCTTCTTTAGGTTCCTATTTGACAAAGGCCTAGCAGCTAGCACTATAACCACCATCAAGTCAGCTTTGAAGAAAATCTTCCTTGTTGGGTTTAACATTAACCTGGCAGATTCCTATTTCTCATCTATTCCAAAAGCGTGTGCTAGGCTTTGACCTTCGGTTCGTCCACAAAAGGTCTCTTGGTCTCTGAACGATGTCCTCAAACTTGCGTCAGACACGGACAACGAATCCTGCTCCTATATCGCTCTTCTTAGGAAGACTTTATTTCTAACAGCTTTGGGCTCGGGTGCTAGAATCTCAGAACTAGCAGCTCTCTCACGAAACTCGGACAACATAGATTTCCTCCCTTCAGGTGAAGTACTTCTTTCTCCAGACAGAGCTTTCCTACCTAAAAATGAGGACCCCCAAAATAGGTGGTCCCCTTGGAAGATTATTCCTCTTCTCCAAGATACTTCTATGTCCAGTCACTACTCTCAGGGCCTTTTTAGCTAGAACTGCCACCCGTTCGTCTGGCCCCTTGTTTATCAGAGAACAAGGAGGTACTATTTCCATTCAAGGTATTAGGCAACAGATCCTATACTTCATTAAACAAGCTAATCCGGGATCATTTCCCCATGCTCATGATATCCGGTCAGTAGCTACCTCCATCAATTACTTCCAAAATATGGATTTTGATGACCTTAAAAGTACACGGGTTGGAAATCTCCTATGGTTTTCAAACGCCACTATCTAAAGAACTTACAGGCCCTTAAATACCCAACGGTTGCAGCTGGGAGCCTTATCTCTCCCCAATAATCTCTTGTTCTTCCTTTCGTCCATCTCTTCTCTTCTCCCTCCTACCTGCCACTCGCACCACGTCGCTGCTCTCCTTCTTGGTGGTTCGTTAGCCCTAGGATTATGTTCCCATGTTTAGTTCCTATGGTTATTAACTGTTATTGTGTTTACCGTAACTTTAGTGTTGGATTATTCTTAGCCATGTAAGTTTTGTTGCATATTGTGCTCTGATACGCGGATGCTTCCTTGTTATCATGTTTATTTAGCCTTACGTTCACTATGTCCTTTGGCTAGTTTGTGATTTTATGCTTACTTACCTTAATATAATATATTAATTTCGTTATATGGTGTTTATCTCTCTCCTCATTAGGTTACTATTTATTATTGGGCTTAGAAGGCATTCTCTGGTACATTTTCACCGGGCGTCACAGGTAGACCCAGAAAAGGGATTTTGACGAAGGAAAAATCTATTTCTGGGAAGAGACCTGTGACGCCGGTGAAACCCTTCCCTGTTATTTTGTACGATCCCACCCTTTCCTTTCCAAGCCATTTGTTCTTGCAGAAGGATGACTCAGAGGGCGCTTGCGTCGGGCGTCGGTGGAGTGGCTCAGGTGCGGTATCTAGGGCCTCTGTTACGGCCCTTCCCTTTGATGAAGGAATTATCTAAATGGTAGACAGCCTGTGATTAGTGGCTTTTACACGCCCCTGCTTTATACACGACACCCACAAGGTGCTCGGGCGAGGGCAGTAACCTCTGCATTCCATGCTTTTATCTTTCTTTGGTATATTTGGAAGGGTTTATATCAGAAAAGTGTAAAGAAGGACCCTTTTCACCGGGCGTCACATGTCTCTCCCCAGAAATAGATTTTTCCTTCGTCAAAATCCCTTAATTAATGTACATAGAATTACTGAAGAGATGGTGATCTTGAGTCTTTTTAGAGTTCAATTAACACTCCATGCTCAAGGGCATGTGGCACACGTGCAAAAATTCTATGACATTTCACCTTGATGAAGAACAGTCTATTAGAAACACTAAGTGTCCATTGAATCACTATGTATCACGATAGGGTCAACACAGGCACCCGTAGAGTTAGAGTCCCGAAATAACTCGCTGTTCAATGCAGATTTAAGCAGCAGCTTTCATTACACTACCTGCGGCTACCACAAATCTTTTCACTTCGTGCACCTGTTTCGCATAGTGCTTGAAGAACACGCGCGATGATTTCCAGCCCATAAAACTCTTGAGGCTTTCGAAATCCATTCCTTGAAAGAAATTCAGGGAAGAGGTGACTTTCCTAGGATCATGACCTGCGGGTGTACTGTCAGGATCCGCTCTGCGAATGAAGTAGGTGATTTTCGTTCGTAGTTGTTTCAGTGACAGGTCACTACCCGAGGTTTCTCCTTTGAAGAGTTGTCCTCCACCGAAGTCTGAAGTTCTTCGAAGATAGACCTTAAGACTCTCCACTGGGCATAGAGAGACATCTTCCTTCAGGAGGCAGATTCTCTAAGGGCCCCATCTCTTGGTGGGTAGTTCATTCTTTGCGAGAAACGTTGGGTCGGGGAAGAGGGTAAGTTCCCCCGAGTCGGCGAACTGTATTTGGCCCTCTTCTCTGGATAATGCCACTATTTCACTGATTCGGGCTCCCGAAGCGAGAGCAAAAAGGAAAATAACTTTTTGAGTCAGGTCTTTCGGAGGGCAAGAATCGTTGTCCAGACTAGAGGCAAAATGGAGCACCTTATCCTGGGACCAGGAGATGGGTTTTGGTGGAGGTGCTGGACATAGTCTAGCGCATGCCTTTGGTAGTTTATTGAAGATTTCGCTGGACAAATCAATCTGGAAGGGGTATAGGAGTGGCCTAGTCAAGGCCGATTTACAAGTGGAAATCGTATTGGCCGCTAAGCCTTGTCCATGAAGGTGAATGAAGAAGGACATGCAAAAATCAATGGTGATTTCCGTAGGATTTTTTGCCTTGACAAAGGAAACCCATTTCCTCCAGGAAGATTCGTATTGCCTTCTGGTAGACTCTGTTTTGTACTCCTCAAGGAAGTCTAAACTATTCTTCGAGATCCCAAATCTTTTCTTCACGGCTAGGGAGAGAAAATCATGAGATGAAGGTCCTTGACTTTCTTTGATGAAGCGAAGACAGTCGACTTCTGTACCTGTTGGGTGAGAACTGGGCCCGGTAGGGAGATCAGCTTGGGCTGCAGCTCCAGGACCATGGGATACCAATTGCTCCGGGGCCACTTGGGAGCCACTAGGGCCGCTGTCCCTTTGAAGGTTCTCAATTTGGAGAGGACTTTCAGCAGAAGGTTGGGTGGGGGGAACAGGTAGATCTTGGACCATCTGTTCCAGTCCAGGGACATGGCGTCCACTGCTTCTGCATTGGGGTCCTCGTAAGGGGCCACACATCGAGGAAGTTGATTGTTATCGCTCGTCGTGAAGAGGTCGCTCTGAAGTTCCGGGACTTGACGAGAGATGAAGGAGAATGATCTTGCGTCTAGGGATCATTCCGACTCTATGGGGCTTGTCCTTGATAGAGCGTCTGCCGTCACGTTGCGGAATCCTTGTAGGTGAACTGCAGACAAGTGCCATTTCTTCCTGTCCGCCAGACGGAAGATGGGTAGAAGCACCTGATTTATCTGGGGCGATCTCGAGCCCTGACGATTGAGACATCTGACTACCACCGAGCTGTCCAGAGTCAGACGGATGTGGATTAAGGGAGGCGGGGAAAGTTTCTTCAGGGTGAGAAGAACCGCCATGGCCTCCAAGATGTTGATGTGAAACGTCTTGAACAGGGGAGACCATGTTCCTTGAACCTGCTGTTGGTGGGAGTGACCTCCCCAACCCTCCAGAGAGGCACCCGTGTGGATGTTGATCGATGGAGGCGGGTGTTGAAGAGGAATGGACCTTTTCAGGGCCTTTGCTTCCGACCACGGCTTTAGAAGTGAGCGAAGTCTGTTTGGAAGCCGTCTCTTGAGGTCTCTTCGAGCGATGGATGCGAAACGTCTCCAGACTCCCGCAGCATCCTTTAGCTGTGCGCGTAGCACTGGGTTTGTCACTGAGGCGAACTGTAGGGAGCCGAGAACTTGTTCCTGTTGGCGCCTTAAGATCCGTTTGGACTTTAGAAGCCTCCTGACAGACCCTGCTATTTCCTTCCTTTTCTTCAGTGGGATGGAAAGGTGGTGGACTGAAGCCCAATGGATTCCTAACCATTGAAACTTCTGAGCTGGAATGAGGCGAGATTTCCCGGTGTTTATCTTGAAACCCAGATGTTCCAGGAACTGGGTGACTTTGTTGCAGGATTGCAGACAATCTTCGGGCGATGTCGACCAGACTAGCCAGTCGTCTAGGTAGGACATCACTTGGATGCCTTGAAGACGTAGCTGTTGGACGATTGCGTCTGCCAGCTTGGTGAAGATTCTTGGAGCCACGTTGAGCCCGAAGGGCATGGCCCTGAAGGCGTAGCTTTTTCTTTGGAGTCGAAATCCTAGGTAGGAGGAAGCGTAGTGGTTCATTGGAACGTGCCAGTAGGCATCCGCCAGGTCTATGGAGACCGTGTTGGCCTTGTGAGGCAGTAGGGCCCTTATTTGTTGAAAAGTCAGCATCTTGATTTTGTTGTTCGCGATGAACTTGTTGAGAGGGGACAAGTCGAGAATGACTCTGAGTTTGTCTGAGTCTTTCTTGGGAAAACAAAAGTCTTCCTTGGAACCTGGTTGACTTTACCCTCTTGATCACCTTCTTGTTCAAGAGTTCTAGGACATATTCTTCCAAGAGGGGGGTCGACGGTTGGAAGAATTGCTGGAAGGATGGGGGTGGTTGAGTCCAGCTCCAGCCCAGTCTGTTCTTGATGATGCTGTATGTCCAAGGATCGAAGGTCCAACGATCTGGAATTGGCGGAGTCTTCCTCCCACAGGAAGCACTTCATTGCTTCTGGTGTGTCGAGGGTTTGCCACATCGGCCGCTATCTCCCCTTTCCCCTCTGCCTCTGGAGGGGCGCCGAGAAGAATCTCTGCCGGAGCCTCTACCTCTGGGACGAAAGGTAGTGGAATGTTGCTCGTAGGCAGGGGTGAAGACCGGTGACTGCGACACCACCGGTTGGGGGACCAGTTGAAAAGTATGCTGTGGTTGTGCAACCACTTGGGGAGTAGCGGGCGCCGGAAACTGGCGTCTTGGTTGACGTTGCTGGGGCCTAGGCTTGGAGGTTTTCCTCTTAGGCTCAGGGCCTTCGTCCTGAGAGGATTTCCTTTTGCCCCACTTGTGGAGAAGGTTCCGGTTCTCCGTGGCGGCTTTGTCCATTATCTCTTTCATCAAGGCTAACGGGAAGAGATGTTTACCCCAGATGTTGGAGGAAATCAGTCTCCGGGGTTTGTGTTTCACCGTCGCATTGGCGAACACGAACTCTCTACAGGCTCTGCGAGCCTTAACAAAGCTATACAGGTCCTTTGTCACAGTTGCTAGGTGTGACTTTGCTAGGACCATATACAAGTCTGGGACCCTAGTGTCCCCGGCCATGACTTCTAGCTGTATCTGATGTGACAGAGAAGCGGCAAGTCTCTCCTTGGTGTCCTGTTCCCGACGAAGGAGATGGTCGTTCAATCGTGGGAGGTCTTCGTTGAACTGGCGACCAGCCACATCAGGTTCCAATTTCTCAACCGTAAAGGTGAACTGGATATCTTTCCAGTACCTATCATCGGGGGGAAGGGTGAGGGAGAAGGGTCTGCACTCCTCCAATGCCGGGCAAGGTTTACCTTCTTCCACCGCCTTCATGACCGCTTGGAAGGCCTTTTCTACAAAGGGGAAGGTCGCAGTAGCTGGAGCAATAAAGGACGGATGCTTTTTGCTCAGTGCTGGCATCTTGGAGTTGGTGAAACCCCGACTCTTCACTGAGTGAGCCAGCATGGCTTGGGCCTTCGCGAGATCGAACACGATCACTTCCTTTGGTTCGGTCTCTTCTTTTGAGGCTGGTTCAGACCTGAGTCGGACGTAACAGTCAGGATATGCCTCAAAATTCGAGAAGAATTCCACTTCTTCCAGGAGGGCAGAACCAATATTGTCATTCACGAAGATCTTGCCAGTCGTGATTGGCATATGCTTGGCGTACCTCCATGGGTTAGACTTCGAGCAGCTAGGGAGATCCTTTACCGAGATCTTCTTCGGTTGTTTGAAGCCGATGAGAGTAGTCCGGAACTGCTCCTGAGTCTCTCTGAGCTTCTTTTCCATAAGGGCCTCCAGCATCCGGAAGACCTCTTGGGTGGCGGATGGTAAAGTTTCCGAGGCGGTGGAGGTAGAAGGAACGGGTTCCTCGGTCACTACGGGTTTAACCGGGGTTGTTGGAGCGACCTCGGTCTCCGAATCAGGGTATTCCACCTGATCTTCCTCATAGTTGAGCTCTTTGCCCATGAGGGTCTTCTCCGTACATTCTGACACCTTCAACATACGTTCCACCTCGTCGGAATCGATGTGACACGTACGAAGTGACTGTGCCATGACGATGTCAGGTTCGACCACCAGTTGGACGGTGGGAATCTGGTCTTGAGGGATCACAGAGTCCTTGGATGCTTTCGGGAAAAAGCAAGGCCCTCATATCTTCATTTGGAAGGTAAGGTCCAGAAGCGTTCTTTTGGAAGCCGCACACCCATTTGCGCAGCTTCTCTCTAGCGGTGTCCCGTACCTCCGTGGTAGGAGGTTTGTTGAACGCGTCATCTAGGAGACTCTTGCAGACGGAACAGTTCTGCGGATCCCAGTATTTAAGGTCGCCTCTCTTGGCGACGCAGGGGGCGTGGGTCCGGCACGCCTTGTGCCCGTAGAAGTCCGGGCGTTTAACTTAGCAGAAGTTGCTTTCACACTTCATATACTCCTCCTGTAAAAGAAAGAGATCATGAGTACATGGAAGGCATAAGAATGACTTACATTACTCTAGACTTAAGAATAACTTAATCTGTAATATAGCATATTAATTATATGCTCAGGATAGATGAGCAGGAAAGGAAGTAGGTAGACACATACCTGTGAATCCCGTCCAGCCGGTTACCGTAACCTTATCTGTAGGTAATTCCTTAGGACCCGAGGGTTCCAAAGGAGGGAGAAATCCGTATGGATGAGTCAAGTTAGGCCTCCTTCTAAAGGAATTGTCCACAGAGAAGAAAAGGATCTGAGACCACTCAGAACCTAGTGAGGGAGAGGGGGAAAATAGGATAAACCCCCTTGGTAATAGGTAGGCTCCAGCAAGACACTGCACTGAGAAGCACAGAGTATGCTGGAAATGTTGTACCGTGCAACCGTACAGCATAGTCATTATATCAGAGGGTATATCAATACCAACAGGGTGTTGGCCAGGCTATCAGGCTGCATCGGATTGACTGCCGGCGTGTGCCGGCAGCCGGGGAAGGGGTGCATGTCCTTTAGCGCCTCATAGGGAGGTGCCGGCAGGCCGGCGGGAAGCCGGAGACCGGTCCTGCAAGGTGAAATCATCTAGGAGAGCACACTGAGCGATCGAGATGGAAGACACCAAGGGGGCGACCGCCGGCAAGGCGGCGGGCTGACGGTATGGTGAGCGTTAGTTCAATTCATAAGATGAATAGGGCGGATACCTAGAATGTCGGCAGATAAGGGGGCAGCAGCCTCCGGCAGACGGTAGGCTGTCACCTTAGAAGGGAGGTATATCTTATGAATAGATGTCACTTAAGTTGGCGGCGGCTATCGCCGGCAGTAGAGGCGGCAAGGGACCGGCACCATAATAGAGAGAGGGAAAGGTAAGGAGGGAAGGGAAGGGTAATATCCTATACCCCACCGGCTTCCCTCCAGAAGGAGTGTGCTCATGATAGGTGTGGATACGTCTATCATCCGGCGGCAGGGGGCCGGCAGGCAGCCGGGAGCCTGAGGTAACACAAGGGAGGGACAGAGAGCACTCAAATAGGGGGAATCCTCCGCCGGCAGGACAGCTGCCGGCAACAACCCCCATAGCTCAGTATGAAGGGGAAGTGTACCAGAGCGGCCAGCTCAGGAGAGGAGCAAAGCTTACCCTACCACTCCACTCAAGGGAGGAGTTGTAGGACAGCGGACAGGGGTGTGTAGGCAGGCCTACACGAAAGGGATAGAGGGGGGAGGGGGTTAGGGGTCTTTCTAGTGTGGGGAGACTCTGTATGAGGTAGGCCACCAAGGCCGGGGAGGACACTCCCCAACCTAGGATAGGTTAGCCTTGATCAGGTACAGCACTGGTGTACTGTCCTAAACTATAATAAAGCAGAATCTCCCCCCAGAGCCTAACCTAAACCAGGAGAATCATTCTCCTAGGTTAGGGAGGGCTGGAAACACACATCGCTAGGTTGCAGGGAGGAAGGGGTGTCCCAACCAAGTGCAAACTGGGGAAGAGCAGAGCCCTTCCTAAGGTCTCAGACACGACCCTAAGGGGGGTTCATTCCCTAAGGGTGGGCTGATAGGAGCAATATATACTCTGGGTGAAAGACAAGATTCTCCCAAATATTAAATAAGGGAGAGGCAAGGCTACCCAGAAGGAATTACCTATAGGTAAGGGGGGGATTTAGGAAGCATACAAGGGTCCCAGCGTTAGGTTAGGGGAGTGTGGTGCACAGACCCACACGGTCCCTTGTATGGTCCCTCGAAGGCGAAGCACATGTACAGCACAGTAACTAGTATGTTAAATGCCTAAATCTTCATAACTTAAATAGCAGCACTTATTATATCATGCAGCAATATGAGCACTAGGCTATCAAGTCTAGGGGCTAGGCCAGCGATCTAGTATGGGGTCGGCAAACGTCGGTTGCCTAATAAGCGCTAACGCATAATATAATTACTTCCTAGCTATGAAGGCTAAATAACTAATGATATTAATTAGTTAAAGGACCGGAGAAGGCTGTTCTGGCTAACTAAATAAAGCATGCGACATGAACAGCGGCGCCGTGAAATGGCGCGTCCGGTCTTGGCACAGCTCCGCCACAAAACACAATATTTTAAGAAAAGCAGAAGTTACTTTAAGGCCGGAGCTTATTTAAACAATACTAGGACATGATACTCAACTTTCCAGAAGAAGGCGAGGCTGAGGGCTGAGACATGGCGAAGATGTACATAGATAAAAAAGTCACTTGGGAAAAAGCCAGCTGCGGGTAGGAACTACAACGAAAGAATAAGACGGATGTGACATCATTTAACAATGGCGCCCGTTTGTTTACGTCTCGAGTACCAAAAGTAGCCACGGATGAGAGTAACTTTGGAACAGCTCCTCAGCTATTCAGCCACCTTTCCATATCGAAGTGTTAACTCTATATGGGGTGCAGATAGCTATGTGGCGTGTTAATACATGCGTCCCCTGTTGATATACGATATCCTAGAGGGAAACCTTTAGGGTACTCGCACCAGAAGTTAGAATTCTGTGATAACCTTTAGTTTAATTCTCTGGGAATATCCACTGTAGTTAAATATACCCTTAGGAAGCTACTGAAGGAACCTTCCATCAGGACGACATGGCTTGAGCCCAAAAAGAACTTTTTAAGTGCTTCACAATCGGTTGAACTACATCTAAATTCCAGTGAATTAATCGATAAAAAGAGCTTTTTAGGGCTCAGCCATGTCGTCCTGATGGAAGGTTCCTTTAGGCAGCTTTCTAAGGGATATTTGGCTACAGTGATACTCCCTGAGAATTGACCACAGGTCTCCAGAATTCAAACTCCTGGCGCAAGTATCCTTAATATAACTCTTAAGGATATCGCATAATATCAGGGGACGTATTTCTTGATACCACACATAGCAATCTTCACCCCAACTAGAGTTTTCGCTTTGAGGGGGAAGAGTGGCGAAAATGAAGGGGAGTCATTATCAAGGTTACCCAGTGGATCCCCTCCCGGTACCACCCCGGCCAACTATTCCTTTAGTAGTAGCTAATTAAGCATGGTGTTCCTCCCACTCGCTCTCGGTGTTGTTACTATTATAAAGGATTATTACACTGCAATCTCCAGCATCTTCATCCTCTGGAAAGTTGAGTATTTAGTCTTTCCTGTGTATAATTTTTGGTTCCCTTCTCACAGTTAAATTAGCATAATTTAGTTGTGTTTAGTGGAGCAGAGTGATAACCGGAGGTGGCCATTTTGGACCGCTGTCATACGCCATAAAACGGATTTTGAGCGAAGCGAAAAATCTATTTTTGGATGAGATGGCCATGTCGTCCTGATGGAAGTTCCTAAAGAGTAGCTTCCTTGGGTATATATAACTACGGCGATATTCCCAGAGAATTTACCTTAAGGTACCCAGAATTCTAACTCCTGGAGCGAATATCCCTAATAAAAGAACCAGGGATATCGCGAAATATCAGAGGACGTATTCTTGACAAGCCACATAGCAATCTGCACCCCGAACAGAGTTAACACTTCGAAGGGGTCAATTGGCAAGAAAACGAAAAACAAGAAAGAAAGGAGAGCGGCTCGCAAGGTATCTCTCCTCTCCCGTTTCGTAAGCGTGCATTGCGCCGCTCACGGCGCCATCTGTATTCTTTGTACCGATACACGAGGTGCTACAGATACTGTATGTAGGGAGGGGACCTACAGCCCTTTTTAGAAGAAAAGGGAAGGGCGGGTCCATCAGGACGACATGGCCATCTCACCCAAAAATAGATTTTTCGCTTCGCTCAAAATACGTTTTATGGGCTCAAGCCATGTCGTCCTGATGGAAGTACTGTATACCAGAGCATTACTGTATGTGGATTCTCAAAACGTGCCGTACTCCCCGAAGGTATTTCCCGGCCAACTAGACCTAGAGACCTAAGATGTTACCGTCATACATCTTTTCATCTAACCATAGACCATGTTAGTGCTTCCTGCCCCCTACAGGGAAGAGTCATACTAGACTCTGGAAAAGTCTCGAAGAGTACATATACCTATGTATGAATAACGGACAACCCAATATAGTGGTCTCACCCTATATCATGTAAAGCATAGTTTGTAAAGAACCACTGAGTCAATATGAAATATCGACCAGTTCCCCGTTCATTACTGGATTGGACAAAGGTTTATATCCGGGTAGGAGGAAAACTTGCATATCCGCCACCTTCCCCTTAGGGCATGGAGTCCTCCCGCTAGGGGAAAGCATAAACTAATGCAAAAATGCTTGCATAAAGGAACAATCTATTAGAATTATCCCAGATAAATATACACAGTAAATGTAATGCTAAATCATTTCAAGTAAAATGACACAGGCGAAGGAGACGCAAGGTTCACAAGAACTAGTTTATTGACAAACAATAAATTAAAACAGGTTAAACAACAATTATACATATATAAGAGGAGGATAACCAATAAATAAGCATAAGCATGATAGTAAACAGAAAACTTGTTTATCTGAAAGAAAAACATTAGCGCCACTTTTAACATACCGAGGTATCAGAATCATAAAAGTCTGTATTACTAATCAGTTACATTAGTGTTGGAAACGCTTGGCACACATGTCTGCACTTATGCTAGGTTCACCTTTGAATATGGAACAGTCAATGTGGGCACCCCAGTGCCCTAACACTTAGTTTGTAGAACAGTTCGTAACTACACACTCACCCCGGAATTAATCGTCCCAATTAAATCCACTGTTCCACGCAGGGTTAACGACACTACCCACTACTACCACCGACCTCTTCAGTTGCTCCACTTGCTTCGCATAGTGACGAAAGAAAACTCTGGAAGACTTCCAGCCAGTGTATGAGCGAAGATGTTCGAAATCCATTCTATTAAAGAAATTTAAGGATGAGGCAACTTTCCTCGGATCGTGACCTGCGGGTGTACTGTCTGGATCCGCTCTGCTAATAAAATAGGTGATTTTCGCCCTAAGTTGTTTCAGTGATAAATTTGAGCCTGATGTTTCTCCCCTTAATAGTTGACCACCCCTGAAGTCTGAAGTTCTACGAAGATAGACCTTTAGGCATTCCACTGGACATAGAGATGCATCTTCTTTCAGAGGGCAGATTCTCCAGGGACCCCACCTGTTGGTGGGTAACTTGTTCTTGGTGAGAAACGTAGGATCCGGAAACAGGTTCAGTTCTCCCCCATCCAAGAACTGAACACGACCTTCCTCTCTCGAGAGGGCTACAATTTCACTAACCCTGGCCCCCGACGCGAGTGCAAACAGGAAAATAACTTTCTGGGTCAAATCCTTTAAAGCACACTCCTCATTGTTCAACAGCGAAGCGAAATGAAGAACTTTATCTAAAGACCATGAAATGGGCTTTGGAGGTGCCGATGGTCTGAGCCTAGCACAGGCTTTCGGAATTTTATTAAAAATATCGTTAGAGAGGTCGACCTGGAAGGCATATAAAATGGGTCTTGTCAAAGCAGATTTACACGTTGATATTGTGTTGGCTGCTAACCCTTGACCATGGAGGTGGATGAAGAAAGATAAGCAGAAGTCCGTCGAGATCTTTTGCGGATTTTTCGCCTTGACAAAGGCCACCCATTTTCTTCATGATGACTCATATTGCCTTCTAGTAGATTTGCACTTATATTCCTCTAGGAAGTCTATACTGTCTTTTGAAATCCCGAAACGTTTTCTCACCGCTAGAAAGAGAAAATCATGAGCTGCAGGTTCCGGGTTTTCTGTGATGAAGCGCAGACAGTCGACATCTGAACTCGCTGGGTCAGAACTGGATCTGGTAACGGTAGACACTTCAGCCGTAGTTCCAATGCCAGAGGGAACCACACGCTGTTCGGCCACTTGTGAGCCACTATTGCCGCTACTCCCTTGAAAGATCTCAGTTTGTTGAGGACCCTCAATAGAAGGATGTGAGGAGGGAACAGGTAAACCCTGGACCATCTGTTCCAGTCGAGGGACATCGCGTCCACTGCTTCCGCCAAGGGATCCTCGTACGGGGACACGTAAAGGGGTAACTTCTTGTTGTCTTTCGTCCCAAAGAGGTCTATCTGCAGTTCTGGGACTTGACTCAAGATGAAGGAAAATGATCCTGCGTCTAGGGACCATTCCGACTCTATCGGTGTGAACCTGGATAGAGCGTCCGCTGTCACATTGCGGACTCCTAGAAGGTGAACTGCCGACAGGTACCACTTCTTCTTTTCCGCCAGTCGAAAGATGGCCAACATCACCTGGTTGAGTGGTGGTGACCTCGATCCTTGTCGATTCAAGCATCTCACAATCACCTTGCTGTCCAGTACCAACCTTATGTGGATCGAGCGACGAGGGGAGACTTTCTTCAAGGTAAGGAGTACTGCCATAGCTTCCAGAAAGTTTATGTGAAATGTCTTGAATAGATTGGACAAAGTTCCTTGGGCCTTCTTCCGATGAGAATGACCTCCCCACCCCTCCTTCAAGGCGTCTGTGTGAATAGTCAACGAGGGGGGAGGTGGCTGAAGAAGCACCGACTTCTTTAGTTGCCTGACTTGGGACCAAGGCCTGAGAAGCGTACGTAGACGAAGCGGTACTGGTCTTATCAGATCTCTTCGCGCGTTTGATGCATAATTTCTCCAAACTCCGGTTGCATCCTTTAGCTGTGCTCTTAGCACCGGGTCTGTTAATGAGGCAAACTGGAGAGAACCCAGCACTCTCTCCTGTTCGCGTCTTGATATCCTTTCGGAATCCAGAAGTCTCTTGACAGAACCAGCTATCTCCTTCCTCTTCTTCGCCGGGATGGAGAGTTGGTGTGACACTAGGTCCCAGTGGATTCCCAACCACTTGAACTTTTGAGATGGAGAAAGTCGAGACTTTTTTTCTGTTGATCTTGAAGCCTAGATGCTCTAGGAACTGGATCACCTGTAGGGAAGCTTGTAAACATTCTGTCTTGGATGCTGCCCACACCAGCCAGTCGGCCAGGTAGGCTACCACCTGGATTCCCTTTAGGCGTAATTGTTTGAGAGCTACACTCGCAAGCTTCATGAAGATCCTTGGGGCTATGTTTAGCCCGAATGGCATGGCTCTGAAGGCGTAGAGTCTTCGATGTAGCTTGAACCCTAGGTAGGGGGAGAGTTGACGATTGATTGGAACGTGCCAATAGGCGTCTGACAAATCTATGGAGACGGTATATGCCCTCTTGGGCAGTAAGGTCCTTATGTGTTGCAGTGTTAGCATCTTGAACTTGCAGTTCACCATGAACTTGTTGAGTGGCGACAAGTCCAGAATGACTCTGAGTTTTTCCGAGTCCTTCTTGGGAACACAAAATAGCCTCCCTTGTAATTTGATGGACTTTACCCTTCGGATTATTCTTTTCTCCAACAGTTCTGTAATGTACTCCTCCAGAACGGGGGTGGAGTGTTGGAAAAATCGAGGGCACGGGGGTGGAGTGCTGTACCAGCTCCAACCCAGTCCATTCTTGAGTAGGCTGTGGGCCCAGGGATCGAAGGTCCACCGATCCCGAAAATTCTGAAGTCTCCCTCCTACCGGTATCATCTCACTTTGGCTGCTGTTGCCCTGAGGTCTTGCCTCCTTGACCGCGACCACCCCTGAATCCCCTCCCCCTTGAGGGGCGTCTAGACGAACCTCTGGCTGCTCCTCTAGGCTTCGCTCGAAAGGTAGTTGACTGCCCTTCGAACGCTGGGTTAAATGCCAGAGACTGCGTCGACACGGCTTGGGGTACCCACTGGTACGTGGTCGGGGTTTGTGCCACCATCTGGGGCACTGTAGGCATAGGAAGTTGTTGCTGCAGCTGCTGTCTGAATGGCTTGGCTGGCCGAGAGGGTAGTCTAGTCTTCTTAGTCTTCCTTTTTGGTTGGGGACCCTCATCCGGGGAAGACTTTCTCTTGAGAGATAGGCCCCACTTCTGGAGGTTTCTATTCTCCGTGGCGGCCTTATCTACAACC
The DNA here is from genome assembly GCF_036898095.1 of Palaemon carinicauda. Lineage (NCBI taxonomy): Eukaryota > Metazoa > Arthropoda > Malacostraca > Decapoda > Palaemonidae > Palaemon > Palaemon carinicauda. The sequence continues at coordinate 160,448,222 of NC_090735.1, read as the reverse complement.
TCCTTGACCACTTCACTAGGGAAGAGGTCTTTGCCCCAAATGCTGGAGGAGATTAGCTTCCTTGGCTCGTGCCTCACCGCAGCCGAGGCGAACACGAACTCCCTACAAGCCCTCCTAGCTTTGACGAAGCTATAAAGGTCCTTCGTCACTGTGGCTAGGTGTGTCGTAGCCACTACCATAAACATTTCATGGACCTTGGGGTCACTTGCCATTGTCTCCAGAGTCGTTTGATGAGACATTGAGGCAGAAATTCTTTCTTTTGTCTCAAGCTCCCTGCGCAAAAGAAAGTCAGACAGCTTGGGGAGGTTCTCACCAACCTGACGTCCGGCAATATCAGCCTCCAACTTCCCGACTGAGAAGGTAAGATGGACGTCCTTCCAGTCCTTGTGGTCCATGGGTAGGGCCAAAGACAGAGGTTTACACTCCTCCAAGGAGGGGCATGGCTTACCTGCCTCGATTGCTTTCAGCACAGCCGTAAACCCTTTCTGCATAAAGGGGAAGGCTCTAGAAGGAGAGGACACAAAGGAAGGGTGCTTCTTACTCAAAGCAGGTACCTTTGAGTTTGTGAAGCCCCTCTCTTTCATCGAGTTTGACAGTAAAGCTTGAGCCTTAGCGTGGTCCAAAACTATGACCTCCTTCGGCTCCGTTTCTTCCTTTGAGGCTGGTTCCTTCCTTAAACGGACATAACAGTCCGGATACGACTCCTTGCTGGGCCAGAATTCCACCTCCTCAAGGGGGACTGAGCCCAACTTCTCCGAAATGACGATTTTTCCCGTCGTCATAGGCATGTGCTCGGCATCTGAGCACAAGGGAAGGTCTTTCACGCTGAGCTTCTTCTGGGGCCCACGTGATGCTGCAAGTCTCCGCATCTCCAGCTTCATTGCAGCAGCCTTATCATTATTTTTCCTCTGCATCTGTTGGATCATTCCAACGATGGAGGAAAGGGTCTTTCCCAGCTCATCTGGGAAAGAGGACGATGTTGAGGGAATAGGTTCAGGGGCCTGAACCGGAGTAGCCGACACCTCGTCGAACTCTTCCTCTTCATTGTCTGGAGCCTGCTCTTCTTCCTGGTCTTCTGCCAGAAGGTCTTCTTCCAAATGCTCGGACACCTCCGACATCCTATCGTCCAATTGGATGTCCTGCAGGGCGTCCGCAACTTCAGCATCCACCGGGATCTGAACCAACGGTATCTCCGCTTGAGGCTGGGGAATCACTGCCTCAGCTGACACCTTGGGGAAAAGGTAAGCCCTCATCTTCTCACTTGGAAGATAGGGCCCAGAAGTGTTCTTCTGAAAGCCCCTTACCCAGGTACAAAGCTTCTCCCTTGCTGCGTCCCTTGACTCCGCCGTCTTAGGGGAATCAAAAGCCTCAGTAACCAGGTTTGTGCACACGGTACATACCTGCAGGTCCCAATACCGGAGATCACCTTTGGAGACTGCAAATGCTGCGTGCCTCCTACACAAGTCATGTCCGCAGAAGTTCTTGCTGCGGACGTTGCAGAAAACGCTTCCACACTTCGGATGGTCCTCCTGTAAAGAGAAGAAAATTCCATGAGTATCAAGTGAACTACGTATCACTGGATATACATAGCTTAGCATAACTAAACTAGAGAGGAAAGACACACACTTTTATTTCCCGCACGGTCAATTGCTGCAACCTTCCAGATAATAAAATCGTATGGTTAATCAATTCTAGAGCGACCAATAAATAATTTCCAGAGGAAACAGGTGTAGCTCACACCCAAATACGTGATTTTAAAATGCTGGATAGTATAGTTTTCTCCCTACAGTATATACTATACTGAAAAATACTGGCTACAGTATAGAAGGTAATGTGCCGGCCGGCACACACCTTAAATAGTTTCAAAGTGTACTACTTATAGACTATACTGTAAGGTGGAAGAACGCTGGTTCAAATGCCGGCCGGCAACTACACAAGATAGCACCCAGCTGCCGGCCGCCAAACGTAGCGGCCGGCAGAACCTCGGTGTGTTTCTATTGCCGGCCGGCAAGGGACTGCCGGCCGGCAAGGGACTGCCGGCCGGCAGCTAAACAACTAATCGTAGCGGCCGGCAGAACAATGGTGTGATATATAGCCGGCCGGCAAAGATATACAACCAATGCCGGCCGGCAGCAAAAGAACCAGAGAACTCCGACTGCCGGGCTAGGGTACAAACACTAGAAGAAAAACAGAATGGATGCCGGGATAAGAGACTGTACTGCCTCATAGCCCGGCAACCCGAAAGAGTGCACATAAGGAAGGGGAAAATATAACTTCAGGCTTCCTGACCAATGCCATCTGGCTCTACAGACAAACATGGATGAGAGACCAAGGGAGGTCCGGGCAGCACTCAAAGCAGAAGACCCTTGCCGGCCGTCAAGAGACTGAGTCAACCCCACATCCTAACCTATGCTAGGTACAGATGTAGAATGACGGACAGGGATGAAATGGTTAGGCCATCAATAAGGAAAGAGGGGGAAAGGGGGAAGAGGGTCCTGCCAACCTTGCTCTAATAATGAATCACCCGCAGCCAAGAAAACTCATCTTAGCCTAGGGGAGATCCGAGGAGGGAGGCCAGCAATACTTGCCAACTCCCTCGGAACCAAAGCAAGGAAGGCATTGTTATTCACAGACAAGAGGATCTCATCCTCCACACCGAGAACAACAACACTGGACTAGTCTGCTAGATCACAAAAAGAAGGAATCATCTCGTACAGAAACCTTCGAAAGTGAACTAAGGAGGCTAAGCCTCCTATGTCTGCTGTCAGCCTAGCAAGGGAATCTCAACCACAAGCTAGACAGAAACAGACTCAGACTAAGAACTCTGATGTCCTGCCCCCTTCCTGAAGCCAGACTTACTGGAAACAGGAAAGAACAGAAACACCCTAATACAGTTGTATCTAAAGTCAATTCAGATAAACCATTAGGGTTAAGCCCAAGGCTTAAGGAGAGGGAAAGGGATTGCACACATTCTCCAAAGAGAAGAGAGCAACCAGGGAGTGTGAGAAAGTATACTAGGCTCCATAGACAACTAGCCTAGGCGCGAAGAGAATCAATTACCTAAATCACCGAAACTCACTCGTATACTATCTTGGAAGAAAATCAACATAATCTTAAATGTATAAAACTACCTAAAGCTTCAATAAAATTTTAAAACACTTGGAAATCTGAATATCATGCAGGAAAGTACTAGGGCCAAACGACTAGGCTACAAGGTCTAGCGTAGGCCTGAATCGGCAAATCCTCCGCCAAAACGGAAATACTAAAAGCATCATATAAAGAAAACCTATGTAACGCTGAATAGCTAAAATTATTAAAGCAAAACAGCCGGGAACGTCGCTCTGGCTAACTAAATAACTCATACATAGCGAGCGACATCGTCCAGGACGCCTCCGGTAGGCAACAGCTCTTGTAACAACGATATCACTATCAAATCATTTTAAAATTACCAAGAGCTTACAATTATACATAAAAGAAATAATACTCAACTTATCAGAAGCAGAAGAAGTTGGAGAAAGCATTATAAAGTTGAAATAATCCAAGAATTGCGAGATAACACAGGGAAAAAACACCGAGTTGTTGAGCTACGCAAAAAGGAATACAGATGGCGCCGTGAGCGGCGCAACGCACGCTTACAAAACGGGAGAGGAGAGATACCTTGCGAGCGGCTCTCCTTTCTTTCTCGTTTTTCGTTTTCTTGCCAATTGACCCCTTCGAAGTGTTAACTCTGTTTGGGGTGCAGATTGCTATGTGGCGAGTCAAGAATACGTCCTCTGATATTTCGCGATATCCCTGGTTCTTTTATTAGGGATATTCGCTCCAGGAGTTAGAATTCTGGGTACCTTAAGGTAAATTCTCTGGGAATATCGCTGTAGTTATATAAACCCAAGGAAGCTACCCTTTAGGAACTTCCATCAGGACGACATGGCTTGAGCCCAAAAATGCTTTATGTAGTTAGTAGTACGACGTCCCCGGTATTTAGCTTTATTGAAATTCTAGCTATTTATGCAAATTATACTGAAGATAAGATTTAAACATGTAATATTTCCTCTTCTGATAAAATGTTTCAATAGTATACGTTAGGGCCTCTGTGATATAGCGTAGCCGAGATCCCGACTCGAGATAGGCTAGCCTAACGCGTTTTAGTATACTTTAGTAACATTATCCCCGTTTATCCTCTCGAATCGTTTTATTAATTCAATTGGAGATAGAACATCTCCTAGAATTACTATCATAATTCGATACTCGTCTCTTTTAGAGAAATAAGGATAAACCCTTCCTTCCCTCTGAGTGCCGCCATTAGGCGGCAACCCTATATTTTGTCTTGCCAAAGAGTAGTGTACTCCGGCTTGACTGAGATAGTGTTTCTGTCCATCCTCTTTGCCGGTGAGTATCCCACCTCTGAAATACGACTGTAGCTCAGAATATTCATTCTTGTTGTCGGCAACACTACTGATGGGGGATTCGTCATTCCCCTGCCGGTTACACGGTTGCCAGCAGAGGAAGCCCGGCTTCCCTAGTCCACAACTGAAAGTAGTAGTACAGTTGCCGCCACCTTTCTCCCTTGTGGACTAGAAGACATGTCTTATATCCGGCAATGTCTTAGGATAAGGAATCGTTATTCCTCTGCTGCCCAAGACGGCACCGGCATAGGAAACTGTTGGTGCTATTATAGTATGCTATCTACCGTCGAATTTCTACTATAGTATGGTATCTACCACAGAGTATGTTATCTACCGTCAATGTTAATCCTCCTGTTTGATGAGGATTATCAAACAGATTACTTACCACCAGTATGTATCCTCATTGGACTTTAATGATAGTTTAATAATATTTATTGGCAGGACAACATGGGTGCATAATTATAAGCAGTTTGTAGGGAAACTTTTATTACAAATTATTCATAGCTCATCATACAACAATGTTACAAGTTATTCAAATAAAAAATCAAATATTACAAAACTGAAAGAAAAGAATCTATGAAAAAAAATCAATAAAAAATTTATTCTATTACTGCTTGTAAACATATCTTACATCATTCAAGAAAGTAGGAAATACATCGTTGCCTTTCCTCAGAACTTTCCAACAATAATGATCTAAATGGGATTGTAAATGCTGATGAGGTATTCCTCTATTCTTTTTCAGTATGTCAATCTTGGCATCCAGCCATGATGGCTTAATAGACTGAGTATGTGCTCCTGAATTTGGGTCCACATAATTCTGTTGATGGTTCACGGTTTTGTGCTCATACCCGAGATTCCTTAAGCACATGTATGCTGGCCATTCATCGGAATCGATTACAGATACAAATTGGCACTCACGTTGTATGATAGGGATCAACGTTTCCTTATCTCTTCTTTCAACGTAAAAGTACTTGCAATCAAGTCCATTTTTCAATCCAAAAACCCTAGGTCCATCGATGAGAGCACCATGGTTCTTCTTATTAACAGGTTCAGCATCCGAATCTTCAGAGTTCGGGGGATGGTCGCCAGCCAACAATCGACCACGGTTATACTTACGACGACCAGCAAATCGAGCCTCATTAATCTGTATGGGGTTTTCCTCAGTGCCAACCATTTTGCCTCTAGTTTGACATGAAACCATCACACTACACACTTCCCGACACATATTAAACCAATCAGTGACTGTATTAGGTGATTTCCCAGTTAATTGTATGGTAGTGTTAATTGGGGTCTCGTAAACAAAATAATAAACCAATTCCAAAATTTCATATAAACTCAGTTTGCTGTTTATCTTTTCATTCAAATCACTATAGTAAAAAAAACTTGTTTCCTTTCTGAACCGAACGGGTGATAGATAGCAAAATCGGCGGTAGATAGCATACTATAATAGCACCAAACTGTTTCCTTGATTTGCAGCCGAAAGCAGGAGGCATACCTGCCGCCTTCTTTCTATGCAAAATATAAGACCTTTTCCATCACAGCCCCTGTGGCCGGTATTCTACAATCTTCCCGCTTGCCTGGCTGATTACGATGCCGGCCGGGCTCCTACAAAGGCAGTTTATTGCCACTTCGACCTTCCCCCTAACGGAAGCAAGGTTCCGGGAAAGGTTGTGCCAGCCATGACAGCTGCCGGTGGGAGACCCATTACAACTTTGAGTATTCTTCAGTCCTTCCTTGGACTACCATCCACAAACCCTGTAACTGGCAGTGCAGCCGGCAACAGATATTGTGGTTGGATGGGAGCTAGAATTATTACATTCTTTCCCCTTCCATTTGAATCCTCTTTCTGGAAAGAAGGCAGTAGAGACAGTAGTCCCTACATCACTAATTATTGTACTAAAATATAATAATACGGTAGTCTTCTCCATTCTTTCTCTCTCTCTGCCGGCTAGTGCCGCCAGGTACTAGCCTAGTCCGGTAGTATACCGGCAGAATTACAGTATAAGATTATACAGTAGCCAGTATTCCTGCAGTATAGCAAATACAGCAGGTAGAAAACTACAGTATATAACATACAGTAGTATAATTTTCCAACATACTCTGTGTATCCTTTCACAGGCCATTGTTGAGACTGCTAAGTAAATGTTGAGGTGAAGCATTCCTTCAACAATCTGATGTATCCTATATCATCAGAACACAAAAAAAAAATTTTTACCCTACAGTATTAATATTTCATTTGTGGGGGAGTTAGTGTTAGTATACACCGACTTCAGCTCTAAGTAATAGAGCTATTCCACCCTGTATTTCCCTAATAAGGAAATTTTAAAGTATTAATATTGAGGGAGGTCACAGCAATTGCCTGGACAGGAAACATAGATATGTGTCTTTCCTATTTCCTTTTTAGCTTGCTATCCTAAGCTATAATTATAATAGTAAGAATTACTATTAAAGCATGTGAATATATTTATCAGTATGATAAATTACCCCATACTCATTTCACTCTTTCTTTCCTTACAGGAGGGGGCCAAGGTGAAGTGTACAGTTATGTACTGCAACCAAAAAAGTAGGGACTTTTGTGGCCACAAGATGTGCAGGTCTCATGTTCCCTGCGCCATTGCAACTGAAACCCTGAGGTATTGGGACCCGAAGGGTTGCACAGTCTGCTTGGCTTTGATGTCCGAGGGTTTCGGTGATCCCAAGATGGCGGAGTCCAGGGATACTGCGAGGGAAACGCTTCGAAAGTGGGTAAGATTGTTCCAGAAGAACTCTCCGGGACCTTACCTACCAAGCGAAACAATGAGAAGCCTTCTGTTCCCTAAGGCAACATCCGACACTGTTGTGCCTCAGGTACAGGTCAAGCCTCCCTTCATACAACTGATGATAGAGGCTGACATTAACAAGGCTTTGGAAGGCATGGACATCCATCAGGAAAGGATGTCAAAGGTGTCCTCGGACACCGAAAAGGATCTCCTTCAAGAAGACCCGGAAGAGGAGGTGGCCCAGCCACCCGAGGAGGAAGAAGGATCCGGATCGAGAGATGGAAGACCCTCTACTGTCTGTGACGGCATATCAACCTGTGCCGTCAACCTCTTCGGCCCCAACCCCTCAACCAGACCCGCTGGTCCCCAAGGGCGAAGCGTTCATGGCGCAGATCCAAATGATGATGGAAACTATGCGCAAGGAACAGCAAGAGATGAGAAGGGAAGTCAGGGAAGCACACCGTGCAGCCGCTTCTAGCGGCTCCCACAAGCGGCCCAAAGTCTCTGACTTACCCCAATGCTCCGAAACCAACCCCTGGAGGTATGCGGAGTTCATGCCCTTGATGAATGGGAAACTCTACGTCTCGGAGAAGATGGGGGCTATACCCCTCAACAATCTCCAATTCTGGCCGAACTTTGTGGCTTACCAGGAGTGCTTCATCAGGTTGAAGAACGAACCTGCATCTAAAGAACAGACGGAACCTAAGGAGGTCATGGTCTTTGATCATGACAAGGCACAGGCTCTCTTGACGAGTAGCCTGAAGAAAGCAGGATATACGAACTGGAAGGTTTCTGCTTTCAGCAAGTGGCACCCTACCTTCCTTGCTCCTTCCTCCAGAGCTTTTCCCTTTACGGCTAAAGCTCTCCACTGCGTACTAAAAGCAGTTGATGCGGGCAAACCATGCCCTACGCTAGAGGAATGTAAATCATTGTCTCTAGCCCTGCCTGCGGTCGAGAAGGACTGGAACGAGGTCAATCTACCCTTCTCGATCTCGAAACTAGATCCAGATATTGCAGGACAGCAGTTCAACGAGAACCTTCCAAAGTTGTCCGACTTTCTCCTGCGAAGAGAACAGGAGACAAAAGAGACACTAGCGGCCTCTCTGGCTCTCCACAACTGCATGGAGATGTGTGCAGGCATTTCAAGTACCCCAGATATGTACACGGACCTAGCCAAGATGCACATGGCTACCCTAGTAAAGGACATGTACGCTTTCATGAAGGCCAGGAGGGCCTATAGAGAGTACATATTTGCCAATGCAATGGTCAAGCACAAGCCCAGGAAGTTGATTACTTCATGTATCTGGGGCAAGGACCTCTTTCCAAAGGAAGCAGTCCAAGAAGTAGTTGCTAAAGCTGCCACGGAGAATAGGAACCTTCTCCAGAATGGGGCATGTCTTCCAAAAGGAAATCATCCTCTGACGCTGATCCCCAACCCAAGAACAGGAAATTGAAGAAGCCACAAGCGCATCATAGACCTGCGCTGCATCCCAGTGTTACCATGAGCACAGTGCCCAAAATGGTTGCCCAGCCGCAAACCACATTCCAGATGGTGCCTCAGCAGTTAGTAGCCCAGTCACCAGCCTTCAACCCAGGCTTTGAGAGGCACACCACTACCTTTCGCCGTAAAGGTAGAGGATCTAGGAGAGGTTCCTCAAGGAACCCCTCAACGGGTAGAGGAGGATGTGGTCATGGTAACAAACCCTCCAGATGATCTAGGCAATAAGATGCTCCAGGTAGGAGAAAGACTCTTTCACTTTCAGGATCGTTGGACCTTCGATCCCTGGGCCCAGAGCCTAATCAAGAATGGACTAGGGTGGAGGGTGGAAATGGAACATAACTCCACCTTCCTTTCCTCAATTCTTCCAACAATCCACCCCCTTATTGGAAGAATATACCATAGAACTCTTGAACAAAAACGTCATAAGGAAAGCAAAGTCCATCAAATTCAGGGGAAGGCTGTTTTGTGTTCCCAAGAAAGACTCGGACAAATTCAGAGTCCTTCTAGACTTGTCTCCACGCAACAAGTTCATCGAGAACAACAAGTTCCGGATGTTAACCTTACAACACATAGGGCCCTGTTACCTGGCAGATGCTTACTGGCACCTTCCAGTCAGCCGCCCCCTCTCCTCCTACCTAGGATTCAAGCTACAGAAGACAATGTCTTCACAGCCATGCCCTTCGGACTAAACATAGCCCCAAGGATATTCACAAAACTTGCGGATACAGTCGTACAGCAGCTACACTTAGAAAGCATTCAGGTCGCAGCATACCTGGACGACTGGCTGGTGTGGGCAGCATCCAAGACTGCATGTCTGCAGGCAGCCACGTAATGATCCAGTTCCTGGAACATCTGGGGTTCAAGATAGACTACAAGAAGTCTCACCTCTCTCCACCTCAAGAGTTTCAATGGTTGGGAATCCATTGGAACTTGCAGTCACACCGCCTCTCCATTCCACCGAAGAAGAGGAGAGAGATTGCGGGTTCTGTCAAGCGACTACTGAAATCCAACAAGATTTCAAGATGCCAGCAAGAAAGAGTACTGGGCTCTCTCCAGTTCGCAGCAGTAACAGACCCAGTGCTGAGAGCACAACTGAAGGCTGCGTCAGGAGTCTGGAGAAGATACGCATCAAACGCTCGAAGGGATCAACAGAGATCGACACTGACCTTACTGCGATCGCTTCTGAGGCCGTGGTCGAAGGTCAAGAGCCTAGCAAGGACAATTCCCTTACAAACACCTCAACCGTCGGTATTCATCCACACGGATGCCTTACCGGAAGGATGGGGAGGTCATTCCCATCAAAGGAAAGTAAAACGGAACTTGTCACACCAGTTCAAGACCTTTCACATCAACATTCTGGAAGCCATGGCAGTCTTCCTAACGTTGAAGAAACTATCCCCTCACAGATTAGCCCATGTCAAGTTGGTCTTGGGCAGTGAGGTGATAGTGAAATGTCTGAACCGACAAGGCTCGAGATCGCCCAACATCAATCACGTGATGTTCGCCATCTTTCGCTTGGCAAAAAAGAAAAGATGGCACTTATCAGCAGTTCACCTACAAGGGTTCCCCAATGTGACGGCGGATGCTCTATCCAGGTGAAAACCGATAGAGTCAGAATGGTCCCTAGACGCAGACTCATTCTCCTTCATCTTGGAAAAAGTCCCAGAACTGCAGATCGACCTCTTCGCAACGAGCAACAACAAGAAACTACCTCGATATGTAGCCCCATACGAGGACCCTCGGGCAGAAGCGAAGGACGCCATGTCCCTCGATTGGAACAGATGGAATCATATCTCTCTGTTCCCTAAAACAAATCTCCTGCTGAAGGTTCTCAACAAGCTGAGATCCTTCAAGGGGACAGCAGCAGTAGTGGCCCCCAAATGGCCCAAGAGCAATTAATTCCCTCTAGAGATAGAACTGAAGCTGAGGCTGTTTCCTCTACCGAACCCAATTCTATCCCAACTGGTTCAGAAGTCGATTGTCTATGCTTCATTAATGAGAACCCAAAACCTACATCTCATGATTTTCTCGCCTTAGCAGCCAAGAAAAGGTTCGGGATCTCAAAAGACAACATCGACTTTGTAGAAGAATACAAGTCAAAGTCAACCAGAAGACAATATGAATCGTCTTGGAAGAAGTGGGTCTCCTTTGTCAAAGCAAACAGGCCGGCAGAAATCTCAATAGACTTCTGCCTGTCTTTCTTCATCCACCTTCATGAGCAAGGCCTGGCTTCCACCAAGATAACTACGTGTAAGTCAGCTTTGACTAAACATCTTCTCTACGCCTTCCAGGTGGACCTGTCGAACGAAATCTTCAATAAGGTTCCGAAAGTATGCGCTAGACTTAAACCAGCAACCCCTCCAAAGCCCATATCATGGTCCTTGGGCAAAGTTTTGCACTATGCTTCGAACTTGAACAACGAAGATTGTACCCTAAAGGATCTAACAGAGAAAGTGATATTCTTGTTCGCTATAGCCTCATGGGCTAGAGTTAGTGAAATAGTGGCCCTATCTACAGACGAGGGCCATATTCAGTTCACGGAAGAGGATGAACTGAATCTTTTTCCTGATCCTACCTTTCTCTCCAAAAAAAGAGCTTCCCACCAAGAGGTGGGGTCCTTGGAGAATCTGCCCTCTGAAGGAAGATGTCTCTCTATGTACGGTAAAGTGTCTTAAGGTCTATCTTCAAAGAACTTCAGACTTCAAGGAAGGACAGCTCTTCCGAGGCGAAACGTCAGGATCAAACTTATCCCTAAAACAACAGAGGGCAAAGCTCACCTACTTTATTCGCAGAGCGGATCCTGACAGTACACCCGCAGGTCACGATCCTAGAAAAATTGCTTCCTCACTGAACTTCTTTCAGCATATGGACTTGATAGACTCCGCTCATATACTGGGTGGAAATCCTCTAGAGTCTTTTATAAACATTACGCGAAACAAGTGCATGAAATAAAACACTTTGTGGTGGTGGCAGGTAGTGTTATAAAACCTGTCGTCTAGTGCTGCAATGAACAGTTTGGGTCTTAACAGTATACGGGGTGAACAGATATTAGCATCTTTTAGTGTAATACCCGTTATTGGAGATCACTATAGTGAATCTTGGACTGTTCTATATAGGTGTAGAATCTAACCAATATCACCAGTGCCGTGTGAACATTCGTACACAGTGTTAAAACATATCCAACATTCAAGTGAAATCAATCTAATAATTTCTCAATACTGAGTGGCACCAGTGATTTATTAATACAGTGAACCCTCGCTACTTCGCGGTTCGACCATCGCGGATTCACCACTTCGCGGATTTTTTTCATAACCCATGTCTATACATATATTGCGGATTTTCCGGAAATATCGAAAATACCGCGATGTGACCGAAGGTGCGAGATTGGAGAAAGTAAGGAAAATTGAATCATGATTGATTTTCAATATAAATGAAACTTTGAGGAGCAACAAAGATATCATTTGTTAGAGAGATAGAGAGAGGTAAGGAATGGGAGGTAGTGAAAAGTAGCCCACAGAGAGAGAGAGAGAGAGAGAGAGAGAGAGAGAGAGAGAGAGAGAGGTAGAGAGAGAGAGAGAGAGAGAGAGAGAGAGAGAGAGAGAGAGAGAGAGAGAGAGAGAGAGAGAGAGAGAGAGAGAGAGAGAGAGAGAGAGAGAGAGAGAGAGAGAGAGAGAGAGAGAGAGAGGGTTTAAATGTAATAAACAAAAAAATTTGATAGGTTATAACACATTGGTGCTTATGTAATATCAACTGTATACTGTAGACGGTTTGAATAAGTTAAGAAATGGTATAAATGATACTTTGTTAGTGTATTCGTACACACTCAAGAGCGGCAGCTAGATGACAGCTGATCTAATCACAGTCAAAAGTAAAAAAAAAAAAAAGTCAACAATACTCGATTTTTAAAACACACCCGAAATTTAAAAACAAAAGTACACGCTTTCTTAACGTGCAATTAACTATTTAAAGAGTGGCAATTTTCTAGAATAAAATGATATTTCCCCAAAAATAGTGGTTTGCTGATGAAATCGGATGCCCTATTTTTGGCTATGATTGAAATGGATGTAGACTCGGCCTAATTATTTCATTTCGTATTTAATTGACACTAAGAAAACTAATTTTAGTTTCTTCATCTAAATGTAAGTATTGTATAACACGAGAGAGAGAGAGAGAGAGAGAGAGAGAGAGAGAGAGAGAGAGAGAGAGAGAGAGAGAGAGAGAGAGAGAGAGAATCAGCTGTTGTAATCAAATGGCGTGTTTTTGTTTCGTGAGAATTTCATCGCCACGACTTTAACAACAACATACTGTACTGAACTTTACAGTATTATACAGACTACTGTAATATGATAAAGTAAAATATTTGTAATCTATTTTATATGAAATGGGGCTATTTTTGTTTTGTTTAAAATTTACATTTACGTATGTAAAACAACTCTCTCTCTCTCTCTCTCTCTCTCTCTCTCTCGTAGATTGTTTTCCTGCTTTGCTACGTATGTATGATTTTATATAGATACGGTAAATAATATTTGTAATATCATATTTTATAAAAGCTTTTACTGTAATATCATTATTTATCACTTTCATCATGCGGGTTAAATTCCTTAGTTTGTTTACTGAGCGTACTTTATGACGCCGTCGTATCAGGCGGCGTCATAAAGAAAAAAATTTCATTTGGAAGTCCTAAGAAAAATTAAGTAAAACATTAGTAATAACCAAATCAACATACTGTACTGAATAATCAATATAATTGATGCAAAAACTAACCTATAAACAGATGTGTAAATGCGTTTGTTTCTTCATTAGGATCAGAGATAAACGTAAACAAAACATTGGTTGCCATTTTTTATCGTGCTTTTTGGCGTGTTTAGGAAACGCATGATATAAAGTCGCCTTTAATATGTGTGCCTGTTTTAGTTTAGGGTACTGTATTACATGCATTAAGTGTTCTGTACATTAAAGGGTAGTTTGTTAACAGTACTACGTACAAGGGAAGGTTTTAAAAGTCTGAATATACATGTTAAATAAATAGGTAAATATGGTGTTACTACTTCGCGGATTTTCACCTATCGCGGCCGCGTCTGGAACCTATCTACCGCGATAAACGAGGGTTTACTGTATATGTATTTCTTCCCTTACAGGTTACAAATATATATATACCTTGAAGATGTTGAATTGTTAAAGATTCTATTTATAATACATTCTTTGTTGTATTTATTTTTGTCTATACAAATAAATACATGAAAAATATTTGCCTCATATTCACCCTACATGAGATCGAATAAATTTTCCAGAGCCTTTTATTTTACTAAAAATAAAAATACTTGACAGTATACCTCTATAAGAACAACTTGGCAATCACTAAAAAGTTCCACCTTGTTCCTACGAATACAACCTTGACGCTTTATAGTCGGTATCGACATATTCCCTGCAGGTGGCAGGAAGCCCTAAGTTAGTTCCAAACTTAGTGGATATGACAAATAACGGTAATGTCATATATACACTTGGTCTGGGAGACCATATAAGAATCTGAATCAAGGTAAAGGCACTTATACAAACCCACAGATATAGTACTTTCAAGTAATTCTCTGGTAAACTTCCATCAGGACGACATGGCTGAGTCCAAAAAACGGACTTTGGGCAAAGCGAAAAATCTATTTTTGGGTGATATGGCCATGTCGTCCAGATGGACCCTCTTTCCTTTCTAAAAAGGAGTATACATCTATGTAACAAGTCCCCACCCAAAACTACTCTATCTGCGGCTATCCATGCTTAATTGCAACAAGGAATAGCTCGCCGAGGTGGTACCAGGAAGGGATCCACTGGGTAACCTTGATAACGGTTCCCTTTCATTTTCGCTACTCTTCCACCTCAAAGCGAAAACTCTATTTGGGGTGAAGATTGCTATGTGGCGTATCAAGACATACGTCCCCTGATATTATGCGATATCCTTAAGAGTTATATTAACCCTTTTACCCCCAAAGGACGTACTGGTACGTTTCACAAAACTCATCCCTTTACCCCCATGGACGTACCGGTACGTCCTTGCAAAAAAATGCTATTTAAAATTTTTTTTTTGCATATTTTTGATAATTTTTGAGAGACTTCAGGCATTTTCTAAGAGAATGAGACCAACCTGACCTCTCTATGACAAAAATTAAGGCCGTTAGAGCAATTTTAAAAATATATACTGCAAAATGTGCTTGAAAAAAAATAACCCCTGGGGGTTAAGGGTTGGAAATTTCCAAATACCCTGGGGGTAAAAGGGTTAAGGATACTTATACCAGGAGTTAGAATTCTGGACACCTGTGGTCAATTCTCTGGGACTATCACTGTAGCCAAATATCCCTTAGAAAGCTGCCTAAAGGAACCTTCCATCAGGACGACATGGCTATATCACCCAAAAACAGGTTTTTCGCTTTGCTCAAAATCCGTTTCTCAATATTGAAAGAAATGAAAACATCCACAATGATATTTGAAGAGGATAAATCTAACGTAAAATACCAGTGCTATATTACCCCTCTGACGATTCTCATTCATGTAGCCATAAGTATTATATAGAATATTTATTCAAGTTTTCTAATGCAATTTTCAGTTTCTTCCTATCTCTATTCCTTTGTTAGCAATGCTACGTCAACATAAGTAGGTTGACGCATAATATTTATTGCTCACAGTAACAAAGTTTGCTAGGCGTGAGGCTGGCAGAAATTTTTTCACAGCCGGGATCACCAGAAGGTTAATATATAACTTAATAATAGTGGTGAAGCACAATAAAGTTGCAATTGCTATGATAAACAACAATAATTTTAAATCTAAAAAATTATGTCAGGTGAACTCAGTACTTCCAAATTCCTTTATAATAATAGAAAAAAACTTACTTCCTCTCTAAAGTCATGCCCAGTTGCATGAGTATAACGCAACAATAATTCTCTCTCATGTTCAGAAAATGAAATGTCTTCTGGTGGTTCCACATCACTTACAACAAAATATGGAATGAAGGTTACATCTGCATTAGCATCAATTTGAGCTGCTTCCTGAAATGCAAGATTTTTGTATAGATTATTATACTGTATCTAATTTGTTCAGTAAAACTTTAAACTACAATGGTAAAAAGTTACAAATGGTATTTTCAATTTCAAAATATCTTTAATTAATATGATACCAGTATAGATTTCAGAATGCAGAAGACTGCTGTAGTATGTCATTATTTGTTCCACACTACTATAAAATGCTAAAACTCAACAAGGCAATCATAATTCTAAACTATATCAATTCTTTAAAGTAATTTGTATATTTCTTAACTATACAAACCTGAATATGCTTACAGAAAAGCTACATATGGCTGTTAAAACTTATAACGAGAAAGTCGTAGTCACTGATATGTAGTGGATAAGATCCGCCCACCCGACAGGCCGTTGAGCAGCCACTAGTGACCTTCACCAAGGACTTGCAGGACGGTTGCGGTGGGAATTGTGATTTAAAAGACTCAGGTTTGTATAACTAGGTGAAAGGCATATTACAGTAATGCCTCAAAACACATAATTATTTGGTTCCGTAATGTCTTTCGTAAAGTGATTTTTTCGTCTTGTAAGTCGCCTTTTACATGTAAATAGCCAAATTCATTCCAGACCCTAGAATAACCCCACATTAAATGATTATGAAAAGGATACGCACCACTGAACAGTACTAAATGTATGAAAAGTACTGTATTTTGATCATTTAATAATAAATTAACCATCAGTAATATGTCCTCCCTTCAGTTGAAGTGGCTATCCTGGAGGGTATTTAGCCTTGCATGGTGTATCGGCTCCTCCATGTTGACAAGTTTTTACGACTTATTACTTTAGTCTATGGGTTTCATCAATCACTTTATTTATAATTCTGTTCATATTATTTTTGTTATAATTCTTGTTAATCTAGTTTTTAAGTATGATGTCTCTTTTTTATTTCTATTAATTCTTATGCTGTCTGGAGACATTGAGCGAAATCTGGGACCAGTACGTCCTAGATTTCGTCAATGTCGTCTTCTGTATTGCAATATTCGTGGTCTACATGCAAATATTCAAGACCTTACAGTTGCGTCCAGACAGTAGGATGTTCTTTTGTGCTCAGAAACTTTGGTTTCTAATATGAGGCACTCATCTGAGCTCCTTATAACTGGTTTTAAGAAGCCAATAATGTTGAAACGTGATGCCATCCCTAGGGCCAGGGGAATGGCGGTGTATATTAGGACTGAGTACCTTGCTTCTCATAAGTCCTGCTATCAATGTGGATGTCATGAGATTCAGGTAATAAAAGTTTGTGACAGGCATAACTTTTATTTATGTTCGATCTAACGGAATCGAGATATGGATGATTCTATCTTCGATTGTCTTCTTACCATTATGGCTAAGATACAAGATAATAGAAAGGCTTTATCTGTCTTTGTTTGTGATTTTAATGCTCACCATAGGGAGTGGTTAAGTTCTATCTCTCCTACTGATTGCCATGGCTTAAGAGCTTTAGACTTTGCCTCTAAATCAGGCTGTGAGCAAATCATAAATGAAGCTACTCACAGGTCTGGTAATTGCTTGGACCTCATATACACTTACTCCCCTGGCATTATAACTAGTAAGGTTGGTTCTCCAGTCGGGACATCTGATCATGCCTTGATTTCATTAGTAGTGAAGACGGAGCAGCCTGTCCCTGATGTATCATACTCTTGTAAAATTTATATGAAATCCCAAGCAGACTGAAATGGGATTTTGCATGATCTTCTGTGCTTGAATTGGTCACAATTATATAGTAGTGTAGATCCTGTTGTCCCTTTGAATGTGAATCTAGTCAACATAATTGATAGGCATATCCCTTCTTGTGTGCTAAGGTACCGCGTGAAGGACAAACCATGGTTCAATGATGATTGTAGACGTGCTTATTTGGAGAAGCAGGACGCCTATCATCTTTGGAAGGGTAACAGATCAGATTTGACCTGGAATAACTATACTCAGCTTCGAGGCTTTGCTCAGAGTTTATGCCTCAACTGAAAAGGAGTACAGTATAACCATAAAAGAAACCGTTTCGGGTACAACTCAGGAACATAAATGGTGGTCTACCATTAAATCTGCACTCTTTGGTATTGATGCAACAGTTCCTCCTTTACTTAAACCAGATGGCTCAGTCACTCACTGTCCAAAGGAAAAGGCAACCCTTTTAGCTGATGTTTTGAGAGTAAACAGAGTACTGTAATGAAAAACTTGAACTTCATCATTCCTGTTTTCCCAAGGCTAAACTAACTAGTTTAGCTTTTCGATCTCATGAAATTAAAGCTCTGTTGATGGACCTTGATGCTTATGGAGGTGTAGACCCAAATGGTATTTTTCCTTTGTTTTTTATAAAGACTGCAGATTTCTTAGCTCCAAAGTTATGTTATTTTGTGCAAGTTAGCAAGAAGAGATTTTAGCATTTGTTGGAGAATTGGTAATGTTACTCCTTTATGTAAATGTGTTTGTGGTGGCTCAAGTCCCACCGATTACCGCCCAATTTCCATAACTCCCATATTATCTAAATTTTTTGAACGTCTTCTGGCAAAACGTCTTAATAGGTTTGCTGAAGGTAATCATCTATTCCCTAGTTAGCAATTTGGTTTTCGTAAATACCTTGGAGCATGTGATGCCCTTCTTACGATCTCCAATGCTGTACAGAAATCCCTGATTGTGGTCAGGAAGTTCATATGATTGGCCTTGATTTTAATGCTGCCTTTGACTGTGTTAATCATGAGGCCCTTGTTTTCAAACTCAAACAGTTGGGAGTGGGTGGGTCGTTTCTTAGCATTATTATTGATATTTTAAGTATTAGATCTCAAAGAGTTGTTGTTGATGGGCACCATAGTGAGTATAGGAATGTGATATCTGGTGTTCCACAGGGTAGTGTTCTTGCTCCATTACTTTTCATACTATATACACATGACATGGGGTTTGGCCTGGAAAACAAGCTTGTTGCATAAGCAGATGATGCTACTCTCTTTGCATCAATTCCATCCCCTGAATGTAGATCTGGGGTTGGTGAATCCCTTAATAGAAATTTAGCTAAAATTAGTGCATGGTGCAAATTATGGGGTATAAAGTTGAATCCTAACAAAACTCAAAGTATGATTGTAAGTAAGTCAAGGACGGCAGCTCCCCAACATCGGGATCTAAGTAGTGATAATGTTTCTTTAAATTTGTATGACTCTTTTAAAATTTTAGGTGTGATTCTCGACAGCAAATTTACTTTTCAGAAACACATTAGGCCTGTGTGTTCTTCAATTGCACAAAAAATGGTCTATTGAGAAAGTCTCTTAAAGGGATTTTGACGTAGGAAAAATCTATTTCTGGGCGAGAGACCTGTGCCGCCCAGTGAAATGCTTCTTTTACATCATTTCTAAGGTAATAACTGCTTTGAATCTTACCAGAGAAAAAATTGTATAGGAATGCTAGGTTGAACCCAGCTCGCTCACCTATTAAGGTGTCGGTATAAATAACTGGGGCGTGATTAAATCACAACCAGAGGTCTTGCACCATTTAGATATCTCCTGTCAAATATCCCCGAACAGCGAGGTGCCGTTCAACATCCTAGCTCTGAAACGCTACTACGAACGATCCCACCCACACCAGTGATGTCACTCCTATAGCACCCCAGATTGGGGCCCGACAGGGAGGGACGGGTGGGTTCACTGGGCGGCACAGGTCTCTCGCCCAGAAATAGATTTTTCCTACGTCAAAATCCCTTTTCTGGGCTCTGACCTGTGCCGCCCAGTGAAATAGTACCAGAGAATAGGGACCCAATATGGCTAACTACCTGGGGAGAAAAATAACACAAAAATAACATAGATGGTGGTTTTAATATCAAACAGGGGGGATGAGGAATCCCGTAAATACGTAATCAACATGGATATGAAAGTGATAATTAAACATTGTAATCAATACAAAAAGGAAACCCGTAGGTAAGCATTGAATATAGATATGAATAATGATAAACAAGCTTGGTAAACAAATTTTAGAGCTTCCAAAGGTTTTAGGTAGTGGCCCTTGAAAACTTTAGGGGACTTCCAACCCGTATATTTTGAGAGCTCATCAAATTTCATGTGGTGGAAAAAGTTAATTGAAGTAGCCACAGCTCGAATATCATGGACATGTGGGAATGATTCAGGATTAGCTTGTTTAATAAAATAAAGAATTTGTTGTCTGATTCCCTAAAGGGTAATGGTTCCTCCATGTTTTCTAATAAATAAAGGCCCTGTGGTTGTGGTGGAAGTTCTACTTAAGTAGGATTTCAGGGTGGTAACTGGACACAGGGATGGATCCCGAGGAAGTGGAACAATCTTCCAGCGAGACCACCTGTTTTGGGGTCCTCATTTTTTGCCAGGAAAACTTTGTTAGGGGAGAGAAGGACCTCACCCGAAGAGAGAAACTCTATGTGACCTGGGTCTCTAGATAAGGCTGACAATTCTGAGATTCTGGAGCCAGAGGCGAGGCTCAAAAGAAAAAGTGTCTTTCTTAATAATGCCATATAGTTACAGGATTCATTCGAGGTGTCAGAGGCTAGCTTTAGAACATCGTTCAAAAACCAGGAAACTGCGCTAGGGCGAGTTGAAGGTTTTAATCTGGCACAGGCTCTCAGAATGGATGAGAAATATGAATCCGTCAGATCAATGTCAAAGCCGACATGGAAGATCTTTTCCAAAGCCGACTTGATCGTTGTAATGGTATTGGCTGCAGGGCCCGATTCAAAGAGAGTTCTGAAGAATGTCACAGTTAGGTTCATTGTCATTTTCTCAACTTGGGAATCTTTCAAAAACTTTGCTAGTTTCTTGACAGCCGAGTCATATTGACGGAGGGTGGATTCTCTTTTGTCATATTCCATGAATAGGGTATTCAGAGGATCGATGTTTGCACCTTGTTGAGCTGCGAACTTCATGAAGTCCATAAAGTTAGGGCATTCAGAATCCTTGAGGAAGCGAACACATTGCGAGTTTGTACTACTTGTGTTAGTACAGGATTGGGAATCCGCCGGGGGCGGAGGCCTAGCTCTAGTAACAAGGGGAACCAGTTGCTCTTGGGCCAGTTGGGGGCTACCAGAACCACTCGACCTTTGAAAGATCTGAGTTTGTGCAAAACTTTCAGCAGGAGATTTATCGGAGGAAACAGATAAATCGTCTTCCAAGTGTTCCAATCTAGTGACATAGTGTCCATGGCATAAGCCTGAGGGTCCAGGTTGGGGGCTACGTAACAATCTAGTTTGCGATTGGACTCCGTCGCAAACAGGTTCACCTGAAGACCCGGGACTTGAGATAATATCCACTGGAAGGATCGATTGTCTATTGACCATTCTGACTCCAGTGGAGTCGTCCGGGAAAGTGCGTCTGCCACTACATTCCGGACTCCCGCTAGATGGACTGCTGATAGATGCCACTTGTGCGATGCCGCCATGGAGAAAATCGTCAACATGACGTGGTTTATGTGGGCTGATCTGGAGCCTCCTCTGTTGATGCAGTGGACTATGACTGCACTGTTGAGGGCCAGTCTGATATGGAGATTCCTGGCTGGGATGAGACGTTTTAAAGTGAGGAAGACTGCCATGGCCTCTAGGACGTTGATGTGCATTTATTGAAAGATTGGTGACCATAACCCTTGGACTTTCTTGTGTTGGGAGTAACCTCCCCACCCTGTTAAGAACGAGTCCCGGGGCCGGATGTTGCAAGGGAACCGACTTGGAAAGATTTTTGATCTTCGTCCAAGGCTGCAGACTTTTTCTCAGGATTGGGGGAAGACGAGCTCGCCTGTCTCGACGTTTTTTGGTTGCTCTGGAGCGCCACACTCTGTTTATGTCCTTTAGTTTGGACCTTAGGACAATGTCTGTCACCAAGGCGAACTGTAAGGAACCCAGGATCCTCTCCTGGTTCCTCATGGACGTCAACTTGTCCCTGAGAAACTTTCGTATTCTTCGCTATTTCCTTCCTTTTGGTTTTTGGGAGGCACAACGTATGGGAACTTAGGTCCCATTGTAGCCCCAGCCATTGAAACTTGGTCTCCGGGACCAGGCGGGATTTCTCGAGGTTGACCTGAAATCCTAATTGTCGAAGGAAGGAGAGGACCTTGTTCGTTGTTATGTGGCAGTTCCGGACGTTGTCCGACCAGATCAGCCAATCGTCGAGATAAGCCACTATTTGTATCCCCTGAGTTCGAAGTTCCTGAATTACCGTCTCTGCTAATTTGGTGAAGATTCTGGGCACTATGTTGAGGCCGAATGGCATCACCTTGAATGCATAGGCTTGTTTGCCTAGCTTGAAGCCCAGAAAAGGACGAAAATGCCTTGCTATTGGAACGTGATAGTAGGCATCTGTAAGATCTATGGAGGTGGTGACGGCCCCACAGGGAAGTAAGGTCCGCACCCGTGAGACGGTAAGCATGTGGAATTTGTCGCAACAAATGAAGGAGTTTAGACGAGACAGGTCCAGGATTACTCTTCGTTTGTCTGAGCCTTTCTTTGGCACGCTGAATAAGCGACCTTGAAATCTTAAGCGATGTATGCTTTGGATTGCGTTCTTTTCCAACAGATCCTTCGTGAATGAATGTAGCTCTTTCGTTGGGAGCTGGTAGAAACTGTTCGGTGGAGGGGGTCCCTGAATCCAGCTCTACCCCAGACCTTTTGAGATTATGCTGGAAGCCCAATTGCTGAACTTCCAGTGGTCCCGAAATTTGTACAGTCTCCCTCCTACCTGCGAGTTCTCAATGGTTGGAGGATGATTTGCCGCCCCTGCCTCCGCGGAAAGACTTGCCTCGGTGGGAACCCCTTCCGCCACCTCGGGCACGAAAGGCACCTCTGGAACCCCTGTGGCGCTAGTAGCCATGGAAAGAACCCTGAGATTCATACGTGGGGTTAAAGGCGGGGGAGGTGGTGAATGAAGTCGAGGCGACTTGAGCTTGAGGGACCAACACGTACTGTTGTTGTTGTTGGCCCTTTGAGGTAGAAGGCTGGGAACCTTGAGGAACAGACTGAACCGGGACCGGTTGTACCACTTGAAGAGAAGGTCTAAATTGCGAGAAGTGGAAGGGCCTCAACCTCTTCCTACCTCGGACTGGGGTACTAGCCGGCTCATACTTCCTCTTAGGGACTAGGCCCCACCTAACCTTGAGGCATTGGTTGGCTCTAGCTGCCTCGCTGAGAACCGAATTCACTAGGTCCTCCGGGAAGAGATCCGGACCCCAGACTGGGGCTTTGATGAGCCAATTAGGTTCGTGTCTAATCGTAGCCTCAGATACATGTCGTCGGCAACGGAACCTGGCATTATGAAAATCATAGGCGTCAGTCAATAAGGTCTGCAAAAGGGATTTGGTGAGGACCTTAAAGAGAGATTCCTCGTCGTAAGTGGCAACGGTCAATTCGGAAAGAGTAACCGAATTAATCGACCTACCGAGCCTACACCTGGTGTCAAACTCAAATTTAATCAGAGACTCCGGAAGTTATGGAAGGCGTTCACTGAACTGCGTCGAAGCACAGTCCGGGCTCAGTTTGCCCACCGAGAAGGTAGATGGGGCGTTCCGCCAACATTCATTATCCCCCGGGAAGAGAAGGGAAGTCAAGTCCGTCTCTCTGAGTTGAGGTAAGGGCTTCTCCTCCTTGGTAGCCTGATAGGCAATCTCCATAATCTTGGTCGCGCATGGAGTCGGGGTCTGCTCGTTGACCACAAACATAGTGTACGAGTTCTTGTAGGCTGTGATCATTGTATTCATACAGTCCCATTCATTGAAGATGCGGACCAAAACAGACTGTGCCTGTTCTTTAAGGAAGATCACGGTCTCTTTCGGGACCTTATCCAGGGGAATTAGAGCCTCCTCTGTTAGGCGGGCGTAGCCGGGGAAGGGAAATTCAAGACCCGGCAGGTAAAACTCGTAGTCCTCGAGAGGCTGAGTTCCGAAACCTTCTATGGATAACATGCCATCCGAGAGGGGGGCATGTAACGCTAACTGCCGAGGGTTGTTTTTGTTGGAAGGTGGGAGCTTAAAGGCGTCGGGGATGGGATATTGCTGCTGTGGTGGCAGCCCCGAACACATGAGTCCCTGAACCATGGTCTCCACATTAGTCATTCTTTCTTGTAACATTGTTTCAAAACGAGAATACATCTTTTCCGAAAATTCCTTCGGGTTAAATGATTCCGCCGGGGGGGGCGGGAACAGGTGCCGGAATGGAGACTACTCCCTGAGAGGTCGAGGGCACAGCAACTGAGTCTTTAGAGACTCTAGTGGAAGAAGATTTTGACTTCACTGATGATGGTTTCGAAGACTTGTGGGTCTTGTGTAAAGGCCTGCGGTGAGCCTTAACCTTGGGGGCAACAGGCCGGGGCTTGAGATCAGCCCCGGGAGTCCCCGGGAATCCTTGAAATGAAGATTGGTCAGAAGTAGAAGAAAAAGTCGGGCTAAGGAGAGGAATCTTAGCCCGGGACCCACCTGACTCACCTATGTCCCTACCTGTGTCGGGTTCATCCAGAGCCATGGGCTCTACGTCTAAATTGAGGATAGCGACGTCCTCTGTTAACGTCCCGCCTGTCTCCTCTTGATCCGGGGCCAATAGTAGGGATTCAATGTTCTTAATGATAGGATCCGCCAAATCTTTGGGGACCGCGGCCGATATAAGGCTGTTTGGCCTTCACATTACGGGCGAACCCGCCAATCCAGATTTTGAGGGTCACCTGAGCCGTATTCTTTTCAAGTTGAGAGCTCTGAACAGACTATTAGCGAGGGTAAGGAATATCATGCCGAAGAAAAAGGAAAAAGATCAGGGGCTTCGGAGACACGAAGCTATCGAAGGGCATGCGAGGAGTCCAAAAAACAGTGTCCTTAAAATTAATTAATTGTAATTAATTGTAATTAATTGTGACTCCACTTACCAAGTCTGTAATATAGCTAAAAGTAATTCCACTCACCGAGTCAGATGTTAAAGTGGAGGTCATTTTGTAGCAAACTACACAATTGTCCGGATGCCAAACAATCAAATCATCTACCAGGACAGCACAGTGGGCATGTGAACGGCACACATCGTGGCCGCAGGGTTGGTGGAGGACCGCCGAACATGCCGTCATCGCACAGCGTACTGTCTGTAAAATAAAAGATACATGAGTATCTTATAGATAAGCAAGAGGGGCCCGGAGGCTCCGGGGGCTTAAATTATACCACTATCGTGATGAAAAGGATATACTACGACTGTAATATAGATAAGAATAAGTCAATCCGTAAGCGTGATCGTATTTGAAAAGGGGGGGGTCAAGAACAGGGAGTATATATATATATATATATATATATATATATATATATATATATATATATATATATATATATATATATATATATATATATATATACATGTGAATATATATAGAGGCGATTAATCCAATTGGTTACAGGTAACGTTGGCTCCGGAGAGACAACCGAGAGAGCCCAGGGCTCATGAAAGTCCACCGGAGAAGGCGGACAGGGGGGGGGGAGTCGAGGGTCAAACCCGTCGACGGCACACAGGATTAATTAACTCGACCAGGGAATAAAGTGAAAGCTACGTCCGGGGATCCCGTAATGAAATAATAACACATGGAGTCCGTGAAGTGCGGAACACCATAGAGGGAGGGGGGTGGAGGGATCTATATTGGGTCCGTGAGGTGCGGGACCGGGAGGAAGTAGCAGGAATGAATGTGAAAATATGTAATATAAACACAACATGATACCACAGACTAAGCAGAATGCCTCCCGCCGACTGATGGCCAATTGAGTCGGCGGAAAGAAACGGCTACGGAAGGGTAGGGGGAAAATAGCAAAAATAATGTAAAATAAATAATAAGCCCCACATACTATCGGGTACCGCCCAGAACGGAGTTGAGCGAAGGCCCCGGGGGAGAGAGCGTAACGCAAAACAGCTGACTCTACGACTCGACAAGAGAGAGAGAGAGGAAAGGCAACCCTGGGGTGGGGGTGCCGGGCGGATGGGGAGGGGGAGGCTAACAAGTGGGGCAGAAGACAGGAGTACCAACCTGAACAGAGACCCACGACTGGAATGATGACACGGAAAGACTAGGATAAACAATATAATAATATAACTAATAGGTAAATAAAAGAGGAAGGCATGCTGGATAATAATAATAATATCAATCGTAAGATAGTACGGAGGGACGAACAGAGAGACAGGGGAAGACCAGGCCTAACAACGCGTGGAGCTAGGCAGGGCTACCAACATAACACAAAGTCGGTGAAGTGCCGACAAAAAACGTAAAACAAAGAACTGTCTCATGAAAGTCCCTTCGAACTAATAATACTAGAATAAAACGTATGCTAATAAGATCGTTATGAACGTCCGTGACGTGCGGAACGTAAAACAAAGTAAAACTAGTAACGCTCGAAGGCTACCAGGCATGCCAACCTAACATGAAATTACGATACCGTAAAATCGTAAACAACTGTTATCGTAATAACAGACTACCATAACATAAAATAACACGGGGTGTGAACCGTGGATACCCAGAAAAGTTCAAAACGAGGAACAATCCGTATAGAAGACTCATTGTAAAACGTTAAGAACGACGAGAGAGAGAGAGAGAGGAGGTGGCCGAACGCCACGAGGACCCGATGCGGGGTCGTGGAGAAAATAAAACTGTGATAAAATAATAAATAAGGGCAAGGCCACCTCCAAAATCTCAAAACTCATAGATCTGGTACTTAACTTAGGTGGAGTGATGGTAGGGTCCGACATCCTGAGATAAATCCTGGGTAATCTAAGGAAAACACGCACCGGAAAAAAGATAACGTATGCAAGCTGGTGCTATGAAAAAGGAGTGACGTCACTGGCATGGGTGGGATCGTTCGTAGTAGCATTTCAGAGCTAGGATGTTGAACGGCACCTCGCTGTTCGGGGATATTGACAGGAGATATCTAAATGGTGCAAGACCTCTGGTTGTGATTTAATCACGCCCCAGTTATTTATACCGACACCTTAATAGGTGAGCGAGCTGGGTTCAACCTAGCATTCCTATACAATTTTTTCTCTGGTAAAATTCATAGCAGTTATTACCTTAGAAATGATGTAAAAGGCACAGGTCAGAGCCCAGAAAGATTTTATTCAGTGATCAATCTATTCTGAAGAAGTGTTTTAATTCCTTTTTTTGGGCTCAGCCATGTTGTCCTGATGGAAGGTTCCTTTAGGCAGCTTTCTCAGGGATATTTGGCTACAGTGATACTCCCAGAGAATTAACCACAGGTTTCCAGAATTCTAACTCCTGGCACGAGTATCCTTAATATAAATTTTAAGGATATCGCATTATATCAGGGGACGTATTTCTTGATACGACACATGGCAATCTTCACTTCGAATAGATTTTACGCTTTGAGGGGGAAGAGTGGCGAAATTGAAGGGGAGCCGCTATCAAGGTTACCCGGTGGATCCCCTCCCAGTACTACTAGGGCGTAACTATTCCTTTAAACGTAGCCATTTAAGCACAGTGTTCTCCCACGTTGCTCTCGGTGTTGTTACTGTTTTCAAGGAATATTACCATGCAATCTCCAGCATCTTCATCCTCTGGAAAGTTGAGTATTTAATCTTTCCCGTGTATAATTTTTGGCTCCCTTCTCACAGTAAAATTGACATAATTTAGGTGTGTTAAGCGGAGCACTGCCATCCCTAGAGACAGCCACTTCAAGACCACTGTCGTACGCCATAAATGCTTTATTTAGTTAGTAGTACGACGTTTCAGGTAATTAGCTATAAAGAGGTTCTAGCTAGTTAGGCAAAATTATACTAGTGAAGATAAGCTTTACACATGTAAAATTTCCTCTTCCTATTAAACGTTTCTATCGTATACGATAGGGCCTCGGTGGTAGTAGCGTAGCCGAGATCCCGACTCGGGTTAGGCTAGCCTAACTTGTTTTAGTGTACTTTAGTAACGTTATCCCCCGTTTAACCTCTTGTATCATTTTATTAATTTGGTCGGAGATATAGATATCTCTTAGTGTACTCCGGCTTGACTTGGATAGTGTTTTCTGTCAATCTTCTTTGCCGGCGAGTATCCCGGCTTTGAAATACGACAGTAACTCAGGGTATTCTGTCTTGTTGCCGACAACGCTACAGATAGGGGAATAGTCATTCCCCGGCCAGTTACATCGTTGTCGGCGTAGGAAGTTCAGCTTCCCTAGGCCAAAACCGAAAGTGGGTAGTATAATTGCCGCCACCTTTCTCCCTTGTGGACTAGAAGACATGTCTTATATTCGGCAATGTCTCAGGTTAGGGAATCATTATTCCTCTGCCGCCCAGGACAGCGCCGGTATAGGAAACTATGTTTCCTTGATTTACAGCTGAAAGTAGGAGGCATACCTGCCGCCACCTTTCTCTGTAAAATATAAGACCCTTTCCCTTCCCCCTCAGTCCTTTAGTGACGGCCCAGCCGTCACGATTAGTGTGGCCGGTATTCTACAATCACCCCGCTACAAAGGCGGTTAGGTTGCCGCTTCGACCATATCCCTAACGCAAGCTAAACTCCGGGAAAGGTTGAGCCGGTCCTGACGGTTGTCAGCGGGAAACCCATTATACTTTTGAGGATGCTTCAGTCCTCTCTTGGACTGCCATCCACAAACCCTGTAACCGGCAGTACAGCCGGCAACAGAAATTGTGGCTGGATGGAAGCTAGAATCAATGTATTCTTCCCTTTCTATTTGAATCCTCATTCTGGAAAGAAGGCAGTAGAGACAGTAGTCCCTACACCCCTCATTATTGTACTAAACTATAATAATACGGAAGTCCTTCTTTCCATTCTTTCTCTCTCTCTGTCAGCTAGTGCCAACAGGTACTAGCCTAACCAGGTAGCATACCGGTAAAACTACAGTATAAGACAATACAGTAGCCAGTATTCCTGCAGTATAACAATACAGAAGTTAGAAAACTACAGTATATAATGATACAGTAGTATGAAATTTCCTACATACTTTGTGTATCCTTTCACAGTCCATTGTTGAAACCATTTAAAAAATGCTCAGGTGAAGTATTCCTTCAACATTCTGATGAATCCTAGATCATCGGAACACCAATGATTACCTGTCAGTATTAATATTTTACAAGTGATGGAGTTAGTGTTAGTATCCACTAACTCTGGCTCTATGTACGCGAGTTATTCCACTCTGTATTTTCCCTGATAAGGAAACTAAAAATATTAATATTGTAGGTCACAGCAATTGCCTGGAAGGGAAACACAGATACAGTGGAACCTCTACACACGAACGTATCTACATCCGAATTTTCCAACATCCGAAGTAAAATTCGAGCAAATTTTTGACTCTACACCCGAATTTTATTTCGACTCACGAAGTAAGCAATTTTCGTCGTACCGGTTGTAAGGTTGTATCCGAATTTTTCTACACGCGAAGTACAATTCGAACACGTTCCTACTCTACACCCGAATGTTTTTTTCGACACCCGAAGTAAACAATACTCGTACGTGTAGTCGGTGCTGATAGCGCCTGAAGTGTTTTCTATTTCCGCCGATAGAAGGCAGCACTTCGACCTCGGAGGGACCCTCAATTAGCGCGGCTTGGGTCAGTCCTCTATTCTCGTCGGCTTCTTGCGGTTGTGCTCTCTGCGTTCTGCTATTAACTCTGTTTTAATCGTGATTTTTTACGTGCATCCTTTAACGGTAATTTACGTAAAGTATGGGTCCTAAAAGGCTTAGTTTTGCCAGTGGTAGTGTTAGTGGTGAGAAAAAGGAAGAAGGAAATGCTTTCTTTAGAAGTTAAGCAGGATATTATTGAAAAACATGAACGTGGCGTCCGCGTGAGTGAACTTGCTAAACATTATGGCCGTAATATGTCAACGATCTCGACAATCCTTAAACATAAGGAAGCTATTAAAGCAGTGAAACCTTCTAAGGGGATCACCATAATTTCAAAACGCCATAGCCCTACGATAGAAGAGATGGAACGACTTCTGCTAGTGTGGATCAAGGACAGAGAGATCGTTGGCGACACCATCACCGAGACCGTCATCTGCGAGAAGGCGCACGCCATCTTTACGGACTTGAAGGAGGAGAGCTCTGAGGGTGATGCTAGGGAGAGTTCAACCGAGCCTTCCTCAGATGATTTCAAGGCATCTCGTGGCTGGTTCGAGAAATTTAAGAAACGGTCCGTGATTCATTCAGTTGTTCGCCACGGAGAGGCTGCTAGTGCGGACACAAAGGCTGCAGCTGACTTTGTCAAGAACTTCGAAAAGATCATGCAGGAAGAAGGCTACGTAGAGCAGCAAGTGTTTAATTGTGATGAAACCGGGCTGTTTTGGAAGATGCCGCCAAGTCGAACCTACATCACCGCCGAAGAGAAGAAATTGCCTGGGCATAAGCCAATGAAGGATCGGTTGACTCTTGCCCTATGTGCCAACGCTAGCGGGGACTTTAAAGTCAAGCCCTTACTGGTTTACCATTCAGAGAACCCTAGGGCCTTTAAGGCACACAACGTTGATAAGGATCAGCTTCATGTTTTCTGGCGATCCAACTCGAAGGCCTGGGTCACTAGGCAATTCTTTGTGCAATGGGTTAACCAAGTTTTCAGCCCTTCTGTGAAGAAGTATCTTCATGAACAGAACTTGCCTTTAAAGTGCCTGTTATGCCATGACAATGCACCCGCTCACCCCCCCGGACTTGAAGATGATATCTTCGATGAATTTAAGTTCATAAAGGTGCTGTATCTTCCACCGAATATCACCTCTATCCTCCAGCCCATGGACCAGCATGTCATCTCTAATTTTAAGAAGCTGTACACCAAGCACTTATTTAAGCAGTGCTTTAATGTCACGCAAAGCACCAACTTAACTTTGCGTGAATTTTGGAAGAGCCACTTCAACATCGTGCACTGCTTGAAGATCATAGATCAGGCTTGGGTGGGATTACCTCGACGGACCCTCAATTCTGCCTGGAAGAAGCTGTGGCCTGATGCAGTTTCTTCCCGAGATTTCGAAGGTTTTACCCCGAACCTAATCCCGTGGTGGGTGCAGCGGAAGCCGTAGAGGAAATCGTCTCCCTTGGCAAGTCCATGGGTCTGGAGGTCGAAGCAGATGACGTTACGGAACTCGTCGCCGAACATCACGACGAACTTACCACGGATGAGCTCAAGGAACTCCAAGCTATGTCTGAGCACATGAGTGACGACGAGGAAGGGAGCGAGGAGGTAGAACATGTGTTAGGTTCGGCGCATATAAAAGAGGTGTTAGGAAAATATCAAGACGTGGTCGACTTCATCGACAAATACCATCCAAAGAAATTGCAGGTTTGTCGTGTAGTTTCGCAGTTCGGTGATATTTGCCTAACTTACTTTCAAAACATTCTTAAAAGCCGTACCAAGCAATTATCTATCGATAATTTCTTTAAAAAAACTGCGAAGCGAACTCGTGATGAAGAGGATGTAAGTGATTCGAAGAAAACGGCAAAGAGTGAAGCGGAAGAAAGTGAAACAAAGAAAACGGAAAAGAGTGAAGCAAAAGAAATTCAGTCAATTTTAATTGTAGAGAGTGAAAGTGATTAAAATTACGTAATCATCAAAAAGAAAAAAAGAAAATGTTAAAAGAAATCTAAAATATAGAAATAAAAAAAAATTAGCTAAGTTATGTTAAAGTTCATTTAGTGTAAGTTAGAATAAGTTACGGTAGTGTACGTTTATCGTAGTTAACCTCTCTACCTCCTCGCCGCCCGTCCGTCTCCTCTCTGCGTAGCAAGACTAACAACACCGGTGCTAGAGTTTCTAAGGTAAAGTGACGCTAAAAACCCGTTTCTTATTTATAATTTTTTGCTAATTCTTCTTATTTACATGTCTATTATCTAATTTAGTGTGCATTATTCTCATGGGAAAATTATGTGTAGTGGTTTATTAAGAAGTTATCATAGGTTTTTGGGCTCAACCACGGATTAATCCTATTTCAATGTATTCTTATGGGAAAATTCGTTTCTACATCCGAACATTTTCTACATGCAAAGTTGGTTCTGGAACGGATTAAATTCGTATGTAGAGGTACCACTGTATGTGTCTTTTCTACTTCTTTTCTAGCTTACTATCCTAAGCTATGATAATAATAGTAAAGTATACTATTTATGCATGTGTAAATTTATCAGTGAGATAAATTACCCTTTACTCATTTCACTCTTTCTTTCCTTACAGGAGGAAGCTAAGCTGAAGTGTGCAGTCCTGTTCTGCAACCACAAAAGTAGGGACTTTTGTGGCCACAAGATGTGCAGGTCTCAT
The DNA here is from genome assembly GCF_036898095.1 of Palaemon carinicauda. Classification (NCBI taxonomy): domain Eukaryota; kingdom Metazoa; phylum Arthropoda; class Malacostraca; order Decapoda; family Palaemonidae; genus Palaemon; species Palaemon carinicauda. The sequence continues at coordinate 160,416,295 of NC_090735.1, read as the reverse complement.
GCCCCCTGCTGCATCATATCCAGATCCCTGAGGTACTGGGACCCGTATTTTAAGCATATATTATATCAATGATATAAACAACCTAGTACTCATTCACCCTTTTTTCTCCCTTACGGGAGGAGCCAATGGCGAAGTGTACAATTGTGTTCTGCAACCACAAGAGTAAGGACTTTTTTGGGCATACGATGTACAGGTTTTATGCTCCTCCTGCATAGTATCTGGATCCCTGAGGTTCTGGGACCCTAAGGGTCGCTCCAATCACCTGACCTTGCTGACCGACGGCTTTGTAAAAGATATCCCAGACACTACGGAGTCAAGGGATATAGCAAGGGAAACCCACCATAGGTGAGTATGAGGCTTCCAGAAGAACTCTCCGGGACCTTACCTACCTAACAAATCTTTGAAGTGCCTACTGTTCCCTAAAGCTCAATCGAATATGTTTGTGCCTCAGGCACAGGTCCAGCATCCCTCTATCCAAAGGACAGTGGACACGGATATCAACAGGCACTGCAAAGCTCGGACATCCACCAAGATCGGATGTCAGAGGTATCCACTGACACCGAACAGGACCTACTGCTAGAAGGCCCTAAATGTGTGGTTGAACCACCAACGGAGGAAGAACTTATGCATAAGTTTCTGTCCAACAATTTAAGAAGAGAATCAGCAGCTGAACACCAGACAGGAGAACAATACTCAAAATAAGGTAGAATGAAAGAATTAAAACACTTCTTCAGAATTGACTGATCACCGAAAATCTTTTAAGACTTTCTCAATAAGCCGGGTAACCTTGATAACGGCTCCCCTTCAATTTCGCCACTCTTCCCCCTCAAAGCGTAAAATCTATTCAAGGTGAAGATTGCTATGTCGTATCAAGAAATACGTCCCCTGATATAATGCGATATCCTTAAAATTTATATTAAGGATACTCGTGCCAGGAGTTAGAATTCTGGAAACCTGTGGTTAATTCTCTGGGAGTATCACTGTATCCAAATATCCCTGAGAAAGCTGCCTAAAGGAACCTTCCATCAGGAAAACATGGCTGAGCCCAAAAAAAGGAATTAAAACACTTCTTCAGAATAGATTGATCACTGAATAAAATCTTAAAAGACTTACTCAATAGGCCATTTTTCGTGCAATTGAAGAAGACACAGACCTAATGTGTTTCTCAAAAGTAAATTTGCTGTCGAGAATCACACCTAAAATTTTAAAAGTCATACAAATTTAAAGAAACACTATCAATACTGAGATCCGGATGTTGAGGAGCCACCGTCCTTGACCTATTTACAATCATACTTTGAGTTTTGTTAGGATTCAACTTCATACCCCATAATTTGCACCATGCGCTAATTTTAGCTAAATCTCTATTAAGGGATTCACCAACCCCAGATCTACATTCAGGGGATGGAATTGATGCAAAGAGAGTAGCATCATCTACATATGCATCAAGCTTGTTTTCTAGGCCAAACCACATGTCAAGTGTATATCGTATGAAAAGTAATGGGCCTACAACACTACCCTGTGGAACACCAGATATTACATTCCTATAATCACTATGGTGCCCATCAACAACAACTCTTTGAGATCTATTACTTAAAAAATCAATAATAATGCTAAGAAACGACCCACCCACTCCAAACTGTTTGAGTTTGAAAACAAGGGCCTAATGATTAATACAGTCAAAGGCAGCACTAAATTCAAGGCCAATCATACGAACTTCCTGACCACAATCAAGGGATTTCTGTACAGCATTGGAGATCGTAAGAAGGGCATCACATGCTCCAAGGTATTTACGAAAACCAAATTGCAAACTAGGGAATGAATGAATGAATGATTTAAAGTTTTCAGGCATCCTGACATCTAAGGTCATTGACGCCGGTAACATTTAATTTATGTATACAAAAGTAAAAAATGAAATAAAATAAAAAATTAAAGAGTATTCAATTAAAATCATAAATATTGAATGTCATAAAAGTTAAATATTTTTCAGAAGACCTGCTTCTGAAAGAAATCTAAAAATGCCACTTGCAAGGTAGGACACATCATTTCCAAGAATCTTGGCAAAAATGAACCTGCCACCCTCACCTCGAGCCTCAAACAAATATCTATTCCGCAAGATGTTATAATTGGGGCATTCGGTCAACAAATGCCTTACTGTTAGAGGTACTAAACAGTTGTCACAATACGGTTGGTGTTGGCCCTTCAGCAGAAACTCATGTGTCAACCGAGTGTGACCAATACGGAGACGACAAAGAGAAGTCTCCCATTTTCGGGGCATCATGTTATACCTCCAAAGAGTTAAGACATTTGTTACTTCCCTCATTTTATTGCCATCTTGACTATCCCATTGCTGTTGCCATTTATTGCAAACCAATTTCTTGATGTCAGGTAAGAAATCATTACAGGGAATGGGATACCTTCTTGGCAGCAACTCAGATGCAGCCTCCTTAGCCAGTGAATCTGCCTTCTCATTCCCGGACACACCTACATGTGCTGGAACCCAACAAAATTGAACTGTTATACCTCTCCGTCCAATAATGAAAAGCCATTCTAAAATCTTTAAAACTAGAGGGTTATTAGAATTAAAAACTTCCATAGCTTGAAGGACACTCCTTGCACCACTAAAAATTGCAAAATTACCCTCCTTCTCCAACGCTATTTTCTCAATAGCGGTTAATATGCCATACAGTTCGGCAGTAAATATGGAAGCGGTCAGAGGAAGTACACCTCTACAATTAAAACCATTACTATGTACTCCAAATCCAATGCCAGCATCAGATTTGGAGCCATCAGTATAGATAAAAGTTGATCCTCTATGTTCTTTAACATGTTCATTATAAAGAGACCTGGCTTCTATGTCTGATATATTCTTCTTATCTCCAATAAAATATTTACAAAAAGATATCTCTGGTAACTTCCATGGAGGCGTTGATGATACCTTGAATGGAAGTACCTTATTTCTAATTATATCCAGACTATTTAATAATCGTTTCACCCGAAAGCCATAAGGTTGAGGAGATTTTGGGTGCAACTCAAAGTATGATGCATGTCTTACAAGGCTTGCAGTCTGAAAGGCTAGAGAGTTAGGGAGTCTTTGCAATCTAAACCAATACCAAAGAATGGAAGACATTCGGTAAAGGTCTAGAGGTAACTCTCCAGCATCAACAAGGAGACTTGGGATAGGCGAGGTTTTAAAAGCTCCAGTAGACAATCTAATACCTGCATGATGTATCGAATCTAATATTTTTAACCGGCTTGGGGTGGCTGAAGAATATACCTCACAACCATAACTAATTTTGGAAAAAATCAAGGCCTTGTATAATTTTAAAATAGTATTGCGGTCTGCCCCCCATGATGTATGGGACAATACTTTCAAGGTATTCAGAGCTTCAACACATTTAGCTTTTAGCGCTTTTAGGTGAGAAACCCATGTAAGTTTACAGTCAAATATCAAACCTAAAAATTTGGTTTCCGATACACATGGTATCCGTTGACCTTTAATGTATATATCCGGGTCTGGATGTACTCCCCGGATACGACAAAAATGGACAATGGTAGTTTTACTTGTCGAGAACTTAAATCCATTCATGTCAGCCCACTGGATAATTTTATCAATAGAGAGTTGGATTTTTCTCTCAACCATTGCCATTCTAGTGCCAGCAAATGATATTGAGAGATCATCCACAAATAATGTTGAGAAAACATCCTGGGGAATGGCTGAGGATATCCCATTAATTGCTAGTGCAAAAAGGGTTACACTCAGCACACTACCCTGAGGAACTCCTTCTTCCTGGCACTTACTCTCTGATAGAGCTTCCCCAACTCCCACTTGAAAAACTCTACGTGAAAGAAATGCCTGAATAAATAGTGGCAGCTCTCCTCTCAATCCCAATTCATGAATGGTTTTAAGAATACCATATCTCCATGTGGTATCATATGCCTTTTCAAGGTCAAAAAATACTGTAACATGGTGCTGTTTGGAAGCAAAGGCTTCACAAATAGAGGACTCAAGTCGTATCAACACATCAGTCGTTGAGTGCATTTTTCGGAATCCACATTGAATCGGTGTTAAAATACCTTTCTTTTCAAGGTACCATATCAGCCTTGCATTGACCATCTTCTCCATGATTTTACATAAACAAGATGTCAATGCAATAGGACGATAGTTTGCTGCTAAAAACTTGTCTTTACCGGGTTTTAAAAAGGCTAAAATAATGGCTAGTTCCCAAACACTTGGGTAACAATGATCATGCCATATTCTATTAATAATGCTTAAAATAAATAGCTTTGTATTAAAATGTACATGTTTAATCATTGCATATGGAATTCCATCGGGTCCAGGGGCTGTATCGTTGCAATGAGCAAGTGCGGAATCAAATTCTCTTTCAGTGAAAGGAGAATTATACGACTCTTCCCTTCTTGTTGCAAAATTTAAAATTTTCTTTTCTTCAGTGCTTCTATACTGGTGACAGGGGCTCCTTCACACTTGCTAGATACATTTGAAAAATGATTAGCCAGGGCATTGCTAACTTCATTTGCTTCAGTTACATACTGGCCATTCACCTTCAACACTGGTGGTGGGTTGGGGGTGAATTTGCCAGCTATCTTTTTTACTTTCCTCCACACAGAAGATGGTGGTGTTCTACTGTTAATGGAGGAAACAAAAGACATCCATGATTGGCGCCTTGCTTCTTTCATGGCACGACGGAACTGTGCTCTACATTTCTTGTACATACTTAAATTCTCATCAGTTCGGAGTCTACGCAATCGTGTTAGAGATCTTCTTGTGGCTCTGTGGAGTGCAGTTAGTTCTGAAGACCACCACGGGACTGGTCGTCGTTTGAATAACCCTGTTGTTTTGGGAATTAAATTGACTCCTGCTGTATGAAGAGTTCCATTCAGTAGGTCTATGGCATCATCAACACTTTCAAACTGTTCTGCTCTCCCTTCGATTTCACTTAGCTCGGAAAATTTAACCCAGTCTGCCTTGTCTAGATTCCAACGTGGCGATCTTTGCAAAGGCGGACCCTTGTTGGTGTTTATAATGATTGGTGCATGATCACTAGTATACCAATCATCTAATGTCCTCCAATCAAAATCAAGAAGGCTGTTAGAGCTTGCAATTGAAAGGTCAATGCATGACAAAGTACCTGTCTGAACATGGAAGTGTGTGGGCTCTCCTGTATTAAGGAGTCCCACATCCTCATTCTCCACAATTGATGAGATAATATTGCCCCTTGTGTTTGCTAAAATATCACCCCATAAAGGATGTCTACCATTCATATCTCCCAGTAAGAGAAAAGGTTGAGGGAGTTGTTGAATGACCTCTACTAAATCATCATATAAAATATTATCATTTGGAGGTAAGTACAGAGAGCATATTGTATATTTTCTCCCTATATCAATTTGTACAACAACTGCCTGCAGGGTTGTACGTATAGACATGGGTATTTGGGGAACATCTCGACGAATGTACATGAGACTTCCGCCATGGCTCCCTGCTTGTTGATTATATGGTGTTCTATAGCTAACATACTCTCGAGGACTAGGAGTGTTAGAATCAAGCATACTTTCCTGTAGACATACAATTATGGGGGAATGTTCATGAATTAGGAGCTTAAGTTCTTCATATTTCGCCCTCAAACCCTGACAGTTCCATTGCAAAATGGAGGAGAAAACTATGGATTATTTCTGGAAGACATCTTGGATGAGGTCTTCCCATTAGCAGTTTTTAATGTAACATTATTACCTGTAGGTTTCTTCAGAGGTGGTCTTGTTATGTTGGGTTTTACGTTGGCGTTTTTCTTTGTATCTTTTTTATCTATTTGTTGAGGGGGATGGTGGACCTCAACTTGAATTTCTGATTTATTTAAATTATCTTCTGGTTGATCGGCAACATCAACAGACAAAACATCATATTTATTTGATGTCATAATTCTAGTATTTCTTATGGAAGGGGGTGAGAGAGATGGAGGTCTCTCTCTTTTACGATTTAGTAGGTTGTGAGTTACCAGGTTTTTGTACCTTCTCCACTACAGGTACACCTGATAACTTGGTGTCAGGTGGAATCTCCATTAAATCAGGCAAGGATATGGCCTGGGAGAGGTTAGTACTATCCTTTGTAATGGGGGACAAAGGTTTGATAGTGGTGGGCAATGTCTTTTGGTTGATACTCAATGATAAATCTTTAGGAGGAGATATTCTTGTCTTATGCAGCACTTTATCAATAGATGGTGAATTCCTTTTTCGAGAACTACCTACAGTAGTAGGTGGGCGAGATGATTCCCGAGGAACTTTTTCTCCTGTTTTTAATGTCTTTGCATAAGTGTTAGATTTATTTAATAATCTCTTGGCATGCCCCACGCTTACATGTTCAATAATTGATTTATTGAGGGCAGCCTCTTCTAACTTATAAAACTGGCAGCTCCTATCATTAGATTTATGATTAGAGTTGCAGTTTAAGCACCTTGCCTCAAATGTACATTCCCCATGGTAAATATTGGAGCAAGTATTACAAATTCTTTCACTATTGCAAACTTTGGAAGGATGTCCAAATTTAAAGCAATTATAACATTGCAGTGGCTTTTGCTTGAAATGTTGAACTCTGATCCTTTCATTTTCTATGTCTATGTGGGAAGGTACATTGGCATCCTGGAAAGTAAGAACAATCATTGATGTTCCAGGTACTTTATGTACTTTCCACACTGATAGAGGACACATAGTCAATATCTCTTCTTCAGTAAATTCATACAGATCCCTATTAAAAACCACTCCCCTTCCATAGCTAAAGTTTAGATGGGGTTTGATGTCCAATTTTATATCATCATTTACTGTCTTCAAATTGGACAGTATAACAGACTGTGTATATGACTTGGCCTTTATCAGGTAACTTTTCTTACCGAATCGAGATATATCTCCAGGTGCGATCGTACCTACCTTCCTCTGAAGAAATTTGCAGACCTTGAAATAATTTTCCGTACCTCCTACAGATTGAGCAAGAAGCCACATTGGTGGTTTTGGCTTTCTTTGGGATGGCATATCTGCCTCTATATCTTTATCAGCCCAGTCTGCTGGTCTGTAGACATCCAGATCTTTAGGCGCCCCATCCCACAGAGCACCCTTAACACTCATATTACCTACTTTAATATCAACAATATTACGGCTTGCATTAAATGCTTCCTCATGACAATTAAATGATAACCAAGATTCCCAATTATCATCTTGAAGTTTCATTCTAATTTCTTTTATTAATCCATAACACTCAAATATTTTATGTAGCATATCATAATTAGTTTCTAATGGGATTTGGGTAATGTGCAGGACATTCAATTTTCCTGTGTTGCCCAAATTACCCTTTTTCCAAGTGTTTAAAGAATAGTCCTTTTTAGTTCCTACGTCGTCAACGGAGTTTTCTTTAAATGAATTGCCAGAGGTCGTCAACAGTGCCGGGGGCGAGTCAGCATATCCAGGGGAGGTGGGGTCATTTTCACAAGAATCCATCATAAAAAAGAAGAGAGAAGAGTGATTTTTTGAAGTTTGACTTACCTGCTTGAGAACATTAAGGCATCACATGTTGGGAAGGAAATTTACACTCTCCACTACCGGCACAGTGAGAGTATACTTCCCAGATGGTCCACTCCATACCCTACCCGAAGGATAGCATCAAAACAGATATAGAGGCACAGGTGTAAGCTGAACCCGCCTGTTAGGACTGAGACCAAGAAACTATGGAATCATCCTCCCCATATCTGTAATGACGGGCTTCCGGCCAAAAGCCGAGAGTCCTACCCCAAGCGTTGGATCCCCCTGGATTCCGAAGACCCAACACTTGAGAATAGTTCTGCCAAAAAGGTCCAAACCATTTTCTGGATGGCTGAGATCATCCAATACTCTCACATATAGCTTTGAGCACAAACACCTCCCAACCGTGACACCTTTCCCATTCATCAAAGCAGGCAGCAATACCGGATGTATAAACATCCGCCCAAGTGGCAATAACAGATGTAGAAACATCCATGCCATAAAAAAGAGAAAAAAAAATAATAAACACATATATATGTAAATATATACACATACATATGGGAAATTTTACTCATAGGGTTGGGACAGCAACATGAAGGAAAGTTTATAATATTAGGAGAAGGTTGAAGCCATATAAAGAGGAAGAAAAAGATGAAAGAGAGAAATTTAGATTCGAACTGGGGGAGCAATTTCCCCAAGTTCGAGAGCCCTCTTGCCCGTCACCAAGATTCAGCACGGGAATGAAATGCCGTGCTGAACCTCAATGACTTCATCAAGGCATTCTCTCATTAAGAGGGTGCAAACTAGGGAAGAGATAATTACCTTCAGCAAACCTATTAAGACGTTTTGCCAGAAGACGTTCAAAAACTTTAGATAATATGGGAGTTATGGAAATTGGGCAGTAATCAGTGGGACTTGAGCCACCACAAACACATTTACATAAAGGAGTAACATTACCAATTCTCCAACAAGTGCTAAAATCTCCTCTTCTTGCTAACTTCCGCAAAATAACATAACTTTGGAGCAAAGAAATCTGCAGTCTTTTTAAAAAACAAAGGGAAAATATCATTTGGGTCTACACCTCCATAAGCATCAAGGTCCATCAACAGAGCTTTAATCTCACGAGATCGAAAAGCTGAACTAGATAGTTTAGCCTCGGGAAAACAGGAATGATGAAGTTTAAGTTTTTCATTACTCTGTTTACTCTCAAAAACATCAGCTAAAAGGGTTGCCTTTTCCTTTGGACAGTGAGTGACTGAGCCATCTGGTTTAAGTAAAGGAGAAACTGTTGCATCTACACCAAAGAGTGCAGATTTAAGGGTAGACCACCATCTATGTTCCTGAGTTGTACCAGACAGGGTTTCTTTTATGGTTAAATTGTACTTCCTTTCAGTTGAGGCATAAACTCTCTGAGCAAAAGCTCGAAGCTGAGTATAGTTGTTCCAGGCGAAAGCCAATAGAGACAGAATGGTCCCCAGACGCAGAGTCATTCTCCTTTATTTTCGATAAAAGTCCTGGAACTGCAGATCAACCTCTTCGCAACGAGTGACAACACAACAAGAAACTACCTCGTTATGTAGTCCCTTACGAGAACCTTAAGCAGTAGCGATAGACGTCATGTCTCTCGACTGGAATGGATGGAATCAAATTTATCTGTTTCCACCAACCAATCTCCTGCTATAAGTCCTCAACAAGCTAGGATCCTGCAGAGAAGCAGCTCCTGTAGTGGCCCCCAAGTGGTCCAAAAACAATTGGTTTTCTCTAGTTCTAGAATTAAAATTGCTGCCATTTCCTCTGCTGTACCCAGTTTTATCCAAACTGGTGCAGAAGTCGGCTGTTACATTTCATCCTCGAGAACCAACAACCTGCATCTCATGATTTTTTTTACCTAACAGCGAACAAAAGTTTGGGATCTCGAAGAATGTGGCCGACTTCATTGTAGAGTACAAGTCAAGTCCAACCAGGAGACAATGTGGATTGTCTTGGAAGAAAGGGGTAACCCTCATGAAAACAAGGGGACCAACAGAAATTTCAACAGGTTTCTGTCTCTCTTTCTTCTTTTACCTACTTGAACGAGGCCTGACTTCCACTATGATAACCACGTGTAAGTCGGCCCTGACTAGACCTCTTCTATACGCCTTTGAGACGGACCTCATACGTGAAACTTTTTTTAAGGTACCAAAGCATGCACTAGACCCAAGCCGGCAACCCCTCCAAAGCCCATTACATGGGCGTTGGTCAAAGTCTTGCACTATGCTTCAAACCTAAACAAAGAGGATTGTACTCTAAAAGAACTAACACAGAAAGTCAATTTTCTGTTTGCAATAGCCTCAGGGGCTAGAGTTAGTGAAATATTGGCCCTATCAGGGATGTAGCCCATATTCAGTTCACAGAAGAGGGAGAAATGAATCCTTTCCCCGATCCTACCTTCTCGCCAAAAACAAGCTTCACACCAAAAGGTGGGGTCCTAGGAGAATCTGCCCACTGAAGGAAGATGTCTACCTATGCCCATTAGGGTGTCTTAAGGTCTATCTTCGTAGAACTTCAGACTTCAAGGAAGGACAGCTCTTCCGAGGCGAAACCTCAGGATCAAAATCTATCCCTAAATTAACTGAGAGCAATGCTCACCTACTTATTCGCAGAGCGGATCCTGACAGCTCACCCGTAGTTCATGATCCTAAGAAAACTGCTTCTTCACTGAACTTCTTCCAACGCTATACGAAGCAAGTACATAAAATAAGACATGTTGTGGTGGTGGCGGGTAGTTTTAAAAAACCCGTCGTCTAAGCCTGCGACGAATAGTGAACTGCTTTGGGACTTTCCAGTGCATCGGGTGCATGGGTACATTTACCCTTGAGTGCAAATCACAACGATGATTAACATACTGTTCCATATAGGTGCATATCTAACCGATAACACCAGTGCCGAGTGAACGTTGCGTCAAGGTGTTCACGCATTTCCAAAATCTGTACAAATCAGTCAGATTTGGTTTCACATCTCCATTGAGTGACATCATTCGATGAAATTACATATTTTTCCGACAAGAGAAAATAGGGACCCTGATGTGTTTTCAATGCCAGATCAGATTCATACCTGACTGTAATTACAATTGATAATCTAGTTACAAGGTAAAATACTAAACGTATTTGTGTTTTATTGCTGCTATCTCAGTTACAGACGAATAAAGTATACTAGAGTTTTAATTAAACCCTAGAAGGGCCCAACTTGAAATCAGAGTACAGATTTCCTAGGGATGAAAAAGGTAATCTCAGAGATTTACCGTCCGTCCCTATGGAGATACAAACTTTGAATCCTTATAGTCGAAGTCGACACTTTCCCTGGAGGGGGCAGGAAGCCCTAAGCTAGTTCCAAACTTAGTGGATATGACAAATAATGGTAATGTCATATATAAAGGTCTGGGAGACCATATAAGGAACTCATTCAAAGTGAAGGCACTTCTACAAATCCACAGATATAGTACTTTCAAGTAATTCTCTAGTAGGCTTCCATCAGGACGACATGGCTGAGCCCAAAAAACAGATTTTGAGCAAAGCGAAAAATCTATTTTTGTTAGATATGGCCATTTCGTCCTGATGGACCCTCCCTTCTTTCGAAAAGATGTATACAACTATGTAACGAAAGACCCCACCCGAAACTACTCTATCTGCGGCTATCCATGCTTAAATGCAACAAGGAATAGTTACGCCATAGTAGTACTGGGAGGGGATTCACCGGGTAACCTTGATAACGGCTCCCCTTCAATTTCGCCACTCATCCCCCTCAAAGCATAAAATCTATTCGGGGTGAAGATTGCCATGTGTTGTATCAAGAAATACGTGCCCTGATATTATGCGATATCCTTAAAAGTTATATCAAGGATACTCGCACCAGGAGTTAGAATTCTGGAAACATGAGGTTAATTCTCTGGGAGTATCACTGTAGCCAAATATCCCTTAGAAAGCTGCCTAAAGGAACCTTCCATCAGGACGACATGGCCATATCACCCAAAAATAGATTTTTCGCTTTGCTCAAAATCTGTTTCATTCTACCTTGTTTTGAGTATTGTTCTCCTGTCTGGTGTTCAGCTGCTGATTCTCATCTTAATTTGTTGGACAGAAACTTATGGTATATTAAATTTATTATTCATGATCTAGATATTAACCTTTGGCCTGTCATTCAATTGGTTCATTATGCATGTTGCATAAGATTTTTCATAACTCTGACTTTCCTTTACATTCAGATCTCCCTGGACAATTCTATCCTGTTTGTAATACTAGGCAAGCAGTTAATTCTAATAGCCAGCTGTTACCAAGTTGTGGAATGATTTTCCTAATCGGGTAGTTGAATCAGTAAAACTTCAAAAGTTCAAAGTTGGAGCAAATGTTTTTATGTTGACCAGGGTGACATGAGTCTTTTTATATTTTATATATGACATATCTGTTTTTGACATTGTTAATAGTTTATTTATGACATATCTATTTTGACGTTACTGTTTTTAGAATGATTTGTTTTTAATTTGTTCTCATCATTTATTTATTTCCTTTCCTCACTGGGTTATTTTTCCCTATTGGAGATCTTGGGCTTTTAGCATCTTGCTTTTCCAACTAGGGTTGTAGCTTGGCTAGTAATAATAATAATAATAATAATAATAATAATAATAATAATAATAATAATAACAATAATAATAACAATAATAATAATAATAATAAAGGGATTTTGACGAAGGAAAAATCTATTTCTTGGCGAGAGACCTGTGCCGCCCAGTGAAATGCTCCTTTTACATCATTTCTAAGGTAAAAACTGCTATGAAATTACCAGAGAAAAAAGTTGCATAGGAATGCCAGGTTGAACCCAGCTCGCTCACCTAATAAGGTGTCGGTATAATAATACTGGGGCGTGATAAATCACAACCAGAGGTCTCGCACCATTTAGATATCTCCTCTTCAATATCCCTGTTACAGCAAGGTGCCGTTCAACACCCACCTCCGAACTCTACTACCAACAATCCAACCCACGCCAGTGACGTCACTCCTCATAGCACCCAAGTTTGGGGCCCATGATGGGAGGGAAGTCAGGGAGGGTTCACTGGGCGGCACAGGTCTCTCGCCCAGAAATAGATTTTTCCTTCATCTGGGCTCTACCTGTGCCGCTCCGTGAAATCATACCAGAGAAAAGGTTCCAAAACTTGGAACAATACCTGAAGGGAAAGTAAATTAAAGACAAAATAATACCAAAACATTGTTTAATCAAAGAAATAGGACATACAAGGTATCCAGTGAATAAATACTCTCAAACATCAAGGAGGGATGGCAAATACAATTGTGGCAAAAATCGCAAACTAAGGGATGACAGTCAAGGCAAGGTAAAATAATGATGCAAGATCAAAAATTAATTAACAACCCTAAGGGTAAAATAACAAAAATCAACTCGTGGGAGAGTAAGACTATTAACAGGTATGATAAAAAACAATACACCATAAGGGTGTAGCTCAGGTAAAACAAAACCAAAACTAAAATAGGAACAATAAGTAAGGCAGGTAGGAGGAAGGGGGATAGAGCAAGACGTTGTGATTAAGACTCATTACCTTCAGGAGGAACCACATTCCCTGCTGCCACTGTAGCAAATTTTAGAGCTTCCAAAGGTTTTAAATAGTGGCGTTTAAAAACTTTAGGGGACTTCCAGCCTGTATATTTCGTAAGCTCATCAAAGTTCATGTGGTGAAAGTAATTAACTGAAGTAGCTACAGCTCGTATATCATGGACGTGAGGGAATGACTCAGGGTTAGCCTATTTAATAAAATAAAGAATCTGTTGTCTGATTTATTTCAGGGTAATGGTTCCTCCATTTTCCCTAATGAATAAGGGCCCTGAGGACTTCATGGAAGTTCTATTTAAGTAGGCTTTCAGGGTGTTAACTGGACATAATGATGGGTCCTGAGGAAGTGGAACAATCTTCCAGGAGGACCATCTGTTCCAGGGGTCCTCATTTTTAGCCAAGAAAACTCTGTCAGGGGAGAGAAGGACTTCCCCTGACGAGAGAAATTCAATATGACCTGGATCTCTAGTCAAAGCTGACATTTCTGAAATTATGGCGCCAGAAGCTAAGCTCAATAGGAATAAGGTTTTCCTTAATAATGGTATGTAATTGCAAGATTTGTTAAGTGTCAGAGGCCAGCTTAAGGACATCATTCAGAAACCAGGAAACTGAGCTAGGGCGAGTCGATGGTTTCAATCTGGCGCAGGCTCTCGGGATTGATGAGAAGTATGAATCCGTAAGGTCAATATTAAAACCAAAATGGAAAATCTTTTTCAAGGCTGATTTAATTGTAGTAATTGTGTTGGCTGCTAGGCCTGATTCAAAGAGAGTTCTGATGAAGGTTACTGTCAGATTCATAGTCATCATCTCAACCTTTGAGTCCCTTAAAAACTTTGCAAGTTTTTTAACAGCCGAATCATATTGTCGAAGGGTGGATTCCCTTTCATCTGATTTAAAAAACAGAGTATTTTGGGGATCAATATCTGCACCTCTTTGGGCTGCAAATTTCATAAAGTCCATAAAGTTAGGGATTCTTGAGGAAACTAACACATTGTGAGTTTGTACTACTTGTGTTAGTATTGGGTTGGGTATCTGTAGAGGGTGGAGACCCAGTTCCACCAACAGGGGAAACCAATTGCTCTTGGGCCAGTTGGGGGCTACTAGAGCCACTTGGCCTCTGAAAGTCCTGAGTTTGTCCACTACTTTCATCAATAGATTTATCGGAGGGAATAAGTAAATCTTCTTCCAAGAGTTCCAATCTAACGACATTGCGTCTGTGGCATAAGCCTGAGGGTCCAGGTTGGGGGCTACGTAACATTCTAGTTTGTGGTTGGACTCTGTTGCAAACAGGTCTACCTGGAGACCCGGGACCTGAGATAAGATCCATTTGAATGACTGTAGATCCAGTGACCATTCCGACTCCAGCGGAGTTGTCCTCGAAAGTGCGTCCGCCACTACATTCCGCACCCCCGCTAGATGGACTGCCGACAGATGCCACTGGTTTGATGCTGCCATGGAAAATATTGCTAACATGACATTATTTATGTGGGCTGACTTGGAGCCTCCTCTGTTTATGCAGTGGACTATGACTGCACTGTCTAGAACTAGTCTGATATGTTGGTTCTTGGCTGGGGTCAGTCGTTTTAGAGTAAGGAATACCGCCATGGCCTCTAGGACATTGATATGGAGTTGCCGGAATACAGTCGACCATAGTCCCTGGACCTTCCTGTGCTGGGAGTATCCCCCCCAACCTGTTAAGGAGGCGTCTGTGTGAATGACAAGTCCTGGGGCCGGATATTGTAAGGGGACTGACTTTGCCAGACTTTTGACCTTTGTCCATGGCCGAAGTCTCTTTCTCAAAATTGGTGGAAGTCAAGCTCTTTTGTCTCGATATTTTCCGGTTGCCCTGGAGCGCCATACTCGGTTTATGTCTTTCAGTTTGGCCTTCAGAACAATATCTGTCACGGAGGCAAACTGCAAGGAGCACAGGATTCTCTCTTGATTTCTCCTGGACGTCAATTTGTCCTTGAGAAAACGTTTCGTGTTCTTTGCAATTTCCGCCCTCTTGGCCTTGGGGAGACATAGCATATGAGAACGTAGATCCCATTGTAATCCCAGCCATTGAAACTTGGTCTCCGGGACCAGGCGGGATTTTTCGAAGTTGACCTGGAACCCCAACTGTTGAAGGAAGTTTAACACTGTTTGTTGCCGTGAGGCAGTTCTCGACGTTGTCTGACCAGATGAGCCAGTCATCCAGGTAAGCTATTATTTGAATTCCTTGGGTTTGTAGTTCTTGAATTACTGTCTCTGCCAGTTTGGTGAAGATCCTGGGCACTATGTTGAGCCCGAATGGCATTACTTTGTATGCGTAGGCTTGGCTGCCTAGTTTGAAGCCTAGGAAAGGACGAAAATGCCTTGCTATCGGAACGTGATAGTAGGCATCTGTAAGATCTATAGAGGTGGTGACAGCCCCACGGGGAAGTAAGGTCCGCACCTGAGAGACGGTTAACATGTGGAACTTGTCGCATCAAATATAAGAATTCAGACGGGACAGGTTCAGGATTACTCTTCGCTTGTCTGAGTCTTTCTTTGGCACGCTGAACAAGCGACCTTGAAATTTTAAGTGATGAACCCTTTTGATTGCGTTCTTTTGAAATAGATCGTCTGCATATAAGACTAGCTCCTTCGTTGGAAGTTGAGGGAAACTGGTTGGTGGAGGGGGCCCTTCTATCCAACTCCACCCCAGACCTTTGGAAATTATGCTGAAAGCCCAATTGCTGAACTTCCAACGATTCCGAAAGATGTAGAGTCTTCCCCCTACCCGAGGATCTTCAATGGGTCGTTGACGATTTGCCTCCTGCCAAGCTTGATCGATCATTTTGAGGCATATGACAATATCAAAATGCTCCTTCCAAATTGACGAAGGGTGAGGTTTGTGCTCTCAATGATTTCGAAACATCTCTTGAAGAGATATTTAGTATAGAGCTTCTTGGAGTTTGAAATGACTTGCTGGTTCATGGGCTGAAGGAGAGGGGTGGTGTTCGGTGGCGATAGAGAACCTTGATAAAGGAATATTAAGCTACAATATCTTCATCGAGGGCAGGAGGGTGAGCAGGTGCATTGTCCAGCACCAGCAGGCATTTCATAAGGAAGCGCTTCTCTTTGAAATACTTTTCCACAATCGGGCCAAAACAAATATCCACTTGATAAACAATTGTCTTGTTACCCACGCTTTTCCATTAGCCCTCCACGACACGTGTAGATTTTCCTAGTGACTTTGTGGGTCTTGAAGGCTCAAGGAGTATCGAGTGATACACCAGCAGGGGTTTCACCTTGCAATCTCTACTGGCATTTGCACAGAGTGCAAGGGTAAGCCTGTCCTTCAAAAGCTTATGCCCAGGTAGCCTCTTTTCTTTTGCTGTGATGTACGTTCGACTAGGCATCTTTTTCCAAAAAAGCCCAGTCTCGTCGCAATTGAAGATTTGCTGGGGACTGTAGCATTCCCGGACAGTCAACTCTCGCGTTCCCATTGGTTACCTCCCTACTCAGACACTAGTTACCACCAAGAGATCCTCCTCTCCTATTGGTCGGCATCTACTCTATTGTATCCCTTCGTGCATCTACGCATTGGCGTTCCTATGTCTTCTCGTTCCGGCAACGGTATCGTATGCATTGACTTAGTGTTCGTGATTTCGCTTTTGTAACAATTTTACGGTTACGTACTGTTATCTTTTGTGATACTTACAATACATCATTAGCCATAGGTCCGAAGAAAGTCGCTGATGTCAAGGGAAAGAAGAGGATAATGTTTTTCATGGAGATGAAGATGAAAATGATCAAGAAATACGAGGCTGGCATGCAGTTAAGTGTGCTCAGGAAAATTTTAAGAAGCAGGTAGAAAGAAGCTTATTTAGACGAATATTTTAGTAAGAGGCCTTTGGTAGAAGCAGACCAGCTAAAAAACGAAAGAAAAAGGGCAGTGATGAAGAAATTACGTAGTGTAATTAAATTTAGAAAATAGAAAACGTAAAGTAAAAAAAAAAAATAGAAAAAGAAAAAAAAAAGAAATTTTATTTTAAGTTTATCGTAAATTTAAGTGTTTATATTTCCTGCCATTTGTCGATGCGTTTCCTAAAATTAAATGTTTTCTGTCATTTATAAATCTGTTTTGTAGAGTTAAGTGTTTACATTTCCTGCCACTTGTACGTAAACCTTTTCCGCCGTTTTCATCCTTCTCTACCGCTCCACACTTTACTCTCGGACATCGTCTCACTCCAAAGGTAAGGTTCCACATTTCTGTTACTGTATTTTTACTGTTAGCTCTAATTGAATACTTCTTTTTCAGATTACAGTATCAATGTTAATTTATTATCAGATGATCAAAATATAGTACTTTGCATAAATTTAGTAATGTTTAGTGGTGCATATCCTTTTTATAATTTAATGTGGTGTTTTTCTAGGGTCTGGAACAAATTAGGCTATTTACACGTAAAGGGGACTCGCTACATGAAAAAATCACTATACGAAAGCCCTTGCAGAACCAATTACTTTCTTGTTGCGAGGCATCACTGTACCTAATTTTTTTTTCATATCATGATTTTTGCTAATACTGTATATCAAAATGATTTTAATCAAATGACTTGAAATTTTTATATGATGAAGGTTTCATATATGTCTAAAACATAAATAGAAATTGTGTATTTTGAATACTTAAAAAATAAAATTCATGGCATGGCGGACGGTTCCCTTAACAAAGACTTCGGCCGCTTTCGTCTCCGAGCTTGCAGCTTCTCCATGACGCACCACCGAATGAATATCTGAGCGTCTCTTAAATTTTTCAAACCACTCACGAGAAGCCTTGAACTCGGGGGTTCCTGCTTTGATGTTCCTTCTCCTGCGTCAGCTTCGACCTGAGCAAGCACGAGATCACCGAAAATGGCACTGGCTTTCTGGCAGAATATCGCTTCGGTGATAGTGTCTCCAGCCATTTCTTTGTCCTTTACTCAAGCAAGCAGCAGTCTCTCCATCTCATCGTGGACGTGGCTACTCTTGCTGGAGAAAACAGTCACGCCCTTACAAGGTGTTGCTGCTTTGATAACTTCCTTCTGCTTCAGGATCGTTCCTATCGTAGACAGACTTTGGCCATATTCCTTCGCAATCACACTTGACTACATACCAGCCTTGTATCTCTTGATAATTTCCATCTTCATCTCCATGGAAAACATCATCCTCTTCTTTCCTTTGACATCAGCGACTTTCTTGGGACCCATGGCTAATGATGTTACGTAATATCACACACGATACAGTACTGTACAATCGCTACGAAAGCGAAATCACAAACACTAAGTCAATGCATAGGATATCGCTTCCGAAACAAAAAGACATAGGAACGCTAATGCATAGATGCATGATGGGATGCAGTACAGTAGATGCTGACCAATAGGAGAGGAGGATCTCATGATGGTAACTAGCATCCGAGTAGGGAGATAACCAATGGGAATACGGGAGGATGGTAGCGAGTTTACGGGCTGGCGGCGAGGAAATTTAAAAATCAGTCTCAGACACGGTCGGGCTCTCGCACCGTACCTCCTTTCATTTTTCGTAATACGAGTCGTAAAATTCTTTGCATCTCCTTTTGCAAAGTGAAAATTTCGTAAGATTCTTTAGTACAGTGAGCCCTCGTTACTTCATGGTTCGACCATAGCGGATTCACGACTTTGCGGACTTTTTCCATTAAATACGGCATCCGATTTCATCATCAAACCACTATTTTTTGGGGAAACATCTTTTTATTCTAGAAAATTGCTACTCTTTAAATAATGAATTACACATTAAGAAAGCGTGTACTTTTGTTTTTAAATTTCGGGTGTGTTTTAAAAATCGAGTATTGTTGACTTCTTTTTGTTTTACTTTTGGCTGTGATCAGATCAGCTGACGTCTAGCTGCCGGTCTCAAGAATATGCGTGTACAAAGTATTGTTTATACCATTTCTTAACTTATTCAAACCATCTATACAGTTGATATTACATAAGCACCAATGTGTTATAACCTATCATATTTTTTTGTTTATTACATTTAAAACAACTCACTCTCTCTCTCTCTCTCTCTCTCTCTCTCTCTCTCTCTCTCTCTCTCTCTCTCTCTCTCTCTCTCTCTCTGTGTGTGGGCTACTTTTCACTACCTCTCATTCCTTACCTCTATCTCACTAACAAATGAAATCTTTGTTGCTTCACAAAGTTTCATTTATATTGACAATCAATCATGATTCAATTTTCCTTACTTTCTCCAATCTCGCACTATGTCACATCGAACGTTATAGCGGTAACTTAATTGTTCGACAACTTTAAAAATCAGCCTAGTACTTGCTTCTTCTCTTACTTTATTTTTTTTTTTAGATGGTTTCATAATTGAGGGGGGTACAAGTTGACTTATAACTGAAGTTAGGAAAAGTATTTTGGATATGGAATGGAGAATCATCTTTAGTAAGAGTTTAGAATTATCGTAAATTATCATTCGGTCATTAGCGGCAGTTTGTTATTGTTGATTAAACGTATGTAGGATTTTATATAGATACGGTAAATAATATTTGTAATAACATTTTTACTAAAAGCTTTTAATATCATTATTTATCACTTTCATCATGCGCGTTTAGCCTTCGTTTGTTTATTACGATCGAAGATGGAGCGTACAGTAAACGAATGGAAGGTTTCCGTTTCAGGCGGCGTCATAAAGAAAAACATTATATAAATGGCATTCATTTCATTTATTTGGAAGTCCTAAGAAAAATTAAGTAAAACAGTGGTAATAACAAAATCAACATATAATCAATACTTGGTAAGATTGCTGTCGATGCATAAACTAACCTATACACAGATGTGTAAATGCGTCTGTTTCTTCATTATGATCAGAGATAAACGTAAACAAAACATTGGTTGCCATTTTTTATCGTGCTT
Organism: Palaemon carinicauda; assembly: GCF_036898095.1. Taxonomy (NCBI): domain Eukaryota; kingdom Metazoa; phylum Arthropoda; class Malacostraca; order Decapoda; family Palaemonidae; genus Palaemon; species Palaemon carinicauda. The sequence goes on along the minus strand of NC_090735.1, from coordinate 160,396,289 downwards.
TTTGGCGTGTTTAGGAAACGCATGATATAAAATCGCCTTTAGTATTTGTGCCTGTTTTAGTTTAGGGTACTGTAGTATATGCATTAAGTGTTCTGTACATTAAAGGGTAGTTTGTTAACAGTACTACGTAAAGTGAAGGTTTTAAAAGTATGAATATACATGTTAAATAAATACGTAAATATGGTGTCCCTACTTCGCGGATTTTCAGCTATCGCGGCCGGGTTTGGAACCTATCTACCGTGATAAACGAGGTATCGAGAGATTTGACTGTACTTTAAAAATTTGTGATTTGTTCCTAAAAAAGTACTGTACGCACCTTCTTTAATAGGTGACTTATCCATAAGAGGGAGGATGTCCCTATTACCAAACTGGTTAGTTTACCTTCTTGGGAAATGTCAAACCACTTTGGTCCTGTATAGAAGTAAAAGTGTTGTCTACTGTCAACCTTCTAACAACCTGGACATGAAGATGAAGCAGGCGTTAGGCTAGGTCACTACCAGGGACTGGTTGACAGCAAAGGAAGAACCTAGAGTATATATGTAGAAGATATATTGTCTGAATGTAGGGTCATTAATGAGAAATGGGGTTGCATATATTTGCCCATCCTCCCCCTTAACTGGAAGATGGGGAAGATACTTCTAAACAAAACTATTTGTTCAGAAAAGTTGCTCGCTCATGTGGCTTATCTCCTTCTAGTGTCCAGTACACCTAATAGCGGAATCTTTGCCTTTGAAGGCCTAGACCCTTTGAAGGCACCACATGGATGGAGGAGGGAGTACTCTATCCTTCATCTTCTATTCCATCGTGACGTCTGTGTCCTTCCACTGATAAAGAACTGCAGTTTCAAGACCCAGTGAGTTACATAGGAAACTTGCCTACTCCTGCATCACGGAGCCAGAGGTCACAGTATTCCTTCTCTTCGTGGTTCGGTTGACCTATGAGTTAGCTGACTGGCATGCTAAGAGGGTCCAGGCACCTGATAAGATCAAGTCTGAAAACCTTTTCCTCATCTTAAGGCTTGTCAAGTCCTCAGTCGTGGTGCTGCAAGCGACAGTAACTGACTAGTGATTGAACCATGATTTTGTTTTCCAGACTGGTAATGGAAGCATGTTCCATGGCAGAAGATTCAAGCATGGATAATGAGGTGTCCTTGTGCCTGAGACTCTCCATCGGGATTCCTGTCATCCTTGTATACTCTTCTGGTTCGATCAGCTGAATCTGTTAATCTGAGAGGGCACAGGAGGCAGGAACTTGTGCGATCGGGTGGAGAGTAGAGCGTTCCGCTGATGACAGAACTCGAATGAATGAATGAGTTGAAGTATTCAGGCATCATGACAGCAAAGGTCATTGACGCCGATATCGTTTATTACAAATAAAGAGTAAAAGAATATTCAATTAAAACCATGAAAGCAAATATGTTACATTAGTTGAATAGCTTTCAGAAGACCTGTTTCTGAAATAAATTTAAAATTGGCACTAACATTGTACAACACATCATGTCCAAGAATCTTGGCAAGGATGAACCTGCCAACCTCACCTCGAGCCTCAAACAGATATTTATTTCTTTTTGTGCTATAAGTGGCACATTCAGTCAACAAATGCCTTACTGTCGAGGGTATCAAACAGTCGTCATAATATGGTTGGTGTTGGCTAGCAAGCAGAAGCTCATCTGGCATCCAAGTGTGACCAATGCAGAGACCACAAATAGTAGTCTCCCACTTCGGGGCATCGCATTATACCACAAAGTGAGTATACCATTACTTATTTCTCTCATCTTATTTCAGCTAAACTATCTCAATGCTGTTGCCAATTATTATACATAAAATTCTTAATTGTAGGTAAGAAATCATTACAGGGAATGAGATACCTTCTATGTAGCAACTCGGCTGCAGCATTCTTTGCCAGTGAATCTGCCTCCTCATTTCCAGACACACCTACGTATGATGGAACCCAGCAAAATCAAACTGTTATACCTTTCAGGCCAATAATCAAAAGCCACTGTATAATCATTGAAACTAAAGGGTTATCGGAATTTAAAACTTTTAAAGCTTGTAGGACACTTCATGCACAACTAATAAGGGTAAAATTGCCCTCTTTTCACGCTATTTTTCTCAATAGCAGTTAGTATGCCATATAGTTTGACTGTAAATATGGAAAATATTAGACGAAATGCACCTCTACAGTTAAAAAAACTACTATATATTCCAAATCCAACGCCCTCATCAGATTTGGAGCCATCAGTATATACAGTATATAAAGTCGATTCCCTATGTTCTTCTATATGTTCCATAAAAAGAGACCTGGCTTCTAATTCAGTCATGTTCTTTTTTACACCAGTAAAATATCTACAAAAGATACCTCTGGTAATTTCCATGGAGGGGTTGGTTATATCCTAAATGGAAGAACCTCATTTCTTTCTATATCTAACCACTTTATTAATTGTTTTACCCAAAAAACATAAGGTTGAGGAGATTTTGGATGTAACTCAAAATAGCCTATCTACACTGCCTTACAACGTTAGCAGTCTTTGCAATCTAAACCAATACTGACCAATAGAAGACTTTTAGTAAAGGCCTAATGGTAACTCTCCAGCATCAAAACCGAAAATTGAGACAGGCTAAGCTCATGTGGACAATCTAATACTAGCATGATGTACAGAATATCTAATATCTTTAATCATTGATGTAGCTGCAGAGTATATTTCACACCCATAACTAATTTTGGAAAAAATCCAGGCCTTGTATAATTTTAAAATAGTTTTGTGGTCTGCCCCCATGATGTATGGAACAATACTTTTAAAAGATTCAGAGCATCAAGACATTTAACTTTTAATGCCTTCAAGTGAGGAACCAACGTCAGCCTACAATCATATATCAATCCTAAAAATTTAGCTTCCCCTACACATGGGATCCAATGACCTTTGATATATATATCAGGGTCTGAATGCAATCCCCATATACGACAGAAATGGACAACAGTAGTTTTGCTTGCAAAAACTTAAACCAGCTCACATCAGCCCAGTGAATAATTTTGTCAGTTGAGAGTTGTAATTTTCTCTCAACCATTGCCATTCTAGCTCCAGCAAATGATATGGAGATATCATCTATAAACAATGTTGAGAGAATATCTTGAGGAATGACTGAGGATATCCCAATAATAGCTAGAGCAAATAGGGTTATACAGCACACTACCCTGAAAACTCCTTCCTGACATTTCCTCTCTGATAGAGCTTCCCCCACTCTCAATTGGCAAAATCTATGAAATAAATGTTGCAAGAACAATGGTAGCTCTCCTCTTAATCCCAAATTAGGAATGGTTTCAAGTATTGTATACAATATCTCATTGCAGTTTCATATGCCTTTTCAAGGTAAAAAAAAAAAACACTACATGGTGCTGCTTGGAAGCAAAGGCTTCACAAATAGAGGACTCAAGTAGTATCAATACATCAATCGCATTTTTATAAAAACCACACTGGATACGTGATAAAATACCCTTCTTTTCCAGGTACCATATCAGTGTTGCATTGACCATCTCCATGATCTTATATAAATAAGATATCAATGAAATTGGACGATAGTTTGCTGCTAAAAACTTATCCTTACTGGGTTTTAAAAGGGGTGTTCCATCCAACGTTGCGTTTCTTCATCTTCTGTTGCTATAACAGAGCCATCTATCTTTTTGATGGGTAGTGTATATGCTTCTTTTTTGCCCCAGCTGAGATTTCCAAAAACCCAAACACTTGGGTTTATAATACTTAAAATAAATAACTTGGTATTAACAAGCACATGTTTAATCACTGCATATGGAATTCCATCGGGTCCAGGGGCTGTATCATTACAAGTAGAGAGTGCTGAATCAAATTCTCTTTCAGTAAAAAAGAACTGTATGACTCTTCTCTTCCTGTTGAAAAACTTAGAATTTTCCTTTCTTTAATGTTCGCATACTGGTGAACAAGAGCGGCTACACACTTGCATGATACACTTGAGAAATGATCAGCCAGGGCATTGCTAACCTCAGTTGCTTCTGTCACATACTGACCATTCATCTTAAAACACTGGTGGTGGGTTGGGGGTATATTTGCCTGCTATCTTTTTTACTTTCCTCCACAAAGAAGATCGTGGTGTGCTACTGTTAATGGAGGAAACAAAAGACACCCATGACTGGCGACTAGCTTCTTTCATTACACAACGGAACTGTGCTCTACATTACTTATATATTATCAAGTTCTCTGTAAGGTGTCTACGCAATCGAGTCAAAGATTTTGTTGTGGCTCTGTGCGTCAGATAGTTCAGAAGACCAACAGAGGACTGGTCGCCATTTGAATAACCCTATAGTTTTTGGAATTGAATTGACTCCTGCTGTATGTAGAGTTCCATTCAGTAAGTCTATGGCTTCATCTACACTTTCGCATCTTTCTGCACTCTCTTCAATTTCACTTTGCTCCTGAAATTTATTCCAGTCCGCCTTGTCAAAGTTCCATCGTGGCTATCTCTACAAGGGTGGACTATTATTCATATCTATAATAACTGGAGCATGATCACTAGTATGGCAATCATCTAACATTCTCTATTCAAAATTGAGAAGGCAGTTAGAGCTTGCAACTGAAAGGTCAATTCATGATAGGGTACCTGTCTGAACATTAAAGTGTGTGAGCTCTCCTGTATTAAGGAATCCCAAATATTCATTTTCCACAATTGATGAAATAATATTGCCTCTTGTGTTTCCTAAAACTTTGCCCCATAAAGAATGTCTACCATTAAAAGGGTGAGGGAGTTGTTAAATCACCTGTACTAAATTATCATATGAGATGTCATTTGGAGGCAAGTAGAGAACAAATTGTGTATTTTCTTCCTATATCAATCTGTACAACCTTTACCTGCAGAGGTGTATGAATAAAAAAGGATAATTGGGGAACATCTCGACGAACGTATATAAGACTTCCGCCATGACTCCCTACTCATTGATCATATGGTGTCCTGTAACTTATATTTTCGTGAGGACAAGGAGTATTATCATCAAGTTTGCTTTCCTGTAGACATATAATTGTGATGGATTGCTCATGAATGAGGAGCTGAAGTTCTTCATATTTAACCGTCAGACCTTGACAGCTCCACTGTAAAATTGAAGAGAAAGTAGCGTTCACTTTACAGAAGATTCCTTAGAAGTCTTCCTATCAGTTTTTTTTTAATTAATAGGAATCTCTGTTCCTCTTTTTGATAAAAGTAGGTCTTGCTAAGCTTGGTTTATGGTTTTTTTAGCAGCCCTCTTATTTATTTGTCAAGGGGGATGGTGACCCTCGGCAGTAATCTTTGATATACGTATTTAAATTTTTGGAAGTTCATCATTTTCAGATAGAATATTGTATTTATTTCCAATAAGAATTTTTGTATTTCTTGTTGGAGGGAAGAGGGATGGTGGTCTCTCTCTCTTTTGACTGAAAGATGGAGAGCTATTAGGATTATGTATCTCCTTAAGACAGGTAAATCCAGTAGCTCTCTAGCATATGATGATTCCCCTAGATCTAGCAATGATCCTGCCTGAGATGAGAGCATTTGTTCATCTGAGGTGTGGCAGACCTAAAGGAAGGAGATGGTACCTTTTTGACGAGGGACCAAATCTAAATTACGAGGCTTGGTAATACACTTAGGTGGTGATTCAACAATAGGATGCTTTACATTACCTGGTCTAACTGGTGCTGCAATTTTTCCTGGATGTCCTACATCCTTAGATTTTATGGCCTTGGCCTAACTCTTGGTTTTTGTTAGAAGTTGCCTAGCATATCCCACACCGATGTTCTATGCATCCGTCTAAACGGTTGCTTCTTCTGTTTGATATTGAGGACATTTCCTGTTGGTTGGCTTGTGATCATGGCTACAATTAGTGCACCTCATAATACTAGTATAGGGTTCATGCTCAGGATCAGAGAAATTATCACATATCTTTAAGTTTTTACATACCCTAGATGGGTGACCAAATTTGAAACAACTGAAGCAGTGCAAAGGTTTCTGTTTATACAGTGGAACCTCTACATATGATTGTCCTAACATACGAATTTTCCAACATACGAAGTAAAATTCGACCAAATTTCTGTCTCAACATACGAAGTGTTGCTCCAATATACGAAGTAAACAATACGCTTACCCGTGGAATTTTCTCGAAAGCGTCCAGCATCGTTTGTTGTTGACGCCACCAGACGGCAGCCAATCGGAGGGACGCCAATTGAGCGTCACCTTGATCAGTCCTCTCATCGCGTGGTTTGGATTTTATAATGCGTAATCCGATATATATTTGCAGTCAAGAGAGAGTAAGTGCTAATGCGGGAAAGGAGAGACAATTAAGTAAGGTAAAAGCTGTACCTGAAATAGGAGAAGTATTGCCTCCTCGGACACTTACGAGTATATCAGTGACCCCGTATCAGCCTCTCCCGGAGTGAACCAAGGTCGTAGTAAAACCCCATAACAAATGGGCACATGTAGTCTTAGAGGGCATGTCAGAAATAAAAGAGAACAGAGCAGACATAACGATAATTAATTTGTCAAATAAAAGAGTTGTGTTAGGAAGTGATTGTGTGTGTGAATTTTTGTTATGTGAAATTGCTATAAATGGGATCTTGGGAGCCACAACTCCAGCCCCCACAGATGAACGCACTCAAAACTTGATTATGCAAGCTCGATAATTATGTCAGCCAGAATATCAACCTGTAGTTAGTAACATTGTTAATAATTATTCCGATGTAATTGCAATTGGAGACGAGCCACCCGGGAGGATTGATCGATTACCCTTTAACATTGAAAATGGGCAGGCGAAGCCGATCAGGTCAAGGCCTTATAAGGTACCCATTCATTTCCAGGGATAGATAGGGAAATTAGTAAATTAAGGGAACAAGGGATTATCGAGGAGAGCGAATCCACTTGGGCTTCTCTAATCGTAGCTGTTAGGAGAAAGGATGGTTTGGTAAGATTGTGTGTTGATTATAGGAAGTTGAATGCAGTCACTAAGGATAATGCATTTCCATTGCTCTCGATTGAATAACACTGGTTTACAAAGAAATTGAGGCAAGCACAAAAATAAAGATTTTTACCTAATTTGGGGGTGCTTAATTCAAATTTGAAATCCATTTTTACTCATCACCTCTAGTTTTTTTTAGATATGCATAGTGTGCATTTTGTGCATATATGATACATAAAGCCGTATTGCATTCAGGGTTAATTCTAATATTGTGAGACTTGTGGCTTATTTTTTGGTTATTATGCACTAAATGTAAGTGATTGCATTACATTATATATATAATTATATATCAAGATGGATTTTGGCAGTTAGGGCAGCAGGTCTCAATCCACACTCAGTAGTGCTCTGGCAGTCACTGGAAGAGGTTGTCTCGCAGGTGGCGCAGGAGGTTGTTGTCCCTCAACTATCGTGTTACACATCTTTTAGGTAGCTAAGTATTAGTATTACATTTTCCAATGCACATTTTACTGCCTTGCATATGATTTAGTTTTACTTTGTTATATTTTCAGATTCTCCAATGGCTTCAAGCACATCAAAACATTGAGGATGTCTCAACAAGGCCAATTCTTTCTGCTACGTGTGTGGGGACTTCACAACAGTTGCACAGCGTCGAACCATCACTTCCCTCATCAGAACTGCCTACTTTCACTATTTTGACGTTAAAATTGGTGATCAGGACAAGTCTTGGGCTCCACACATCTGTTGTAAACCCTAATACAATGGACTAACTGCCTGGTTTAATGGCAAGAAAGTGGCTTTCAACTTTGCAGTCCCGATGGTTTGGAGAGAGCCACGAAGCCACGCAGATGATTGTTATTTTTGTTTAACTAATATAACTGGTTTCAATGCATCTTCTAGGAAAATAGATCAAATATCCCAACATTCCATCCGCTATGAGACCCATTTCCCATTCAGATGATCTTCCTGTACCCACACCTCCAGTAAATAAGGATCTTCTTTCCTCATCAGATGAAGAAATGCCTTCAAGAGAGGATTCTGCAGAGTCAATATCTTTGGAAGATACTGAGTCTACATATTCAGGAACAAGTGGCAATGAGCCACACTGGATCACACAAGAAGACCTGAATGATCTTGCTCGTGATTTGTATCTGTCAAAACAGCAGTCGGAGCTCTTGGCTTCTCGGCTTAAACAGTGGAACCTAGTCCAGGAAGATTTAAGGATCACCAGTTTCAGGAATCGGAACAAAGACCTTGCTTCCTTTTTCGACATGGAAAACAAGTTGTGCTACTGCACAAACATACCTGGCTTGTTCACGTCCCTTGGTTTGCCACATAATCCTTCAGACTGGTGTCTTTTCATAGACTCTTCCAAGCGAAGTCTCAAGGCTGTGCTTCTGCACAACGGGAATAAATATCCCAGCATTCCCATTGCACACTCTGTCCATCTAAAGGAGTCCTATGACAATAGGGATCTTCTTTTAGAAGCTATTAAGTACAGAGAGTACCAATGGAGTCTGTGTGGGGACCTCAAGGTCATTGGTCTTCCTATGGGTATGCAAGCGGGCTTCACAAAGTACTGTTGTTTTCTCTGTCTCTGGGATAGTCGAGCTGTATCCCAGCATTACAAGCAGAAAGACTGGGGGTCTAGAAGCACTTTTGTTCCTGGCGAACACAGCGTCAAGGGGAATCCTCTGGTGGACATGAATAGGGTGCATCTTTGTCGGACCTCAGATCCGAGAAGTGCTGAAGGATACTGATTTTGAGGAGCTTCTTAACTTAAAGGAGAGCATGGGAAGCATTCAAGTCAGTCTGTAGTGGCTTCCTTGGTAACGCACACGTACCAGATTACCAAGCCTGTATTGAAAGGTTGCTAAAGTCTTACGAGGATATGGGGTGCCGAATGTCACTCAAGATTCATTTTCTCCATTCCCACCTCGACTTCTTCCCGCCAAACCTTGGAGCAGTGAGTGATGAGCATGGAGAAAGATTCCACCAAGACATTAAGAAGATGGAGAACAACCATCAAGGCAAATGGAACCCCGGCATGATGGGAGACTTCTGCTGGATGCTCTTGCGTGACATCCCGGAGGCAAAATACACCAGATCTTCTAAGAAAACACACTTTTGACTGTCTTTGGTACTATGAATTGTGTAATTGTGTCATCCAAGTATATTGATTCAATCAGTGTTCTTTATCAATCCTGTTTTATCTGTTATAAGCTGCTGCAATTCTATAAATGTGCACATTTATTCTCTGTTTATACTAAAATGAGACTATTTAAAAGCCAGAAAAATAGAGGTGATAGAGCAAAACTATTTATAAATTTGAATTCAGCACACTCAAATTTGCAAAAAACACCTATCCCCATTCTTACCTCAGACCAAATTTTTTTTTTTTTTTTTTTTTTTTTTGTAAACCAGCGTAATTATTTGTGAAGGTACAGGATAGTAAATATTTTACAACTATCGATTTAAAATCTGGATACTATCAAATACCCATTCAGGAAGACAGTAAATGCAAACCGGCATTTAAAGCTAGCAATCAACTACTGTATTTGTTTAATTTTCTTCCTTTCGGTGTTAAAAATGCTCTAAGTCATTTTTCTAGAGTAATGATGGGAATTTTGTCTCCCTTAATTGGCTATAATGTTCTTATTTATTTAAACGATATCATAAATACAGGGAAAACGACCGAAGAACATAATAATAATATTCGTAGTTTTAGAAGCATTGTGACGTAATGGTATGAAAATAAGTTTGTCAAAGTTTAAATTTTTCTGTAAACAGGTCAAATTTTCATGTCATATAATAACCCCAGAAGGTATCCAACCCTTCCCCAGTAAAGTAAAAGCTATTAGAGATTTCCACAGGCCATGTACCCCTAAGGAAGTAGCTGGGTTCCTTGGGCTTACTGGGTATTACCATAAATTCATAAGAGGTTTTGGAGTGATAGCGAGACCCTTAGATGCTATAAAGAAACAAAAATTAATAAATTGGGGAGTGGAAGAAGAAAGGGCCTTTAACCATTTGAAAGCTACCTTGACTAGCAATGACTTACACGCAAATCCTACATTTGATCACCCGTTATGAGCGACAACAGATGTGAGTAGCATAGCTATTGGTGGCGTAATTTCTCAACGAGATGATAAAAATAGAGAGTGACGCATTTGTTTTGCTTCCAGGGCATTAAAAGGGGCAGAAAAGAGTTATAGTACATTCGACTGAGAGGCATTGGCTATTCTTTGGGTTCTAGAGAGGCATCGGTTCTTTTTTATTAGGTCAGCCGATTGAGTCGCAAAGTGATCATCGCCCCCTTATGTGTTTTATTTTACAAAGGTGACTTGACGTCTAGACAAGCGAGATGGATTGAAAGATTGTTAGAGTTTAACATGAAGGGGTTTGACCACATAAAAGGTAAAGCTAATAGGGTAGCTGATGCCCTCTCTAGAGGTGCAGTAATAGGAGTAACAACTCGGGAACAAAAGAGCAACGGAGAATGAAACCAAAATATTGAAGGCCAGATTTCAAATTAAAATGATTGTGGTCCTCAGTATCATCTCTCACTGTGAATTCACATGAAGAGTAATCAGAAAATGAGATCCGCGAGAGGGAGAGAGTTAAATATGTTGAGAGAGAGAGAGAGAGAGAGAGAGAGAGAGAGAGAGAGAGAGAGAGAGAGAGAGAGAGAGAGAGAGAGAGAGATAGTGAATGTGAATACGTGTGGGTGGCCGAGGACATGACCAGGGGTGTCCAGAATGAGTGCCCCGATGATGCCTGTGCAATTGACTTCGGACGCTGGGACATAGAGGAAGTCCGAGAAGGACAAAAAAAAAAAAAAAAAAAAAAAAAAAAAAGAGGAATGGATGGAAAGAGTGCGAGCAGTGATTAAAGGGGAATCGGGGTTATCCATCATTTCTGATTGTGCCTCATGAGAATCATTTTTTTTATAGAGAATGATATCTTATATTATGCTTATGAGAAGAGGTGAGGGGAAATTTGTGCACAGGTAGGTCTTACTCCCTCTTTAATTAAGCGAGCCAACCACATTGTACATGCAAGTCCGTATGCAGGGTATTTAAGGATTGATAAAACATTAAGGAGAGCAAGAGAATCCTTATTTTGGTAAGTTATTAAAAAAATCTATAGAAAATTATGTAAAATTTTGTCATGCTTGTAATTGTTTCAAAGAACATAAAAACACTGTACCAGAAGCCAGAAAGTGGCCTGTGATTCCTATTAAACTTTATAGGTGCATATGGATGTGGTAGGACCATTTCCTACTGGTATAACACAACATAATTTTTAATGTGTATTTGTGGATGCATTTACTCATTACACTCATACTTACGCAATGTTGGATAAATCAGCAAATTCATTAGCCCCGGCGCTGTGCTCATTCATTACTAGGTTTGGTTGCCCGAAAATTTTGATAAGTGATAATGGTCTCGAGTTTATAAATAAGGTGGTGAAATCGGTCACGAACTTGATGAAAATTTAACACTTTTCAGTGACCGCACATAGGCCTTCAGCTAATGGATTAGTGGAATCGCAAAAATAGGGAAGTGGTGCTTATTTTACGTTACTTAATGGCTAATGACCCCCTTTATTGGCACGCCATGCTTCCTACAGCTGAGTTTGCTTTGAAAATTGCATAAAATGCCTCACTCAGGGACATGCCTTTCTTTTTAGTGTATGGACAGGATCCTGTGTTACCATATATGGTCCTCATTAATTCGCCAAAGTTGCCAAATTATTCAACTGAGCAATACTGTCTATTTACTAAATCTCTTAAGGAGAGTAATGAGCACCTCTGAAAGGTTTTTGAAAAGAGCTAATGAAAAACACAGCTCAAAGTATAATGGTGGGTTAGAAACCGCACCGGTAAAAGTATTTGTGGGCGATCGTGTGCATTTGAAACGATTACAACCTTGGAGCCAGGGTACTTGGGTCCGTAACGAGTAAAGATAGTTAAATCTGATACAATAGTGATACAAAGCATTATTAATGGCGCAGTGTCTGAACATCATCAGGCACACATACATGTGGTTCCGGAAGAGGTAGTTTTCAAAAGTGTCAATCCTTATATACGCGACATTCTTCGAGTTAATGAGTATGAATTTTTGTTTTTGTTTTTGCTGTTGTTACTAATTGAACAAACCTCATTTCTTCTTTTGATGTGTTCTAAATAAACTTGATGATAACAATGTGTTCTTATGTTGGTGCTTAATGTATAAGTAAAGTGTTGTGACAATTATGCTGAGCGTAGCAATACGTATGACATACCGCTGAGTGAACCTAAAACTAAGAGAGAGATATTAAATAGGTCAGGTGTGATGTGTCAGGCAGATGCTGTATTATTTATGTATTTATATGATTCCTGGTTGCTGGGGCTCGGCGGTTCCAGAAGGGCAAGTGGCTACGGGATTAAAGTTCAGCCTCGAGGAAAGCAGTGTTGGAGAATGTGCAGATATGAATACCTTATACTTAGTTATAAGAGAAGGGCGTCAAGCTGAATTATTTTCTCAGGAAAACAGCTAGTGGCCAGCGATTGATAATTACAAGTGCAAGTGTAGAAGTGATTTTAAAAATGGTGAAACGATGGTGATGTCATACACCCAGACAAATAAAATCGAGGAATGAAGGAATGTCTATTCAATCCCCTATCCCGCCAAAAAGGCCCGTATTGCCGTATTGATGAGGTTGTGTAATACCAATATAGATGATTTTTTTTCTTTGGGTATTCTGCATTTTAGCTGCTGAGGTCATAAGAAGAAATGAGTGAAATGATTTTATATTATATTACGTAAATTTTTACATACAATATTTGTTTATTTTTTCTCTTTTTTTGTGGAAGATGTCTATGTTTTTTGGGTGACTTCTGTGCATATATTTCCTGTTGCATTTCTGTCTAGTACATGCCATTCCCTATTTCAGGGTGGAGTGTCCTCCATATATCATGAACTAGAGAGGGCGAGTGCGCACCTCCTCCCACAGTAAAGAGCTTGGGGGAGGGGGGAGTAATGTCCTAATCCTTGTATGCAAAATATGTAGAAGTATGTTTTAAGCCTATTGGTGACAGTATATTTCCATCAGTGTGGAGAATTCCAAAAAATCTAACAATTCAACATATTGACAGAGCATCATTGCATTCACTTGCTCCGAGGGGTAAACACTACCTCTCGAGCGATCATAAGGACAAGTAGGCACTCGTCTGAAGAGTATCGGGCTATGTAAAGTGTACTCACAAACACTTTTATAATAAAGTTAATAAAAACAATGTTCCGATGTCTCATAATCCGTTGACATGGGACAGGTCTTTGTTAAAATTTACTCCTCTTCCATAGCTTAAATTCAAATTTGGTTTGATATCTACCATGATATTTATTTTGATTTCTATATTATTTAACAAAAAAGATTGTGTTCTAAATCTGGCATGAACTAAGGTGGATTTCTTGCCTAATCTAGAAATGTTTCCATGCTCTATGGTACCCACTTTCCTTTGTATTATCTTACTAAATCTAAATTAATAATAATTCTTCTCCCTTAGATGTTGAATTTAGCCACATTGGTGGCTTAGGCTTTCTCTCCGATATCAGATTTAATTTGGTATCAGTAGACTCACTCTGTTTCCAGTCACTGGGGCAATATACATCTAGGTTTCCAGGAGCTGCATTGCATAACACTCCGATAATCTCACAATTATTAACTTTTACTTTGAAAATTTCACAGATTGCTTTGAAAACTTCCTCATGATTACTGAAGTAGATTCATGATTCCAATTTCTCTTTATCTTATTTTAATGTCATCCTTATTTCACAAATTTTACCGTGTGGTTTAAGTCATCCACGATGCTTCATGTTGGCAATTCATTGGATATCACATGTGTGAATGACCTTTAATTTCTTTTTACATTTCTATCAAGTTTCTGAGCATTTGAAGATCGGTCCCTCTTAGTTCCTTGGTCGTCAAAAGAATTTTCCTTAACTAGCTTTGCAGAGGTCGTCAACAGTGCGGGGGGCAACTCAGCATATACAGGGGAGGGGTGGTCGTTGTCAGCGAAATCAATAAGCCGTGTTTGGATTGTTTTTGTTTTTAACTAGCTGGAGAATACTAAGGCCTCACATGTCAGAAAGGAAATTTGCACTCTCCACTATCGGCACAATGAGAAAATACTTCCCAGATGGTCCTGTAACGGGCCGAGAGAAGGTTGTGAACTAAAAGGCAGTGTGAAAGCAACTGAGTTAATTTATTATAGAACACTCTCCTTTATATACAAAATCTCAAGGCAACAGGAAATTACATGTTCGAGAAACAGACAATGTTACTTAGGAGAAACGCAGACATGTTTATTCTGATTCTTTTTAGTGCGAGGGAAGAGCGAAGATACGAGCATAATATATACAAAATGAATTATGTACGATCGTGTGACACACGGTTGGTACATGGCTCCCCCCCCTCCTAAAAATGACATACTGTACATGTTAAATGGGGCGCCCTGATCTAGAGAGGTGAACTGTAGGCGGGTCATCTGGCAGAAGATAAGCAGGTTTTAGACGACCAATGGAGATCCAGTCTTCTTTGCCACGAATGTTTAGTAGGAATGCTTTCGGACTGCGGCGGATCACAAGGACAGGGCCCGTGTAAGGGGGCATTAGCGGTGGCTTGCTAGTGTCGTTGCGCAGGAAAACGTGCGTTGCAGAGTGCAAGTCTGTTGGTATGTGATGCTTCGCTGGGGGCTTGTAAGTCTGGCGGCATGGAGTAAATTTTCCCACGACGTGACATATGCGCTGGAGATCGGCGGAGGATGTTGTAGAAGGAAAAAATTCGGCAGGGACGACCAACGGGTCGCCAGACACCATTTTAGCTGCCGAGACGTCGAGGGCGTCTTTACGAATGGTCTTTAGTCCCAGGAGGACCCAGGCAAGCTGAGTAAACTAGTTGGAATCCTTGCAGCGGGACATCAAAGCTGCTTTGAGGGTGCGATGAAAACGTTCAACCATTCCATTGTCTGATGGAATGGTTGAACGTTTTCATCGCACCCTCAAAGCAGCTTTGATGTCCCGCTGCAAGGATTCCAACTGGTTTACTCAGATGGAATGGTTGAACGTTTTCATCGCACCCTC
The DNA here is from genome assembly GCF_036898095.1 of Palaemon carinicauda. Taxonomy (NCBI): domain Eukaryota; kingdom Metazoa; phylum Arthropoda; class Malacostraca; order Decapoda; family Palaemonidae; genus Palaemon; species Palaemon carinicauda. The sequence continues at coordinate 160,381,197 of NC_090735.1, read as the reverse complement.
AAAGCAGCTTTGATGTCCCGCTGCAAGGATTCCAACTGGTTTACTCAGCTTGCCTGGGTCCTCCTGGGACTAAGGACCACTCGTAAAGACGCCCTCGACGTCTCGGCAGCTGAAATGGTGTATGGCGACCCGTTGGTCGTCCCTGCCAAATTTTTCCCTTCTACAACATCCTCCGACGATCTCCAGCGCATACGTCACGTCGTGGGAAAATTTACTCCATGCCGCCAGACTTACAAGCCCCCAGCGAAGCATCACATACCAACAGACTTGCACTCTGCAACGCACGTCTTCCTGCGCAACGACACTAGCAAGCCACCGCTAACACCCCCTTACACGGGCCCTTTCCTTGTGATCCGCCGCAGTCCAAAGGCATTCCTATTAAACATTCGTGGCAAAGAAGACTGGGTCTCCATTGATCGTCTAAAACCTGCTTATCTTCTGCCAGATGACCCGCCTACAGTTCGCCTCTCTAGATCAGGGCACCCTATTTAACATGTACAGTATGTCATTTTTAGGGGGGGGGGGAGCCATGTACCAACCGTGTGTCACACGATCGTACATAATTCAATTTGTGTATATTATGCTTATATCTTTGCTCTTCCCTCGCACTAAAAAGAACCAGAACAAAAATGTCTGCGTTTCTCCTATGTAACATTGTCTGTTTCTCGAACATGTAATTTCCTGTTGCCTTGAGGTTTTGTATATAAAGGAGAGTGTTCTATAATAAATTAACTCAGATGCTTTCACACTGCCTTTGAGTTCACAACTTTCTCTCGGCCCGTTACATTGGTCACTCCGGGGTCACCAATGTAACGGGCCGAGAGAAGGTTGTGAACTAAAAGGCAGTGTGAAAGCAACTGAGTTCATTTATTATAGAACACTCTCCTTTATATACAAAACCTCAAGGCAACAGGAAATTACATGTTCGAGAAACAGGCAATGTTACATAGGAGAAATGCAGACATGTTTATTCTGGTTCTTTTTAGTGCGAGGGAAGAGCGAAGATACAAGCATAATATATACAAATTGAAATATGTACGATTGTGTGACACATGGTTGGTACAGTCCACTTCATACACTACCCAAAGTATAGCATTAAAACAGATATAGAGGTAGGTGTAAGCTGAACCTGCCTGTTAAGACTGAGACAAAGAAACTATGGAATTATCCTCCCCACGTCTGTAATGATGGGCTTCCATCCAGAAGCCGAAAGTCCTACCCGAACCATTGGATTCCCCTAGATTCCAAAGACCCAACCCTTGAGAATAGTTCCGCTAACGAGGTTTAAACCATCTTTGGGATGGCTGAGATCATCCAATACCCGCACATACAGCTCTGAATGCAAATACCCCCTAACCGTGATACCTCCTCCCATTCATTGAAGCAGGCAGCAATAATGGATGTTAAAACAGCAATGCCATTACGAAAAAAAAATATTAAAATTAAAAATATATATTTATACATATATATATATATATATATATATATATATATTACATATATATATATATATATATATATATATATATATATATATATATATATATATATTCTTAAGAAGCAGGTCTTCATGAGAATAGAATATTTTACCACATATTTTATTTGTGTATTTAGGAGATGTATAGACCGCTCGTAAGGTGAGTTTCACTCACATAGGATTAAATAATGTATGTAAATTACACAAGATTTTCATCATTCCTTTAATTGTATTTTCATTCAATTCCATATATGTAAATTTATGTCATTATAAAGAATTAACTTTTTATTTCTCATGGTTTTGTTACTAAGTCTTACGTAATCTTGTTTAGGTATGCTGTGTGACACACAAGAGGTAGCACGAGGGATTTCATCATATTTCCACGTTGGTTGGTTGGAAAAAACATGAAAATTCTAGACTAAGGTTTTCTCTTTTTTTGTAATGCTACGAGAGGTGGTAGGTGGAGTTAGCTGATAGGTTGCCCTCGCCAAGTGACGGTACCAGTCCTCACCTTGACAAGTTGGCAACTCTGGCACCATACAGCCCTGCCCTCAAGCTTCCAGATGACGATTTGGAAGGTTCGGGAATGAATTAGGATTTATGTAAGGGGCCTAGCAATGCACAGAAGACACACAGAGAATTCCAGCCTGATTATGAAAGCCATTGTTCTGCCAACCCTCTCTCAAGCACCTCTCCAGCTAGTCTCCTCTTAAAAGTGAATAGTATTGTCTCTCAAAAATGTACAGTGTTCATGAAACATTGATATTTTTTTAATCTGTTTAGATAAAACTGAAGTGAGTATTATATGTAATTTACATTGAAATTATTTTGTAACTGGCCATGTTAGGTTAAAGTGAAGTGCATTAAAATTTTTGCTTAACCGTTCTATAACCTTGTGTAAACCAAAAGACGTAAGTGTACCAGTTACGTATATGTAAATTTCATTATTGTTTATTCATTAGAGCAATGATTCACAACCCTTGTCACCTCAAGGAACCCTCACGACAATTATATATATATATATATGTGTGTGTGTGTATATATATATATATATATATAAATATATATATATATATATATGTGTGTATATATATATATATATATGTGTGTATATATATATATATATATGTGTGTGTGTGTGTATATGTAAGAATGTATGTATGTGTGTGTGTATATATATATATATATATATTAAAGGGTAAAATCAACAGGAAACAGGAAAGGAAAAGACCAGGTACCAAGTGCTTTTGTGTATTTCGTACACTTCTTCAGGGTACAAAGTGAAATAGAAAATAAAATCATACAATAAAGAAACCTACCAAAACTGAAATAAAAGCCACAAACAAGCAAAGCATCATCAATATGCTAAAATAACTAATAGTCGTTAAAAATGAATAAACAATTGTAGTTTATAATAAAATACTAGTAATATAACAACTGTTCAACTAAATGTTTACATTGTACTTCCTTACAATTTCATTAACAAGATGAGTGTCTTGTTTAAAAAGACCAGAACTGAGATTTAAAATTTGATTATTAAAATATTTAATAAAAGCAGATTCAATAATATTTCTTTTAACAAGATTTTTACAAAATAAAATCTCTGAGGAGTTTTCCCAGTCAATATAGTGGTTAAAGTCGTTCATGTGGACAAACAAGGCGCTAGACATTTGTCCTGTCCTTACTGCATATCGATGTTGTTTAATTCGGTTGTTAAGCAATTTTCCGGTCTGACCCACATATTTCTTGTCACAACCAGTACATAGAATTATGTAAATAGAGCCACTATTATAATTTGGAGAATTATTTATTAGGACATTCTTTACCGTTCCTGAACTTTTAAAAACTAAATTTACTTTGAATATTTTCAATAAATCTTTTATATTAGCAAAGATTTATTGAATATATTCAGTCATTAAGAGAATGCAGACATTAATGTATCAAAATTATATGGATTATTTGAATATGAAAAACATGTCTAAATGTGCAAAACTTTATCATTAATCGAATGCCAAGTAACAAACTACCAATTAGCTACGATGGTGAAGATGGGTTGATTTATATTCTAAGTACAAAACACCTGAATTCGACAGGTATAAGTACAGAAGAATTGTCATTGACTTCTATCTTTCTTCATGGCCAAGTGGTAGTCACTGTCTATACAAGCTTGCCGGACCAGGGTTCGATTCTCGGCCGTTCACAAGCTCTTGTCTTTGTGTGATTTCGCCTGGGGCTCTGATCCCGAGGTCGTTAAGAGAATCCAGACATTAATGTACCAAGATTATATGGCTTATTTGAATATGAAAAACATGTGTAAATGTGCAAAATGTTATCATGTATATATATATATATATATATATGGCTTATTTGAATATGAAAAACACATCTAAATGTGCAAAACGTTATTATGTGTATGTATATATAAATATATATATATATATATATATATATATATATATATACACAGTGATACCTTGGTAGTCGAACGACTCTAAATTCGAACAATTCGGAGTTCGACCAAAAAATTAGAGTAATTTTTGCTGCGGTGTTCGAATAAAAAATCGGAACTCGAACAGCCGAACGCGTGGCCGAGTGAGATGAGCGGCCATCTCGGCTATTCTCGCTTGGTCGGGTAGCATTATTTCAAGAGAGAGCGTCAGTCCGACAACACGTGCTGAGAATTTATTGTAATTTAGTGCGTTTTATTGTCTTCTTTTGCCGATAATAATGGGCCCCAAGAAAGTTAGTGATAAGGGGAAGGATAAGAGGAAAACAGTGAGAACAACGATCGAGTTGAAGAAGGAAATTATTGCGAAATACGAGAATGGTGTACGAGTGTCTGATCTAGCCTTACAGTATGGCATGGCGAAGTCGACCATTTCGACCTTTTTGAAAAATAAGGAAGTGATAAAGAAAGCTAATGTTGCACAGGGAGTGACAGCAATTAGTAAGCAAAGGCCACAAGTAATTGAGGAAATGGAAAAGTTGCTCCTTATATTTATTAAAGGAAAGCAGTTGGCCGGGAAAAGTATAAGTGAAGCTTTCATTTGCGAGAAAGCTCTTAATATTTATGAAGAATTGGTAAAGAAAAGTGCCAGTACTAGTGAAAGTGATTCGTCATTTACTTTTAAAGCAAGCAGGGGCTGGTTCGAGAAATTCCGGAACAGAACTGGTATTCACCGTGTGACTAGGCATGGGGAGGCAGCCAGTTCGGATCAGGCGGCAGCTGAAAAATACGTTGGCGAATTCGACCGATACATTAAGGAACAAAATTTGATCCCGCAGCAAGTCTTCAATTGCGATGAGACCGGGTTATTTTGGAAGAAAATGCCGGCCAATACCTACATTACCAAGGACGAGACGAAGATGCCAGGTCACAAGCCAATGAAAGATAGACCAACGTTGCTGCTGTGCGCCAATGCTAGTGGCGATTGCAAGATTAAACCCTTGTTAGTGTACCACTCGGACAACCCCCGGGTCTTCAAAAGAAACAATATCTTGAAAAGTGCACTATCAGTTATGTGGCGCGCTAACACTAAATCTTGGGTCACTAGACAATTCTTTAGTGAGTGGATTAACGAAGCATTTGCCCCCCAGGTTAAGGCATACCTGACTGAAAAGAACTTGCCATTGAACTGTCTTCTGGTGATGGACAATGCTCCTGTACACCCTCCAGGTCTAAAGGAAGACTTAAAAGAAGAGTACAGTTTTATCAAGATT